>NW_019174497.1:2425542-3025542 GCF_002260705.1 Seriola dumerili | reverse complement strand
AGACATCCTCACGGAGACTTGGCCAACATGTGAAAGCAAACATCTTTTTAACAAATGTAGCGCATGAGTGAGCCTGTGCCTGATAAAATGCGAGGCTGTGAAGTTGGAGTCTCCGGGCTCCTGACTGAACCTGCCTATAGTTAGCTATCTCCCACATGAAACCCTAGCTAGTCTCAAACAAGGCCACATTTTTGCAGGTTATTTTGGTCTCATTTGCAAGTCAATAAATGCGAATAGAACAAGAGAGTGTCTTTTTTGTCACTCCGCTCTCTCATCTGAAGACAGGTTATCTGGGTTTGAGGGCTTTAACTGTCATGTATATGGAGATAACACACCACATCCTCAGGAGAAAAAAAAGGGAGATAAACAGGCTCTTGATGGGACAAGCCTTCAGTGGATTCCTTCACAAAGGCACCATTGTTCAGGACATTAGAGGCGTTTTAATGGGACATGTCATAAGCCAATCCGCCTGACTTGACACTTTGTGGAACAATGCAGTCACGAAGTCCCAAAAAAAGCCAATGGATCCCGTGCCACCACTATCAGTCACGCTCAGCTCTGATTGTCTTTGACTAGTCAGGCTAGATGGGGGCATGCCAGCAGTTGGCCATGGTGAGGCCACGAAGGACTGACTTGTCCTTGAGGAAGATGAGTTGATATGAATAGCCAGTAGCTGCCTGGCCTGGCATGCAGTGTGTGTGCGGGGGGGGGGTCTGGCTTGCCACTATCTCAGAGAGAGTTGTCACTAAGCGAGAAGCAGAATACATGAGCATACAGCTGATTCTGACAAGGTGTTTATGGCACTGTATGTGTGGGGACCAGCATAGTCCACAGTGGCCTGTGTCCCATGTCGGCTTCAATCATATAGGTGTGCATTCCCACTTCATGTATGCATAGGGGCTGCACACTCCCAAGGGCAGCCAGGCATATATATTATTCCAGGAGAGAGCGCAGATTTTCAGGCTCCTTTACTGTCACCCCTGTGTTCAAAGGCTGCATTTGAGTGTGTCTGGTTTTCTCAGCTGTCTCTCAGCGGCCCTCGTTTGCCCTTGCCGGCCGTAGGGGGGTGGAGGCTTTGGGGGAGGTGGTGTAAGGGCCAGGCTGCTGGACACTGGCTGGGCTCCCATTTGATCTCAGCTAGAGCCCTTGGCCTGTGAGAAATGACCACAACTGGACTCACATACATCATCTCCATGTCTGCTTGGTCCTGCAAAACTTACAGCAGCTCAGGAGATGAAGCTGTTGGTGTTCAGGAGTGATTTGGTCACTGACTAATGAAGCTTTTGATTTGATTGGCTTCACAAACTTAGTGAACTTGGTGCCATTTTCCTTTTGTCACGCAGAAAACAGGGTTGACTCCCCACAGTCACCACCATGAAACTATAAGAACAAATAACACATTCTTCCTCTTACAAATGAAAAGTCTCATTCATAAATAATAGCGTTATAATATTAGCAAACTTAAGCTCGATATTGCCATTTTACACGTTACTGAATCAGCTTGCAGTGTGTAATTATCAGTTGTGGCCACAGTGGCCGCTGCTCAGCGACATTTACTCACAGTTCACTTTAAAGTTACGCTTTTCTGTGTGTTTTATGCAGCTCAACACTAGTTTATTTTGTTTCTACTGCAGTGCAGTGACGTCTGCAAAAGTGTGGACATGTGGAAATGCATTAGTGACTATCGCCACCACACACATACTGTGGGTCAACAGTGTGCCCGTCTTTTCATCTCCTTGATCTATTTTTTGCCCCTCTGCTGCATTGTCAGTGTCCAACCGAGTATCAGTCGACCCCATCGCTCCAATTCCCCCCTCTGTCCATTCCTCCCCATCCAACTACTTCACCTGTCTGGCATTGCTCTGTTCATCTTACAAGATGAAAGGATGATCAGACGTTCACTGCGGCAGGTTGGAAAACAAACACTCCAAAGAAAAAGGGGAGATGAAGGGAGAGACCAGGATTGTGGACATTCTCCATATGGTGGCCCTGTCTTAAGGCCAGGCCTGTGTTTATACAGACCTCAGGCTCAACTGATCAAGCCAGCATCAGATCCCATGTGGTGCGGCCCCTCTTGGGACACGGTATGACGTAGCACCGCAGCAGGCTAAAATGATGACTCATTCAGACCTAAGCTTCACAGATAAGGTGAAACAGCCGGCGTCTGGTGTTGTTCTTACTTTTCCTACTAAATTACAGTATGAGAAAGGTATGCGAGGTCTGAGCAACATTGGCCGACACTGGGCGTACGTATAAGCGACACTGAATTCACTGAGTGTATTTATGAATGGCTGACTGCTTGTTAGTGTCACTATAATGAGATCGGACGTCACCTCATGAAGCGTAGGGAATTTCCTAATGGTCTCTATATCCTCAAAAGCCACATGAGGAGGGCACATGTTTAACTGCCACCACAATAGCATTGAAAGGGTATAGTTCTCTTTATGAGTGTCTTTATGAAGTCGACTCATCACCAGAAGCGAACCAAGAAAAGCTTGCTCAGATACCATAATGGGCTTTTGAGTGGTGGTGTGGGCCTCATGAAAGAGACAGTGATAGTGTGATTCAGCTGGTGGTTAACATTCAGTGGAGTGGCACTAACATGAGAGAAAGCGGATTAGATGGAGTGAGGATAGCATTATGTGGGGACTGGCTGATGTAATGGTTTGTTAACCAAAATTTCATTTTCTTGTCCATTTCAATCCTCCCTCCTCTTCCTGTCCTCACCCCAATTCCCTTTTCTTCCCTCCCCTGACCCTTCCTTTTTTTTTTTTTTTTTTTTTTACATTGTCTTTCTAGTAAAAAGAGAGTCTGATGAGCCTGGCGAGTGCAGCAGTGTCGGCGGCTGGCTTCCAGGGTGGGGCACGCCAGCGAGACTTGATGATGGAGCAGAAAGTCAGTAAGCTGACCTCTGGCTTCCAGCGCAGCTCCACCTCCGACGATGACTCAGGCTGTGCGCTGGAGGAATACGCCTGGGTACCACCTGGTCTTAGGCCTGAACAGGTGAGCGAAAATCTTGCTTACAGGGGACTATTCTTTTGTCTAGTGTTCATGAAATTCATGAAGGGCTGAGTTTAAACAAGCCTGCTTGGTTTGGAAATGGGCTTCTCGTAATACAAAGAAGACTTGAAGCACTATATCGTTTCTCTTTAACTGCGGTGTCTATTTCATTGGTTCACAAATCATTAATTCCCCAAATCACCACAGTGAATAATGGTGTATCCTCCTGACAGGGAATAAAAACAGCTCTGACCTGATTTTAACTCCCTTCTAGCCCATTTGCCTGGCCCAGATAAATGCTATTCAGCGCATTACTGAATAACATACCAACTAGAGTCTCTGGATAATGGAGCCTATGGGACAGACAACATATTTCCTAAAACTTTTACTTGGTCCCTTTGTTTGAGACAGACTTGTCAGGCTTTACCAGGCAGCCACTTACAGGCAGGATGTGTGTGTTTTTATTTACAAACTGCGGTATGGCAAAGTCTGCTCGTGATTATCAAGTCCTCTGTTAGGATGAGGACTTGGTGGGTCGAGCCCACTGCTGCTGGCAGGATCAGGAATCAAGGGGCCTTCTTTTAACAAGCCCCCTCCTTCACTAACACAGGCAGGACTGTTAGTTGTGTCCGCAGGGCAGCCAGTGTGATGTGGCACTTTCCCAAATCGGCTGTTTTCCTCTTCTCCCCTCATTTCTCTCTCTTTTCTTGCCGCGTTTCTCTCCTCCTCTCCATCCCACTTCCCTTGTTAAACAACACACATGGAAGCAATGAGGGGGTGATGGGCAAGGAAAGACGGGTTTGCAGCAACAGAAAACCTTAAAGCCCAAACATGCCTTTTGTATGGGAAAATGCATCAGTCGACTGTAATGCCTTTACTGCAGCTATTGCCCTGAATGGGCCATGCATTATGGGTCATCATTACAGTGAAGAAACATATAGGGCCGAGGTGATAGCTGACTGTTCCCCAGCCCCTAAGGAGCTGGATGAGGGGTAATAGCAGCATGAAAATGTGCATAATTTATGGTGGGGGGCAAACGTTGGGTTGATTGTCAGGGTAAATTGCTGTAACCCCCCTCTAGACGGCCAAAGCTGCAGGAAGCCCCCCCAACACACAAGACAAGCACATCCCACCTCTTTATCTGGCTGGCTGTAATAGCCCCTCCCTCATAAAGTTTAGTTTTCAGTGGCCAGCCCCAAGGGTCAAAGTGCCACCACGACAGGCTGCTTTGTCCTGTCCCTATAGAGACAAGCATATGACTGGAAAAATACAACCTTTAAACTGATTTGACCTGTTGACCTGTTGTTGGACTTGTTTAGTAGAATATAAAATGATTCCTCCAGTGCCATCATCAAAGAGTGCTGCTGCTGCTGCTGCTGCTGCTGCTGCTCTGTCTTCTCTGTCTCCTTCTGAGATAAAGCTGATTTAGGGGTTAAAAACTTGAGCAAACACATTGATTCCACAAAGTCAGTCTTCCATACATTTTACACAGAGCTGTCCCAGAATGTGTCTCATCACAAATTAATGTCCCGGTTCTTTGGATCTTTGGAAGAAAAATTTGTGTTCATGAATATCCTGTCCAAGATAATAACAATAATATATTGCCTCAATTAAATGGATGTAAATTTGGGTTTAAAAAAGTTCAACTTCTTGGGGAACCAAAAACCAGCTATATGTTCAGATTGATGACCGCACATTCTTGAAAATATATCATTTGGAATGAGTTTCATTTGTCTTCTGGGGGGATTCACTGAACCTTTCAGTTCAACTTAAATGTTTTTTTGCCTCATCAGTTATATGTTCAGATTTTAAAAATCTTCTTCAGCAAAGTTACCAAAACCTAGTAACTAGTCTTTAAGCTTTCTAGTTTTACTTGGTGTCATTTTACTTAGTGTGTTCATATGCATAATCACTTTACCCAATGCCATGATTTCCCCAGGTCCAGTTATATTTCTCCTGTCTGCCTGAGGATAAGATCCCCTATGTCAACAGTCCAGGAGAGAAGTTCAGAATCAAGCAGCTCCTGTATCAACTGCCACCACATGATAATGAGGTGAGAATATTTTGAGTGAATGCTCGTAAATGCGAGTATCAGAAAATACATCACAGCAGGTCCTCTTATTTCTGCCACAGCAACGACAAGAAAGATCCACTCTCCATTTCATTTGAGTAGCTGTATCTATTGCTGCCCGCTAAACCCACAGCGTTAAAAGTCTCGCCATTTCCATGCCATCCCACTAATGTGAGCCCTTGGCATTCACGTTGACATCACACTAGGGGATTTTTGTTCCACAATCTTGTAGACATGTAGTGAGGGCACAATGTGACTTTTGACTTGATGATTTTATGATGTTTGCTGGCAGCCCCCACCAGTAGGATTCCTGTCATAGCAGTGGTTTTTACGAGGACTGCTCAGCAGGAGAGAGGGATGCTGGCTCAAAGAGGCTTTATGTGATGCCACCACCGCAGTGGCACCACAGTCCGACTTGGCTGTCTCTTGGCCTTTGTTGCCAGTCCTCTTGATTTCACTCTAAACACAGGCCTTGTTTGTTTAAACGTCTGCTTTCCCTCTTGTTAAGGCTTTGGGAAACATCAAAAAGGCCTGTTGTAAAAATGAGATTCTCAATCAGGGACTGTGGGTGGAGATATGTGGAGCGGGCGGGGGGGGGGGGTGTAGGAAGGGCAAGCTGAGGTCAAGAGTTGCCTTTGTTCAGCATGCTCTGGTATGCACTCTGCCCTCTCTTATACTCACAAGTTTGTAACCTTTATTAGTGGCCGACAGTCCTTGCAATCAGATATTTCAAGGAGCCTAATATGAAAAGGTAACTTGAGCAACTGCAACAAAATTCATATGCAGTCCAGCTATTTTTTTTTCAGCACCTTTAAAAGAAGGAATCGTCCCATTTCTTGATGTGAAAGTGTGATTGTGACATTGGCCTTCTTAACCATAACATATCATCTTCCCTCCCAGGTGCGTTATTGCCAGTCCCTCAGTGAGGAGGAGAAGAAGGAGCTACATATGTTCAGTGTCCAGAGGAAGAAGGAAGCACTGGGGAGAGGCACAATAAAACTGCTGCCCCGCAACCTTCTGAACAGCATTTGTGAGCATGTACGTGCCCTGTCTTGCATGTATTATTTACAACTGTAAATATGGAGAGGACTGGGAGAGTGACCGTGGTATGAACTTGTTTTGAAATCAAGGACCTAGCGCATAGTCTTTCAAAATCCAAAAGCCTTCTTCAACTACAGTATTGAAAAAAAGATTTTTTGCCCGTTCACTGTGCATCTCCTCCATGGGTATTTGGTTAATCTGTATCCAGTTTTAACTAAAACCCAGAGGGGAAGCGGAAATAAAGATCTCAATGTCAGCCATGCTATTTAAGAAAATCCCTAAACACAAGCTGGATTTGCAGCCCTGCAGACTAAAATTTATTCTCTGCTGAGTGGTTTGGAGTGGCTCAGTAGTGTTTCACTTAGAATTTACAATGACTGTTGAGCAGCCAAAGGGTGCCCATAAACCTTGTCAAAACATAGTCCAACTGATGAAGCGCTCCACGAGACACCCCTACTTTCTCCAAGACAGTTTTTTTCTCTTGTTTTCTTCTTTTTAACTGCCTGTTCTATCCAAAGTCACTGTAGTTGATTTGAAAAGTCATGTCCTCATATGATACACGGGTCAGGGAAGAAAAACAAATCGGCCACTCTGGGACTGCAGTTAGGACAACCCAATGGGCTTGCACACACAGATGCGCCAAATATTTACCCCCTCATCAACAGAACAAATGTACTCGGAAGCCATATGATGATTAGTTGCTATGGGCTAAGCTTTGTGTTACATTAGGAGCCAATTTGGGCTTGAAGCCAAAGCTGTGTCCATGCAGTTGTGTGACAGATGTAATTACCTATGCAGGATTTACATAACCTTATTACAGAAAAATTTGGAACTACAGCTAATGTGCAATTTCAGAGTAATTTCAGGATGTTATTATAATCAACCATGTGATTGTGTCTGCATATTTCAGTGTGGTGAAAGCATCAATGGTGGAGAAATGGCAGTGTTCGCCTCAAGGGCGGGCCCTGGGCTGTGCTGGCACGCTGCATGCTTTGCCTGCTCCACATGTAGCGAACTGTTGGTGGATCTGATCTACTTCTACCACGATGGAAAGATCCACTGCGGAAGGCACCATGCTGAGCTACTCAAACCACGCTGCTCAGCCTGCGACGAGGTAAAACCGCAAGACTGACATACTGAGAAAAAACAATGTAGTAGAGGGAAAACATCCAGAGTCTGACGTTTATGGTCTTTGAGGCTAACCTCTGGGATAGCAATAACATTTATTTTATTTCTACATTGACTTGAATAAATTCAACATGAATATACAGGCTGATGACAGCCAGGAAGGTAGAAGATGGCCGTTTTGTCTCATCCAGTGCACATCTTTGTCCACAGATTATTTTTGCTGACGAGTGCACAGAGGCAGAGGGGCGCCATTGGCACATGAAGCACTTCTCCTGTTTTGAATGTGAGACAATTCTGGGGGGTCAGCGCTATATCATGAAGGACGGCAGACCATACTGTTGCGGCTGCTTCGAGTCTCTTTATGCAGAGTACTGTGAGGCCTGTGGAGATCACATTGGTAAGATGATGGTTTTCTCAAGAAAACACCTGTAATACTTGTCTAGACTAAAGAGTAGTGATGCTAACCATCTCAACATTTTCAGGTGTTGATCATGCCCAGATGACCTATGATGGGCTTCACTGGCATGCCACTGAGAGCTGCTTCAGCTGTGCTCAGTGTAAGAGCTCTCTACTGGGCTGCCCCTTCCTGCCACACCAGGGTCGTATTTACTGCTCCAAAGCCTGCAGTCTTGGGGAAGATGTACATGCCTCTGACTCCTCCGACTCTGCCTTCCAGTCAGCACGCTCACGTGAATCCCGCCGCAGTGTGCGCATGGGTAAGAGCAGTCGCTCAGCTGATCAATGCAGACAGTCACTGCTTTTCTCACCTTCTGTCAACTATAAGTTCCCTGGCTTCAGTGGAAATGCTGATGACACGCTGACCAACAAGCTGGCCCACATGAACTTATCTGATGAGCATTTTTGGAGAGGACGTGGTGAGGAGACTGAGGCACCTGAGGACCAGGAGGAGGAGGAGTGGGCAGAGCATGAAGACTACATGACTCAGTTGCTATTAAAGTTTGGGGAACACGGGGTCTTCCAGCAAGCCAATGACTCAAGACCAACAGATTTCTGGATCGCTGAAAAGGACACAAGGTCGAAGCAGGAGTCCTCTAAAGCTGTCAGTGGCAGTGCCGGAGGACGGGGGAGCCTTGCCAGTAAAAAGTACCAGGCTGACATGTATTGGGCCCAGTCACAGGATGGGCTTGGGGACTCAGCCTACGGTAGCCACCCGGGCCCGGCAAGCAGTAGAAAGATCCAGGAGTTGGAGCTGGATCATGGGGCTGGAGGAGGCTTCCAGGGAGAGGAGCCACAATGGTACAATGACTCTTTGGAGTGTATCACAGATGAGTTCAAGAAAACAGATCAGAGTGTCCGAGACTCCATGGACTCACTGGCTCTCTCCAACATTACTGGTGAGTAGATGTGAAATGATCAGGTGTAAGAAAGTAATTTTTTATGCGTTGGTAATAGTTAATTTTTAAAACAGGCTCTTAAGTCCATGTGCAGACATCTTATAATGTTTCTTTCTCCTCCCCAGGAGCCTCCGTAGATGGTGATGGTAAAGATAGACCTTTGGTTTATTCCCTGCAAGGCTTACATGAACTGGAGACAGAAGACTGTGAGAAAACCAGTAATATGGGAACCCTCAACTCCTCTATGTTACACAGAAGTGCAAATTCCCTGAAAAGCCTTGTATCTGAGCAGGAAGAGGAGGTGGAGGAGAATGTTCCAGAAGAAGAGGAGGTGGCTTTACCAGAGGACAGACCCAAACCTCACGTCCCTGCCCTCAGGCGGACGCGTTCACAGTCTAGGCCTCAGCAAGTCAAATTCTCTGACGATGTGGTGGACAATGGCCATTATGGTGATCTCCCAGTGCGCCAGCCCCCTATGAGCGAACGGACTCGCCGGAGAGTGTACCACTTTGAGGAGCAGGGCCAAGAACTACACTCTGGACGCCACCATCACCACCACAGGAGGCGCCGCAGTCGCAAGTCTCGCTCCGACAATGCTCTTAACCTTCTGCCTAAGGAGAGGGCCCAAATGTGCTACAAAATGGACCACAGAGGGAACGCTCATGGCCCCAAGGGGCACCAAGCCTTCCATGGCCAACCCAGTCCTGCTGCTTTGTCAGACTATGGGCTACAAGGCCCTGCCATGGGGAGGTTCTTGGGGCTGTATGGGGATGATGATGACTGGTGCTCCACATGCTCTTCTTCATCTTCTGATTCTGAGGAGGAGGGCTTTTTCCTGGGTCAGCCCATCCCTCAGCCGAGGCCCCATAGACACTACTACACTGATGACTTGCCCAGCCCTGTGGTAGGCATTTCTTCCTCTCCTTATGGCCAACGGACTAAGTCCAAAAAGAAGAAAGGGCACAAAGGCAAAAACTGTATAATTTCGTAGACTTTCGTTACTCTCTTATACTTTGGGTAATGCTGTGCCATACACCTGCTTCTTGTCCACTGTTTAAAATGCATTAACAACTGCTTGCTAATAAGTGCTTCACAGCACTCAATTTACCAAGGTGTTTGTGTGAGACACAAGTCCTTATTCTAAATCTTCATAGGTCAACACTCCCCTAGCATTACAAAATGCCAGTAATAAAGTAAGTAAAGTATTTCAGAGTAATGCATATTTATAATACACCATCTAAACTGTGTTTATTTAACAGTGCAGATATTAATGTATATATTGTAGAATTAAAAAAACAAAATGGCTATTTTTATACCCTTGAGTTCATGACATGCTTTGTACCAAAATGGCGTAAAAATTTAACTATTGGCAATTGGTACAGAGATTTTTCCATGAGGGTGGGTGTCAGAAATGTAATGACAAATTGACGCTGACCCAAGCTCTTCAAATGTGTGTTCTTCCAGGCTTGTGCACCGCTAACATAAGACAAACACTAAGTGTATTAAAAGGCCTGGTTGAGTGGTGTATTTATGGTTCACTGTATCGTAAGCAAATCATTGTAATCTGTATAAATGTACAAACTGGAATATAAGGCTAAGATAGATGATAATTGTAATAAAAATATCTATATATCATGATTTGTGTTGTTCTTTCATGTGCAAATGTATTCAATGGATATAAAGAAACAAGAGGTGTCATCACTTAATTCATGGCCTTTTATTTACAAATAATCTAAAAGGAAATATTCACAAGTTGTTCAGTTAAACTCAACAAAAGACAAAAATGCATGATCTACACATAATTCAAATAATGATCTACACATCATCTCTATACAGAAAAGTTCTGCACTGCAAAACACCATGGAGAGTTGGACCCTTTGATACTAGTTTGAGAATACTTGTGTTAAACTTAGCATTATTTAGCCAGCCTCAGCTGCAAGAAATAAAGATGCTGGAAGAGCAGAACAATACACATCAGTACAACTGAGAAAATACTGTAATAGGAAAGTTGTATCATTTGACTCATTCTTTCTGCAAGGGCTCTTACCAGTAGGGTTCAACAATAAGAGCAAGCCTCTGCCACCAAGCCTGCTTTAATAATCAAACATTAACTTATGTCAATATAAAATGTCATCTGTAATCAAGTGAATGTAGTAATATTTGTCAGTTTTTCCACAACATGATTCATTTCATAGCTGGAATTATATATTGTGCATTTTTCTCAAGCAGACTGCTCCTTTCTCAAAATACTAAAAGGTATATTTCATTGTAACAACATATCCATTTCAACAATTATTTCATCTGGTATTGAGTCTTAAATCATATTTATGATGCAGGAAGTGAAAAATTGCCTGCATCAGATACTCTTTTTTTTTTTTTAAACCAATCACTGCTATTATTTGATTAAAGAACATGATCCAAATACAACAAGTAGAAAAAAATCTTTGGTTAAAAATTTGTTCAATTCTTCTAGTTAAATTTTCTGCTTATCTCAGAAATAAGATGATAAAATTCCATATTATTACTCTAGTGTTTTGTGACCTGTGGCGTCTGCTGAAGTGTCCGGCTGCTCTAATACTTCGTCCAGCTCCTTCACAAAGTGCCTGAGGTCATTTAGGCAGCGCTGTTTGATCTCAGACAGGTTCTCATCCAGCGGAGCCTGCAGCAGATTATCCAAACTGGGCTCCTTGGCCACCAACATTTTCACCACCGTGCGAAATGTCTCACAGTCCTGCCTGTAATGCTGCACATATAACAATCACGTCAGGAATTTTAATATTCATAATGATACAATGATATGTATATAGTGTGCAAATAAATCATGACATATTATAGGCTGGTCCATCTATAAAGTAAAGGGTTATTTAATCATTGAAGCTGAAAATAAACATTTGGTCTTTTCTGATCATAATCAAAAACAGGTTTGTCAATCAACTTGAGAGTGATGTTTCTTTCTTATGATTCACAAGAAATAGCAATAATTATGGCTTTCAACACACACACTCAAAACACACACACATTTTGCTCTTCACAATTCAACATTTGTTTGTTTGTCATGCAAGTTTGCAAATTACAACATCACACACCTCAAAGTATATTTTTTTATCCACATAGGTACTCGTATCAAAAATAAATTGTGTATTAAATGAAATTCTTAAGTAAGTGATATTATTTAAAATGCCCTCACAAACAAGTGAGCAGCTCCATCTGACAACTCTTTGAATTCTACAGACCTTGACTCTTGTATCAACGCCTGTGAACTTAATTAACCTAGTTCTGTTAAATTGCTATATTCCGGGAAACAGGTGTGTGGATGTGTGTAAGCGAGCCTATTCAAGTGCATGTCCACCAATAACAAAAGGAACATGAGGTGTCAGAGTATGTTAGTGGTGCTGTAGCATTCTTTCACACCCCATTGTAACAATCTCTCTCTCACATCCCTCACAGATTTTACTGCCGACCCAAAACGGCTGTAAAATTCTTTATTAGAGTCCCAGGTGCAAGCTCACAACATCTTTATCACCTGGGGAGAAAAGGCTAAATGTGGGGCCCTATACTGAAGCTGCCTAGAGGTTTAGGGCTACACTGGCCCGTCAAGGAGCAGTTTGGGACAACGGGATCCTCCAGAGTTGAGTTAATGCAGCCCAGATCACCTCTCCCCTCAAATTAGAGTCACTGGGGCAGACAGAATGTGTTGCTGTGGCTCAAAAACAACCACTCTGCTGTCCAATACAAGACATTGAATCCAATGCCAATCCAATTACCTCTACATATTACACAATGTCTACATACAAACAGACACATGTATGTAACCATTAAGGACATGTTCACCTCCAAAAACATTGTCATTATCATCTCTACTTAATAGGTTTTGTTTTGATTGGCTGCATGAAATCACTTGATCAGATGGAAACTAGTCACTCTTAGTCAATTTTACTCAAGTGTCAGGAAATAGAACCTAATTCTTCAAAGCAGTGACTTAATCAAACTGTTTATCTCCCATAGAGGTACTGTATATCTGCATCATGTTCAGCTCCATAGCCATCTCAGGGATTTTGGGCTGTGCAGGCCTTTGTAGTAGAACAAAAATGAGATGACAGTATCTCATCTAACATTAACTTGATGTTAAATGCAATAAAACATAAGCCATCAGCTTTGGTAATTTTGACAAGAAAAATGCTGCCTGTCAACTTAAATCAGTGTCCAGCCTTAAGCAGAATGTGAGGTTAAACGGCTTTATTCCAGGGTTCTGTCAGTTATGGTGAAATTTAAAACCACAACTGCTGTTTCTTAGCCGAGATACACATTATGTAATGTGTATCTAGGCAAACACATGATCATGTATCCATCAACTTGTGTAGTGATCACGAGAGCTTTTGCAAATTAATTGTACCACATTCACATGACTTAAATGTACTAGATGAAAAACTCTTGAGGGTTTTTCAGCGAAATAAGTGTCCCCAACATGGCAATACACTATATACGATCTACGGGAGTACGACCGCCATTACTGAGTGAGAAAGGAAAAAGAATCCAGTGCAGGACTGGGAGAAACAAGAAGTATGCCACTGTCAGTATCAAGATTGTTATTTCCATCAAAGCTGAGCTGGTTGGGACTTTGAACACACAGAAAAGGTCAAAAGAAACAAAAATACTATGGCATTCAGTTTGGAACAATGAGGCTGGAAACAATTCACTACATGAGAACCACTCACTGTGTTTTCAAGCCAAAGAAAGGTCCCATGCTTAAAAAGCAGAAGGCTGAGAGAGGCTACTGAGAACCTGCTGGCGATGAAAAACAACCCAGATGCACAATTTGTTGTGTGTGTCAGACTGGGACCAGAGACGGCTAAAGAAGGTGATGTGAAATTATAAAGTTACACACACAAAATCTAGTGGGAGAAAATGAAGGGTCTCTATTTTGTGCTCTACCTGATAATTACAATGATGTTAAAAAAAAACACTGCAATGCCTCCAGCTCCTACATGAGTTCAGTTCTTCTTCCCCTGATAATTCCCCTGCTGAACCAGCTACAGCATGTTCAGATAGCTGATTCTAACTTATCTATTCATTCCTGCATCCCTAACCCACATTCTGTGCGACAGTACATGAATTTAGAGTGCTGTCTGCACAAGGAAAAAAAATGTATCAAATGTTATGGTAGGGTAGAATATTATGACTATGAATATTAAAACAATACAGGTTATTATCGCTATATCACATGTACAAATGCATGGGGAGGGCAAGTCAAGAAGATTTAGACAGAAATATCCCAGACTGTGGGAGATGTTTGGACCCAGGCTGATGCTTTAACGTCTGCAGGTCATGTCAAGCGAATTCATGGCCCCACATAATGATAGTCCTCACCGCCGACCACAAGGAAGTGAGAGGCTCACGACACGTGTGGCCAGCTGAGCTCAGGGTCAACTTCTTTCAACAATACAGGTTTTCTTCTCTGTCTGTGCACAGTATTAGCTGTCCCATCTTGGTTGATTCTGAACCTTCTGTTACATAATCTATGTAATAACACACCATGATTTCAAGTGGATTCCTACACCCATACCTCTTAAAGTGCAGATTTCTCCTTTGTTAAATATTTTCGTTCAGTGAGCATTATTTGGGAGGAGCAAAAATTGGTTCCAGGTTTTAAGATGTGAGACGAAACAAGGGCTAAATGAGACACAAACATGTGGTGTATGTCCCACAAACCAGTACCCCTCTAATCACTTAGGGTTGATTATGTTTGCCATCTTTCAAAACAAAACCTTCCTAAGCTTTTCCCAAGCTACAGCCTTTGTTGACAGTGATTACATTTTCACTTCATTATATCCCATGTACACACTTTTACACACTTGAAAGCTTCGCAATAGGATGAGGAAAGGGTTGGAAAACGTGGCCTTACAATGAACTATGAACTCTATATTAAGATGGATGGACAGTGAACGATAAAGTGCGCACATGTACATGGCTATACGTGTAAATTTGTTTTAGATGAAGAGCATCACTCCACATTTATTACAGTACTAAACAATAGGAGACTGACTTCAAACAGCCAACTATTTTTGTAAAAGCTGCTCCCATGTTACTTGAACAAACAGGAAGGGTGCTTTTGACCTGAGCGTGCTCTTTATGCTGTGAGAAAAGGTTGCAGGGAGGTTCTGTCTAAGTTCACTCCCTAGAGTAGGAGCCATGAGCTGATCTTTAAGCCTGATACTAAGGGGCCACACAGGACGGGGCTGGAGCCACTAGGGGCCTTAAGAAGGAGCCTTAAAAAGTGGGCTTCTGCCCAAATCGGATGTTTGTGGAGGTCCAAATTGTGAACATACCGACAGGAGTGTGCGCCTGGATACGGTGTGGGGGTTGGGAAGTTAAGGGTTTGAGTGAGATTATGCATAAGGCACTCACATAGACATTTAGTGAGGCTCTCTTCAAATGAGCACTGATGCCGGCAGGGGTCCTGCATAATAAGGGAAGTAGAGTAATGACTTGAGGGCTGGTACACATTAGGGGATATTAAAAGAGCCATTTTAATCACTCAAGCTGCAAACCGGACCTCTCGATGGAGGGGCTAATAGTTGAAATGGATATGTTTCATTTGCACTGATTGAGATGATGAACGGACTCCTCTGAAAATCACTCCCAGGCACTTAGTTATGTTTTGAATGGATATTTTCTGAGTTCCTATTGTTGGAGATGCTTTTTTACCAGCGCTGATTTGTTCTGCGGTCCCTACAAAGAGCTCCACTGGTCCTCTGTTGCATCGGAAAAAAAGAAAATGAGATGATGTGATGAAGGCTTACAAAACGACACGTTGGTATTTATGCCTGTTATGAAATGATTTAGCATTTTGAAACATGTTATGACCAACAGTCTCATAAGCATGGATGTTTACTGTGTCAATGATTGTGTTTGAGGTTTCTGATTTCCTTTATAACCTTGAAACACCCACAGAGAGTATGCATTACAAGCTCTTGGCTGAAAAAAACAATGAGCTTTGCTGGTGTGACAAATCCATTTCCTATGGAACACGGTTGTATACACAGTATCAAGACCTTGCTGAAAAATAGGAAAATTAGGAGAGACAAAAAATAAAACAAGGATGTCGTAGTTCCGTTTGTTGTGAATGTAACAGGCTTGTTTTTTGCAGCTCCTTCAAACAAGTTTAAGGAGATCTGAGGTCCAGCTCTGCCCACTACAGATCTGCTCAGTTTGTCAATCCACCGTAGTGACGGATCAGTGTGTGTTTAACTGAGCCCAGGGCAGATGTTACAGTAAAGACACTGTAGAGGTTTTGGTTTCTCTCACCACGTCTGTAGAAGCAGTTGGAAATGGCAGGGTAAGCATGTGTCTTATGCCAGGAGACGTACCACACTGTGGGTGGGCCGCCTGCATCCTGCAGGGCAATTCCTGCCCTGCTTTAACGGGAACAGATAAGTGGTACTGTAGCGGAGAGCGATGAAGGGGAGGGAAAGGAGTGCGACTCCAAATAGCAGGCCACAAGATGCGTCAAAACCTGAGGTGCTAAGGACTGTTCTGCTGATTCATCCTCCTTCTTTACACCAGCAAGTACTTCATCGGATACAATACTGTCAGCGACATTATACAGCTAGTGTAAAATCACTGACTGGATACATGACCCACCTCGATATCAGGGTAGAGCTCACACATGTAACAAGGGGCACCTACACAATAAGGTGAACCCAATAAGGACCTCAGTCTGTTGTGGCTACAACTTTCCAGCTGCAGTGTACAAAACAGATTTTTTTTTTTTTTAAAAACAAGTAAAATAAACAATGCGGTTCAGAATCTGCGACACTCAGTGCTGTAGTAGGGCACCACTTTAATCTCTCAACATCTGCCCACTGACACCCTCCCTGACCTGTGCTCATGTCGTGTGTAATCACTGTGACTCTGGATATTCGGGGTCATCAAGGCCAATAAGGGGTCAGCCTCATGTTAGAATAAAAAGGCTGAACACAAAATAAATGTCATAATAAGAAAATGCTAATAAAGTCAGTCCACAGTCTCCCTTATTTGTGTTTCTCTAGTTTCAAGACTGTTTTCAATATGAACATCAGTATCCTGAAACAAGACAGAACAAAGCAGATTGCTCCTTTATTATTAGGAAAATAATGTAAAGGTTTGTCATGGAAAAAAGAAAATCAATCTCCCCTCATTGGCAGATTTTCTCAGTTGTTTTAAGAACAGAAATAGCCGATACTTGGTTAAATAAAGCTATATTATAGCAGAAGCAACGAGTCAAGAGAATTCATGGATTTTCATGGATCAAATCTACCTTCTCAATTTCCAGAGCCTTAGCCTTAATGGCTTCCAACCGGCGAGTCTTGAAGTCTTCCTTTGGTGTCGGCTTTGGCTCCATGCTGGCAGCCACCACCTCCTCTGACTCCACTACAGAGGCAGGAGTTTTTTCCTGGCGGGCCAAAGGTTAAGGGTTAGAGCTGAGGTCACCAGGTTTAGAAACTGGTTCTGATTTCAAAGTGTTTCAAATAGAGACAACTCTGCTCTCTTACGGGTGTTGAGTTCTTGTTTTCGTACACGTCTCATTATGCATGCCACATGTCAACAGTAAACAGACATGGAGGTGCCAAATACAGTACATCTATCTGATTAAAGGACCCTTACAGCCAAAGATCAAAGTGAAGACCCAGTGAAAACAAATGCATTAGTTACACTTGCAATGAACGGAAACATAAACTAAATGTCCATGAAATGTTATTTAAGTCTTTACAGCAACATACTGGTGTTTTTGGCCCACTGACTACAAATAATGTATTTTATCTTTATATGTTAAAGTTAAATTATCACTGCATAATAATGCACATGTAAACAGTGTTTGGAAAAAGGATAATTAATGCAATAATATAAACCTGTGCGTGGTGTGATGACTTCATGTCTTGTCGTCTCGTGTTCTTTTTGTTTTATATCAGCACTTAATAGTATTTATGGTTATCCTGTTCTAGCTGCTGCATTCTCAGGTTTGTGCAGGTGGGTTGTGATTCATCATAGACTACATAAAAATGTCATGAATATTTCATTGTTAAATATCCATGTCAAGCTACACGAAATCAGAGACTATAATGAACACGAACAGAATGCCCTTTGTGTGGGCCATAACAATTAGGTGAATTAGACAAACTATTACTCTTTGTAATTGCAGTATATTGATATTCCATCACACCTCTACACAACTCACATTAACTGAGAAATTTTTTCCCAGCCCTTAGATTAGGTGCAAGAATACAATAAGGAAGATGCTACTGTATTTTATTTTTCTCATGCAACATGTTTCTTGTCAGAGCATTACTAGCTCTTTTACCTTTGAAGACCCTGAGCTGTGAGGAGACCCCTCCACAGAGCTGCTGGGAGTGTGACTTGTCAGCACACTTGGCTTTTCTACAGACAAAATATTAAGAAAGAAGGAAATAGAACGGTGAGCAAACAGGCAGAAAATCATCCTCATTATCACGGAAAACACAAAGTTCTGACAAAGCAAAGACACCCATAAAAACAGGGCGATCTAAAGAATACATGAGGGTTACCATAGCATTCTTTTATTTAATTTTGCACAGTACTAAAATAAACCCCAGGGGAGCATCCTGGTGGGTCGGGGGTCTGGGACGATTGCCACGTGAACTGCAGCATCCCTGTTTCAAATCTGGATGGGAACCTGAGTTGTATTTTATTCCCCTCTCTCTACACACACTCCTTAACTCTCTGCAAAAATGCCATAACATAAGAATTTTAAAAATACAACAGGGAACAATTACTTTCTACTGTGAGACATTAAATAATCAGTCACTTATATTGTGAACAATCGTGACACCAAGGCATTAAGAGGCAGCCGAAAAGTATAAATCATTGTTTTGTTTTTTTTAATACTCCCTTGTTGGAGCCTCCCACACAATAGTGGCCGAGGAGTTCAGCTGTGCCTAAATTGAAATATTGTACTCTGCTGGCTCCAATGTGTCTAGAACAAAATAAATATAGTCAAGTTATTTGTTTTTATTGAAGGAATCTCCCATTGTTATTAGAGTGAGCCAAGGTAAAACATCTTAATTGAAGTCCCTCAGTGGGACTATGGAGTATACACACAAACAACAGTGTTCAGGCTGGGGCGTGCTTAAAACAAACTTTTCAATATGACATCGTGTCAAAAGGCAAGTTTTTATAGCTATTTTGAATGGCCACAGTTGGCATGCCATCAAACAGAGGAGACTGATGCAATAATTATCAGTGCACGCAGTCAGACAGCCTCTCCTTGAAGGTTATTCATTGTGTTGACCTTATTTGTACACACAACTGAAAGTGGTCATGAGCAGGATAGTTCTTACCTCTGCACATTCGGCCAAATGCTGTATAAAATGGGTTTTGCTTCTCAGATTGTCAGTTTCACTTACAACAAGACAAGGTCAAAACCTAGCATATGGCCGGACCGCGTATGGTCAATGTGCGAAATTAAAGATGTAGTTGAAAACTGTGGGCGAAACATCGCTGATTGATCATGTATGGAAGCATTTTCCACATCACTGTTATACAACTGACAATAATCAGGATGGAGCAGCCCAACAGATTTTACAACCAACGGACTGACACTGAAGTCTCGGCTTTGTTGTCCATTTTTGCTTTATCTGTCATCATCACATGTAACAACTGACTTAACAGGCAACCAATTTCCTTTTGATATGTCAGTGGACTTATTTTGCTTAATGTTCCCGGGGCTTTGGCCATGCTCAGAAAAATGCGCAGGAGGAACTTTTAGCCCTGAGAAAGTTCCTGGACATTACTCAGTAGTTCCTGGAGACACACTTTAAGTGGAACTCCACAATGTAGAAACCAGTTTTCATAGCTGGAGTCCAGTCCACCAAGTTTCAAACGGCCCTTCAAACGCACCCTACACCAAGCCTTGCGGATGGCGGCATACATGGCAACAGACCTAATCTTATTCACTAATAATAGTCATCATCAATCAAGATTTGTAAAAAGACATTGTAAAGATCCTCCCTGTGTATGACAAAGCCTGGTACACACACCCTATCACCAAACCCCTATTTTTGTGTACTTTGCTCTGCTGCCCTAATTAGTGTCCCAGATGTATGTGGAGCTGGGAGGTACAACTGTTTTATTGCATCTTCAAAGGGTGGTACCACATAGAGCTAAGTTTTCAAGACATTAATATGTTTATGCATCTTGGAAACCAAAGCACTGGAGAAATTACTGTCCACACTTCTTTCCCTCAGACTGAATTCATAAATTTCATTAGCTCAGCATTGTTAATTAAAGTTCTGAAGCCTGTGAAAGTCACAAAAGAGAGCGTGTAAAATGACAGACCCAAAGTGATTCTGAAGACATTGTTAAGCCAGCACATGAACCACTTTCTCACTAAGGAAAAGGTCAGGTTCTGAACCCAAAGCCAAACCACCCCAATAAACCAAGGGTATCCTTTTTCCCAGCCTCTAAAAATACGTGGTGTTAGTGTAATTAACATCTTAACGTGTTTCAGCATACCCTGGCCCCTCACACTACACCTCTGAAAACAGATGCTTCACCTGGAATGGCTTAATTCCTTTACACATTGTAATTATACATATGTTTCTTTAAAATGGGAAAATGACAGCAGGTATAACACCTGCAAGAACAAACGTTTTAGATAAAGGTTTACAAATTCAAAACTCTACTGGCTACTTGCTCTCCCATTAATCTATGCTCCTTCAGCTTTTTCATGCTGTGGCCAATCACAGAGTGTCAGGTATTTCAGAGTGGAGCTTTGTAACTGGACGTCATACTATCCACTAGGGCAGCAGGTCAAGCAGCTAGGCAGCTATTACTGCGTAGTTGTGCGCAAAAGATTTGAAAGCAAAGGTGGACAATAGAGCAGGAAAATGCCCTGACGGATTTGAAAAGGTGATGAGTTTGACCTTTTCTCTGCCTGATCAACATTAGATGAAGATGATAGAAGGATTGCCAAAATATCTAAGGCATAACAGTTTTATGACAACAAACGGAACAGCTCAATATTTGCTATGTAAATTTAGATGGTGTTACATGTACATTTAACGGCTGTGGCTCACGAAGTAGAGCGGGTCGTTAACTAATCAGACAGGCGGTGGTTCGATCCCCATCTCCTCCAGTCTGCGTGTCGAAGTGTCTCTGGGCAATACACTGAACCCCAAATTGCCCATGATGGCTGCTCCATCAGTGTATGGGTGTGATGTATGTATGTGTGTGTGAATGGGTGAATATGGCATGTATTGTAAAGCGCTTTGAGTCTCTAAGACTAGAAAAGTGCTATATAAGTGCACCGCATTTACCCATTAGTACTGGTGTGCTGGGCCCTTTTTTGTAATTGAGACATAATACTTACGCCTCTGCTGGGTTGAGCCTTTGTCCCTTTCAGGGGAGAAACTCTTGTTGCTGGTATTTGACCCAGAGCGCCCATGTACAGGTGGTTGGGCTTCTCTCCTTCCGGTGGGAGGAGGTGAGCGGTCACACATGATTACAACAGGCGGAGAGATCCTGTAGTCATCATGGTCTTCTCTACGGAAATAAGCAACAATCAAAGCGTAAGATACAATAGAAGACCTGTGGGCATGCGACAGGTTGTTGGTAAACATAATGTTTCCCGTTATGAAAAGCTTTCACACCGGACATTAATTTCTATCAGTACAATTTAAGAGTGGGCAGTAAATTGTGCATTTGAATATCAATTAATATAATAACATGTAGAATAGCAATGCTCTTTATAGACCAAAATGATCAATTCTGAATGGAATATCACCCCTTCCATCAAAAACTAGACAACTGATTTCCAACCCTGCCTACTTCCAGAGCTGGCGGTTTATTTACTGTATAGTATAAAACCATATGAATGTGAGGTGACTGACTTGGCTTTTTTGTCCAGCACTGGCCTCCGAGGAGGGCCTGACCCTCGACCTCTGCTGCGGTAATAAGGGATAGGTCTGCCATTGTTCCTGAAAAACATCAAAAATACAGATTGAAAATAATATTGGCTCGCAAAGCTGCTCTGTAAACAAAGGTCGAGGCAAAACATGATAAACAAATCAAGAGTATAATGAGTGCAAATTCAGAATGCATCATTGTCATCACTTACTGGTTTAAGAAGCAGAAGTATTTGTTAGTGTACGCTTTTGAATGGGTAATGGAAACAGAATAAATAGAAGGCAAAACCACAAAGACTTAAATTCAGACTCAGCAGGGCACTGTGGCACACTGATCAATTTGTGGAATGGAGGCAATCTTCCACTTTGCCACGAGCCACAGTTGGCTGACCGATTTTGGTCTTCTTTCACTACTATCTATCTTCAATTGTAGGCATAGCCATGAACAAGCTAAATATGGAGCTGACGTTAGAACACACTGCTACCTTCAACCATGTAATGTAATGACCAATTTCTGAGCAATTATCTAAAGTAAGTGGTGAAATTTCACTGTTCACTGCACCTCGTTTTTATGATTTTCCAGACTCAAAGAAAAGCCTGTGTCTGAACAGCAACCTTTAGGTCCAGAGGTATAAATGACCCAAAGGCACCTGGTTGTCACGACCTCTGCCTGAACTCGAGCCACATCTCAAACAAAGAGCAGGTCTAACAAGACCTAAAACTTTTACGACTCATGGTGTGTTTGAAGTAGCCAAGACTCAACCTGCCATTTGCCAAACACTGAATTGCCATCCGTGCAGTAAAAAACGAACATCAAAAGGCTAGGGTACAGAAAAAAAGTGGTGTACTTTATTTAGGAAAAAAGAACTCTATAGAAGGTAAATCAAGCTTTTATCAGGCAGACATTCAACCAGAAGTTCCAAACATTTAAAAGGTCAGGCCTTATTGCCAAGGCAGAAATTTTCCATATGAAGAATTCTCTTGACGCTGGCAGTCATCAAACTAAGAAATGAAAATGCCAATGCAATAATTTGCAGAGTCATGAAGCCTAAAAATAACTGTGCATCCTTAGAGATAAAACAAACTAATAATAACAACTGCTAATATTTGCATCTTCCTTCCCTTTGATTTCTTTGATGACTAGACACAGCACAAAAAACAACCAAGATTCAATTAACTGGATGAATTTATAAAGGCACTGCACAAACACAAGAAAACGCTTAATTTACCACGGTAGCTTGAGACTGTTTATTAAGACAGTGACTCATAACTTGGGGCTGTACGTCAGGCTGTTAAGTCTTTTCATGATCTGTGGGCAAAACCTCCTCAAGGGTGCAAGAAAAGTGATTCAAGTGTGTGTGACTAAGACTTTGCAGTAAACTTTATGACCTTGACGCACTGCTTGTGTTTATGCCACAATGCTAAAGTTTGCTTTATAGCTGTATGGTAAAGGGTCATAGCGTAGCTACTGAAACTGTACATGTAGCCGCTGAGGATACGCCATTCGTCCCAATTAGTGTGTGTCCTTGCATGGGCTTAGAGAGCCTGGTATGACTGGTCTCATGCTAGGGTTAAAAGTGTCATTTTATATTTGCCCCCTTGTCTACATGGCCACTGAAGTGCCTTGTGCAAAAATGAATCCTACAGACAGACATCCTGCTTTGTTGTCTGGGAGATGGGACAGATATGGGAGAGACAATCAGCTGCCTCTTGACAGGAGAAGTTGAAGCATAAACTTTTTTTTTTTAAACATATGTTAGGGTCAGAAGAGATGCAACTTGAGCCTGACAAGTTGTCATTCAATGTCACTACCATGTACACTGCCAAGACCTAAAACATTATGATAAATCAAAAATCAACAGGGTTGAGCTGTTGTCCATGTTGAATGTGTCACAAACACTTCAATTAAATGTGATCACCACCTCAGAATAACCACCAACGCATGTGCAAAATTGTTCACAGGTGGCAGAATATAAATCTTGACAGTGTGTTTATGGTTCCAGAAGAATCCAGGAATCACAGTACCTATCGTATATCATGGGCCTAAATTTGCACTTTAGGTAGACTAAATGCTTTTTAATTGTAAGCATGTTTTCACCCTTTAAATAATTTGGCCAATATGTACCTCAGCTGCTATACAGCAGATGGATTTTAAGTTAATTTCGAACTTTGCAAATTCTTGTAATTACTGGTAAATTTATAAACCTTAAAATATCTGACACAAATTTGAATGTCATGCAAAAATGATGTAAAACAAAAAACGAAAAAAAAACAACAACATATAAACTGCTCAGAAAATCTGAGATGTGAGTGGGTGTCTGACTGAAGGAGGAGTGGTCCAGCTGTTTTTCCTCTCAGGGTGGGGTAGAGGGTGGGGGGTGGGTTGTTTGGCTGAGTGAGTAGACACTAGTGCCCTTTGTCCCTCTCTCTAGCCTGGTATGACTCCTGGAAAAAGGGGGCCTGGGCCCGTAAACTGTTGGTGTGTTGAAGTGGCCAGGGCGAAAAGAGTGTGTGTTGATGTAGGAGTTAGAACTGCTGGACTTAGCTGCTCTGTGTGGGGTTAAGCTCTTAAACTTACCTTAAGAGCAGTGTGGTCACAGATAATTGAGATATGCTTCCTAAATCTATTTTCCAAAGCAGAACTTTGTTTGCAACAATTTATACTGATTGATCGATTGATTGATTCTTATATTGTCTTGGGTGGAATGTAAAGGGAAAGTATTTATAATTTAAGTGGTTTTATGCTTATTGTGGTTAACCCTTTTTATTTCCATGATATTACATGGAAAGAAAGACACATGCTATAAAGGTCAATAAATCAAGCTAATAATATTCTCTTTTCAATACACAGAACTCTGCCTCCACCTACAGGTCAGTTTGATGCATTACACAAATAATTCAGTGAAGCAACTGACTATCTGAAATTAACAGGATGGGACAAACAAAAATAAATTAATTAACAAATTTCAAACATTTTAAAAAAGAAGACTCTAGATAAATTACCTTGAGTCTAATTGATGCCTCAAATCATCTCTGCCATAACACTGTTGGGAGTACGGGCCCTCCTGAAAACAAAAATCACAATTACAACATTAATTGGGAAATGCTAGTGCATTATTGGGAACTACAAAAAGCCAACAAGAACCTAATTAAACTAATGCAATAAAACTAATGCCATTCTGTTGTTAACTTTCTGAGATACTTTGGTTGGAGTCATACACATCAGTATGCCATTTCTTGATGTTTGTATTTGATCAGCTAAAAATGATCAGATTATACATCACTAAAACACACACTTTGGCTATAGTACTATGATTTTTTTAAGACAAAACAGAATTTAGTTGAGAAAACATGCATACCACAGGTTTCTTACATTTCTTGGGGGTGGGGGTGGGGGTGGGGAATTTCTGCGAAAGTTGCCAAAGATGGGGTTTTCGTCAAAGTATCGACGATCGTTGGGCGGGTAACTGCTTTCATCGTGACATTCTCTTGCATCCTGGTAATTTCGAGGACCACCATACCACTGGTCATCATTAAAACCTCTGTCATATTCCAACCCCGGCCGAGGCATAGAGCTCCTCCTTTCAACAATATTGACAACTCGATGAACTTTCACCTGCGAGGACACATTACATTTCACTCTGTAAGCATCACTACCCAGTACAAGAGTGAATCCAAATAGGAACAACTCTTAAAATAATAATGAATTATAAGTGCGACAGGTGGTGTAGACTGCATCTCCCTAATTCAGACACTGAACGTAAATTGTTTGAAGATTGAACTGTTCCTGACACAAGATTAAATTTGTAGACATGGAATGTTTGTAAGTATCATCATTAAAGTCATTCGATAATCAATCAAATACAATTTTTTCTACAGTCTAAGGGTCTCAAAGACTAGCTTGGTTCATGTTATTTGAGAACACAAATAATATATTTTTTTTAATGTATTTTAGCCAGACAAATTTAATTACAACAGTGTGCACAGCATTAGTCATTATTATACATACAATATACATACAGCATTATACATAATGTGATTTTAAAAAAAAGTGTCTTGAGAGGTGATTACAACATCAATATCATCCTAAACAGTAACTTACAAAAGAACAAAAAGTGACTGAAAATAGCACTACACCTACCGCAGTCATAGGAGGCAAATCTCAAGACTGCAACTTAAGGAACAACAATAACAGTGTCTGGATACTGATAACTAATCAGTTCTTTTCACTGATTACCAAGGTCCTTAGTCAAACTAATTCATATTTGCCATCTAAAACAAAATCTTTACTTACCTCTCTTATATCAATCGGCGTGAAGTGCTCTTCATACGCTTCTCTAATTGATTTTCGACTGTGTCGATAAGCCACTGCGAAAAAACAAAACTTTTATTCAAACATTTGATATGGACAGGAAGTGGATTGAATAGACAGGATTAGTGGGGTGAAGACCCCACAACACTGTTCTATAAAATTATTTTCACTTACTGTTGAAGGAATGATGTTGGTTCTGTGTGGTAAGGTTAAGGTATCTCAGTACAGAGAACCTATGAGAATGACAGTAAACAGCCTTGTTTAAGATAAGAAAAGATAAGATAGTCCGAACGTATAAGCATATTCGCCCCCCCCCCTAGATCACACACATACCAAAAGACCTTTGTAACATACATGACCTCTGACCTCAGTTCAACAACATTCAACACCACCTCCAACTATGAGTTATTTCCAGTCATGGAGCACTGCTACTCCGCTTTCCTTCTTTTAACTGGAAATATTGAGTGTATCACAGTATCTGAAATGCGCTGGGGAATGTGAACAGTCCGCATGAGTGACACCAATGTGACTTTACACATTAGAGCCACTGCTATCAGATGGCGATAAGTGACTTTGTGTTTTTGCTGAAATGTATGATGTTATGACTGGACTAGAAAGCTGCGTTTGAACTGTTGTTAGCAAACCTGGCTAGTTAGCATCGTAGCAAAAGATGAAGTCGTAAGAAACTCACTCACCAAATAATAATGTGAACACTGCTGGCCACAAAGTGCGTTTTACATGTTTCACATAAAAAGGAAACTTCACCTAAAGCCAATTTACACTGCAGCACAGAGCTTTCTCGTCGCGTAGCCTACATGTGCAAGTAAAAGCAAAACAACCGTAGATGCAGTGGTTCTTCTGCTTCTTCTTCTTCTTCTTCTTCTTCTTTGGTGCGGCACACTAAATGCTGCCCTCCTCAGTCTGAACAACATCATTGGTACAAACCTACAGTCTATGCACAAACCAGCGGTATGGATCAATTCCAGCAGCTTTTATAGGCCTCAGTCGGACCGCACAGACATTTCCCATCAGGATGCTTTTTCATCACGACCAGCCCACTGCCCACAGTGGCATACCTCAGAATCAATTAACCCCAACCCTAACTATGCTCTTCTTTACCCAGAGGTTGTGCCAAACCTCCTTCACTGTAGGTATGTGATATGTATGTGATACTTATAGTTGTGTAGCATAGTAGGTCAAGCAAGTTATTCAAACAACAAAATGAGAACTTATTAACATATTATTAACGGACCAATTAATAAAACCAGCTCTTACTATCAACATTTCACTATTACCATATTGTTTTCTCTACATCTGTGCTATTTTGAGTTTGACATCAGCATCATCTAATAGCTACTCAAACTCTATGTGTAAGTTCCTTATACCATAACAAGTCTGCAGCTGCAAACAGTTTATAAATGGATTTTGGTCCAGGGTCCAAGATAAGTAATCAAATAGTCCATTGGAGAGGTCTCCCTATTGAATTAAAGAGCTAAAAAGACAAATAAAATGTTGTGTTGGAAGAAGGTTTTTCACAACCTGGCAACCAAAAAGTTGTTCTGGCTAATATCCGTGAAGCATTAGTAAATGATTTATCACAAAGCTGTACCAATACTTAGTTGTATTTCATTAATTCCTCAAACATAAAATGTGATTTTAAAAAAACTAAACCAGAAAAATCACTATATGTCTATCCTGTGCCAAATCACATTCTACATATATTTTTACTAATTAGGTCATTTCTCGTGTTTGTTATTTGCAGTGCTGGTTTTTAAACAGAATTTATGTACGTTTTACGTCCCTATTAAAGTGTCTTAGACGACGCACTTCATACTCATACTATGCTGTATGTTTTACAAAGCGGCTTTCATCAATGTTGTGTCACAGTTATAACTGCCCTCTGTTGTGATTACATTAGAAGTGATTGGGTGAGCCCCTGTCACGTGGCCATCCTTCGACAGGAGTTTCCACGACAGCTGAGTAGCAGCTAAATGCGTTTTTTTCACCTGTAACATTGAACCTTTTCAACTCCACTGAGTCGAAGTTTCGTAAAATGGGAGACAAGAAGAGTCCCACAAGGTAAAAGCGTCGCTGGTATCTTTGAATGAAGACTCCACTGGGTCGTTTGAAAACAGAGAGCTCGGTCAATGGATGGAGCTGTTTTACTGAAGTGTTCATGGCGGCTGGCTGCTGGTTTAATACGGGGCACTGTGTAAACTGAAAGCTCCCTTCTCAGTGACTGACTTCTGAGCAGAAAATGCTTCCTGTTGTGGCGTTTCTTTTCCGTTCGGGTCATCTTTATCAAACAGGTTGTCTTTGAAATTACTGTTGTCATTGAAAACGTGCCGCTATCACTGTGTTTTTGTTTTGTTTTTGTCTGAAGGCCAAAGCGGCAATCTAAGCCATCCTCCGACGATGGGTACTGGGACTGTAGCGTCTGCACGTTCAGGAACAGCGCTGAGGCGTTCAAGTGCATGATGTGTGATGTCAGGAAGGGGACGTCAACACGGTAAGAGTGACTGTAGCCGTACATTTTTAACCATCAAACCAATGCTCAAGTGTTTAATCAGCTTCAGCTGTGTGTAGCCTGCATTCACGAAGTCATTTTATGCTAAGGAAATGCGAGGCTTAACTGCATGATTTAAAAAAAAAAAAAGGACATTCATTATTAGAAACACCTATCTGTTGCAACAGTCCTGCAATACATCCTATGGCAAGGTTGTAATGTTCGGGTTTTTGTTTAAACTGTTCGAGAGTTTCTGATTTAGCTTCACGAAGACTAATCTTTGGTCAGGGCCAAATCTACAAGTGAGGACACCGAGACCATGTCCTTAAGTATTTTTTCTGTGAATTTGAGAGGGATTCTGCAAATTCGACAACTTCTGAGAGCTACAAAAAGAAAAGATTCAGTGTTTTCACAAGCTTTCGACCTTTACAAGTTCATGTTGTGAGAAAATGCACAAAATACAGCCAACAGTTGACTGAATAAATATAGTCTGGGGTGAAAAGTCTTTTTGAAAATTTTTTTGTTTTTTGTGTCTGGTCAAAATTGAAGGTTGTTGTGGGGAGTATTTTTGCCCTGTTTGTTATATTTTTAAATTGTATTGCATTATACTGAGGTGATATATCAATGGGGGTAGGGGAGACTAATTATTAGAAACACTTGTCTGTATAATGCAATAGAGCACCACAAACTACAGCTTCCAACATGACCATGGACTTAAATCAATACCTCTCTAAAAAAAGTTTCAACAAAACCTAACATGTGAACTTTCATAAAGTAGGATTTATTGCAGGTCTCCTGCATTAGACTGTATTAGTTTTAGCTAGGTGGACCCAATGAACTGGCAACTGAGTGTTTGTTTGGGTGCTTTAGCCGAAGTTGTGACTGAGAGTAAGCCAAGCTACAAATTTACAAAAAATGTATCAATTACATTAAATAGCATAATATATCATAACATAATTTCAATAATCCAAGTGATTTTTGCTGATACAGGTACTTGTCGAGCGTGTGAAAATGATTAATGGCTGGAAATCTACCCACAAATTTCTTTATCAATACATCATAGAGTCTATTTAAAGCTACTGGTCAGAGGATTGCTTAGACACACGAGGAAATGTTTATTTTTGAAAGAGGAAAAAGTGTCTGAAAGCATTTCTTATCAAGGGGAGTCATGAAATACCTCTATATTCTAATTCCTGGCCAGTTTGACTGCACTGTTGTGTTGTGTTGTGAATTTCTCAAAAGACCACATACTTGATCACTGTTTTCTATGTATGCAGAGTAGTCTTGAGTGACCATAGACAGTATATGCACTGAACTGCTGAGCAACAGTGTGGTAATGGTATCTTTCACCAAAACTGAAGGCCATCACTCTAAAACTTTTCACCAATGCTTCTGAAATAGAAAGGGAAAGGAACTTGGAAAAGATTAAACATTAAAATGATGAAAGCAGGGGAAGCAAAAGAGGGAAAAAATGTGACTGCTTCAGTATTATAGTGTCATATGTTGGGTTTTCCATGAAGATTGTAACTGTCAAGTCGCAGTGCAACCGATACCATACAGGTTTTTCTAGACTGTGACATGCATGTATTGCAAATTACAAACATAAAGCATGGCAAACCTGAATTTGAGACTAGGTGTTTCTTTCAGTTCCATTTCTGGGACCTGCAGCCAGCAGGATTAAATGACCATTGTTTTCCGGATCATGTAAAGAAGCAGATAGTGTTAGTCTTACATATAGTCAGATCTACAATATTAATACCCTGACCTTTCTGCATTGCTAGTGCGTGAGAAAAGTCAGGCTGAATGCCAATTTCTTAAGGAATTTTTGTATGTACCTCAACACCTGTCCGAGTCATAGTTCGATGGAGAGGTTCACACATTTTCAAGTCTTAAAATGGTAAACAAGGATCAATGTTCAACAGGTTTTGCCTGCTGTAATCCTTCATCCTGTTCAGACTGGCTTTGAAGAGATCCCTTCTTTATATACTTCCACTAAAAGAGATGGAGTACAAAATCCATAGTCCTAGTTCTATTATGAGGCTTATACCCTCTTGATATAACCCAGACTGCTGAAGATTCATATTAACTTCAGATAAACTTCAGAATTTATTTTTACACAGAATGAGGACTGTAGATTTTGTGCCTAATCACATACATTGGAATCAAATTAAGAGGGGTGATCTCTTCATGGCCAGGAGGAATGATGATTGAAAGCAAAACCTGTTTCGGTTTACATATGGGCACCTGGCTACTACTTTAAGACAGTACTGACAAACTGTAAACCTATACTTTAACGTTGTGTCAATTTTTTAATTTTAAATGATTGTTGTAAGCAACCTGCTTCTCCTGCTTATATTACTTACACAGTTTAGCAGTGTAAACCACATGCTCACCCTATTTACAGGGGCCAATAAGGCCACTAACTTTCTTTTTATGTCTCTTTCAGAAAGCCGCGACCTGTTTCTCAGCTGGTTGCACAGCAAGTAAATCAGCAGTTTGCACCACCGGCACACCTCAAAAAGGAGAAGAAAGAAAAATCAGAGAAAGACAAAAGTGATAAAGAACCAACACTGAAAAAGAAAAGCCATAAAAAGATGAGGTAATTAATTCATGTTTTCAAAAAATAGTAGAATAGCTCATCATATTCTTGTGTCCACCAGTCAGTTTTCAAACCTGTTTTGTGTATGTTTCTCTCTTCACCAGGCCCAGGTTAAAAAACATAGACAGGAGCAGCGCCCAGCATCTAGAGGTCACAGTTGGAGACTTGACTGTAATAATCACAGACTTTAAGGAGAAAGCCAAACCCACATCCACTTCAACAAGTGCTGCCTCAGCAGACCAACACAGTCAAAGTGGCTCAAGCTCTGATAACACTGAACGAGGGGTCTCCAGATGCTCTTCGCCCCGTGGAGAAGGCTCGTCGGTGAACGGAGAGACTCACTAACCTTCACACTCCCAGTCAGCACAACTCATCCTTCTGCACTCTCAACAGCCTCAACCAGAGATTAAACTACAACATGCACATTTTTTAAAAATAATACTATAAATGCCGGTATGATAGCATTCACTTCATTTGGGGTTGTATTTTTTCACTGCCTTCCCATAATGATAAATACTTCAGGAGTCAGGACGTCAGAACTGTTTCAGCAAAACCTATTATGATGAACTGAAAAGAGCAACAGTAGCATTAAATCCTGGATGTCAGTGGAACTGTGCCACACGTTGTGGTGACTTGTCTTTCAACAACTCAGTGTTACGTCAGTGTCGCGCTCAGTTGGTCGTTGCTGCACAGAATAAATGATGCCATATGAAAGAAAATGTGAAGAAGTCATCTCAGAATTGTAGATTATCATTGAATTTTGTTATCGTTATTTGCACTTAATGGCATCCTATGTTCATGATAACATTTTTTAGCATTATTTCCACTTTGCCGTTAGCAGTGAATCATAACACTGTCGGTCACTGGCCTTATCCAGCTCTCATTTTATGCCATTGGATGCAATAATTTTTTTTCACTGTCTTAACATTTGAGTAAAAATATTGAACAGTTATTCTAAGTATGCTTCTCCTTCACTTGGTAGAGTTGAGCATGATTTAATCTATAGAATGGTTTATATTGTACAATAATGTTGAATAAAATGAGATGTAGATACTTGGATATGTTTTTAAAATTTTCATTATAAACAGGAGCAGTTTGCAAAAACATGGATTTCTTATAAGTTTTCCATATTATGATTGTATGTTGAATTTGTTAACCTATTTTAACATCATGACTGATATGTTCCTTAAAGGCAAGGCATGACAAGGCTACAGACTTGGGATTTAACTTGTTCAGATCAATCAATAAGTTGCACACTCTTCACTGTACTGTATGTGTTTTGTTATTACCCTCAAACATTCTTTATACTTGTTGCACTTGGGGGAAAAAAACTGCAAATCGTGTCTTAAAGGTCCTAAAAGCAGTGATGGAAAGTAACATATTACATTTACTTATGTACTGTTCATAAGTACAACTTTGTATTGTAGCATGCTACTTAATACTTCTACCTGACTGCATTTTAAAGGGAAATATTGTACTATTTAATCCATTTATTTGACAGATGGGTGCTTTGCATACTGAGATTTTACAAACAAAACGTGATCAGTTTATAAAAAATTATGTATTGATATGGATTAAACAAGTCAGCTACAACATTAAATGCTGCTTAACCATCCATTATTACAATCCAGAGAAAATTTACTTTTGAAAGTTAACTAACTTTCGTACTCTAGAACTTTTACTTGTGGCAGGGTATTTTCTACATTGTGATATTGGTGAGTAAGTAAAGGTTCTGAGTACTGCACCACTACATCTGAAAAGTAATGAAAAAAAAACAAAGGGAGAAGTGTAAGTTACAGTGAAAAACATATTGTTAACTTAGTCACAATTTTTGAGATCTTGTCTGGATGTTGTGTCAGTATTCACACAACTTCACCAATCCTAATTTGAAACCACTAAGTCAAGGAGGTTATGATACCATCACGTCTACCACAGTGTTTGTAGACCCACCATAATGGTGCCCATCCTCTGTCACATATTATGAAAGATATGCATGTATGTACTTATGCACCATGTTTTGAGTCCTTTGTAGCTACCTGACTTAACAAATCTTAAAATGTAGCTGTTTCACTGTACACTCATACTTTACTGACAGATGGCTGATCAGACGAAACACACGTGAAACAGGAGTGGGTGGGGCGGAAAACAGTAAACACCAACTGTGCTCTTTGGTTTACCTCCTGAGTTGACTTATGAGATGTTAGTACACCGGATGGTAGCAAAGATCAACAAAAATGAATCGTTAGCTCAGAAAACTTGAAACGCAAAATGCGATGCTATCTTCACGCATTTCTCTTGTGCATGGTCTTCACCTTCTGTTCACTCTTGTATGTGTTCAGTCAACTAGCCTCCACCTTCGAGGACAGTGAGGAGTGGAACCTGAGAGAACAGGGGATACCCGAAAGGAGAAGTCATGACACCGGGCATATTCTCAGGAAAAGGCCAGGACTGGCAGGCCTCCGAGACCGTGAAGAAGGGCTTGACAGGTAGCTTAGCCGACTATGCTGCTTCCCTTCATTTCACAACTGACATAAGTAGTGGTTAGCTCTAGCTACACTTGCAGATGCTATTAAGTTAGCCTAGTGAGGACAAAAATCATGTAGTTATAGCTAACGTTGCAATTGAAACGTTTGTTGACATCTCACGGCTAACGTTAACGTTACTTAATTTAGGTTAGCTACCGGGCTAATAATAATTTAACTAAGATGGAGAACTTCAGATATATTTAGCGTTTTAAATATTCTGTTTTGCACTCACTGTCTTTAACGATATGTGTTCATAATTGCTAATGCTGTCTTTTTATTAAATCTATTAACTACCACCTGTTAGCTAGATAATTAATTAACCATTTACGTTGCTGCTAACTAATTCTCTGCCTCATTAGCTCTCGGCTGGATTTTCAATACCGCCATCTGTTGAACAACTAACTCTAGGAAGCAGTTCAGGAGCGATCTAATCCCTAAACATCAAGGTCTGATGTCCGAGAGATTAATTTAACTTTGAGGATGGCAAAGCTCACGTTTTCATTCTGACAGGTGTAAATCACTGTCAGTTTCTTACTGGAATCCATATTGGAGACTGCCTGCTGATGTTTGTGGAGTGAACTGCTTATTGGAATCTACTCTTAGGTATGACTGATTTTGTGCATCTCTATAAAAGATAACAGTGACCTTTAATGATCCATAGATTTTAATTTTCAACTTTCACTTACTTCCTAGATCCACAGTTCGAAGTAAAGTCTAAGCCTATTGCTGCTATCTCAGTGTGCCTAGTGACTATTCTTGAGTTGTTGAACTCATAAAAACAAGTAGTTCTATGAATTCAAACATGCTGACAACTCAGTCAGCGATAACTGTTAGTTGATAGTGTAAAGCCATCTCACTCTGAGTACTATTAGGCTGTGCTCTGGGGGAAAATACTTTTCTTTACATTATATTATAAACATTAATCTGTTATATTTGTCATAGAATTACATTCTTACATACGCTGCCAATATGCCACTGACAGACTGTTCATAATCTCTAATCCCATACACAGTAATGCAGTCATGGGAGGAGCTGAAGCTATAGCTTTTCTGGATTCAAAGTCACAGTTTTATCTCAAGGTTAGCAAAGAGAATGATAATACAGGTCTTGGGGCATTCTCAAAACTGTCTGACTGTCCTACCACTTGATCTATGGTAGGCTTCCAATACTATGACACATATATAGAGATATGTTCCTTTTAAATTTATGAGTTCCAATCTTGAGAGTACTAGTTTACAAGGAACACTTGGGGGCAGCACAAAGCATGAGTGATAGTACATCTCTTCATTAAATCTAATGACAGTTCCAACCCTACAGGGCTGTCAACTGAGCCTGCTGATGTCTCCATAACTTTGTTCACTCCTGCACATGTCACTGAATCCATGCTGTTGTAAAAATAAAATCCAGGGTTAATTAGTGAATCATTTAACTTTGTCTTTGCTCTTAGAGAGAGGTCAGGCTCAGCAGTCAAGGAACATAGTGATGAGAGGAGTCACTTGGCTGTGGTGGCCTGTGGCCCCAGGCTAGAGGAGACTCTCACCATGTTGAAGTCTGCTGTTCTCTTCAGCAAAAAGCCTCTCCACTTTTACATCTTTGCTGAGGAAAATCTACATCACAGCTTCAGAAGTGCAGTAAGTGTTCTCCCATTGTTGTCCCCAACACCACAAGCATTTTCATGTACTTCTGTATTAATTTGCTTGAGTTTCTTAAAGCTATAGTCCAGTTATAACAGAATGTGTGTAAATTATTTTCTGTGATCTTTGTTCTTATCTTTTCTTAAAGCTGGACTCCTGGCCTAGGACAGTTCAGAACAAGTTTAAGTTCACCATCTATCCCATCACTTTTCCCAAGGATAATGCAAAAGAGTGGAAGAAGCTCTTCAAACCTTGTGCTTCTCAGAGGCTCTTCCTGCCAGTAAGCCTAGAGTCATATTCCATACATAAAGTGTGATTTGCAATGGTTACACATTTTCAACATATTCTGAGAATATTGCTGTCTTATTTCCAGCTGATCCTGAAGGAGGTGGATTCTTTGCTCTATGTGGACACAGATATCCTTTTCCTGCGGTCAGTAGAGGACATGTGGGCCCTGCTTTCTCGGTTCAATTCAAGCCACTTAGCTGCCATGGCTCCAGAACACGAAGAGCCACGCATTGGCTGGTACAACCGTTTTGCCCGTCACCCTTATTATGGCAAGACAGGCATCAACTCAGGTGTCATGCTCATGAACATGACTCGCCTCAGGGAGAAATTTTTTAAGGTAATGTGCAGGTAGATGATAGTTTTTTTTATGTGTTATCATCTAGTAGTATTCAGTAGGTAAACCTCTGTCAGCTGGTGGAATGTGCTAAACGTTCCTACTTCATGTTGCCAATTTAATATACTAGTGTCTCATTACAGCAGCATTACAGAATATGGAAAAGGACTGTGCAGGTGTGAAACATCTTAAATGAAAAATAAAAAAATGGAAATGTTATTATTTCCAGGTCTTTTCATAATTTCCAAGGAATGTTTATGGGAAATGCTATGGCTCAAAGTTGATACAAATGTAACTACACATTTAATGCAGGCGTCAGTGTTGATAGGCTGTGTCAGTTTACTTTTGATATTTGTTATAAAGAATAATCTATGGAGTAATACATTGTCATATTATCCAAATGTATTAAACATTAACATTTTAACATTGTGTTGATTTAGAAATATGTAGAGATGTTTCTGAAATTTTGAATATTTTGAAAAGTAGTTGTGAATACTAAAGGTTGGGTCTCAGGAGTGGCTGTCCCACCGACATTGACCAGTTGAGGTCACTCTTGTAATTCCTTTCTAAAGCCTCACAATGAGCATACTTGTTTGACAGATGAAACAGTTTCTTTGAATTGAGGTGAAGTGTTAACAAAAGAATTAATTTCCCAGAATTGCAGGTTCATGGTTTCCTCATGCAAAATAATATGAATAATTTAATGTTATGTGTTTTGTCCTTCTAGAATGACATGACAGCAGTTGAACTGCGGTGGGAGGAAATTCTGATGCCTCTTCTCCAGAAGTATAAACTCAATATCACCTGGGGTGACCAGGATCTTCTTAATATCATATTTCATCATAACCCAGGTTCATGCAACCACATAATCACAAATATTTTGAGTTATAAATGTTACGGTAGTTCAGAACACCAACTATGCTTCACTAAAGACATTTTGGTTGTTGTTAAATCTTCGATTTAATTAGGTTCTTGTTGGATGAACTCAGTTATTTAAAATCAACCCAACCGAGCTTCTTGCTGTGTTCCAGAGAGCCTGTATGTGTTCCCCTGCCACTGGAACTACCGTCCAGACCACTGTATCTATGGCAGCAACTGTCAAGGGGCTGAACAAGAAGGTATCTTCATTCTCCATGGTAACAGGGGAGTGTACCATGATGACAAGCAGCCAGCGTTTCGAGCTGTCTACGATGCCATCCAAAAGGTAGAGAAGGCCTCAACTAACCAGAAGTCTGTGGTTTCTCTGAGCCCCCACAGTAAAATAAAAAAATTGTATTCCCTGATGGGTTCTTATTTGTTAACAAACGCCAAGTCTTGCAAAAGAATAGAATTATGTATATTCATTCTCCCAAACCACTATATTGAGAGTACTCCAGACACAGGCAAGTGGAAAACTAAGTATGTAAGTTATTTTTCAAAGGCTTTGTTTATTCTATTGAGTTTTTATAGACTGTCTTTCTTGTGCCTCTGTTTGTTTAGAGGACAGTTGTGTAGACAGACCAGACTATTTGGAAAAACATTTACTAGTCATTATGTCATCAATAGGCACTCCAGACCATTGCTTTTCTCTTATGGATGCTTCCTTCCACCAGTGCTTAATCAATAGGCTGTTAAACATTTCCGTCATTCTGTCTCAGCTCTCCCAAACCAGACAAATCATCCCCACCCAGTTTCGACCAGTGGAAGGCTCGCATGAGATGTTGTTAACTGTAAGGCTAAAATTCATGTGGTTCGTTGCAGATTTGATGCAACCTATAATTCAAGGCACTTATTCTGACATTTCTTTGGGTGCATTACTAATTGTGGTGTCAAACTTGTCCAGGTCAAAATAGGTCTGGATTCGTCTGAATCATTATTGGTAGGTCAATGGTAAATAATTCTTAAAACAGTCAGTGTCACCATGACCAAGAATTATTTGACAAAAATAAATATATTTAAAAACTGTATTTTTAGGCTCATTTTGTCCATGTTTACTATTAATCGTGGCTGATTTATGTTGTGCTAGATGAAAAAAGGAAAACTTAAATGGTTAGTTAAAGAATAAGACACTGACACTATTCTAATTCCTATTGTTAAGTCTCATTACAAGGCCAAAATCAACTTTGTCCATCTCTCCAAGACAGAGACGAATTTTCTCCAATTGAAGATATAAATCTGTAAAAATGGGTCATGAATATTTTACTTTCAATCTTTAAAACCTAAATATTTTCTTGGTTGTTTTTTGACACCTTCTGTAAAAGCTAAACATTTTCAGGATTGTAGCATGCTTAAGTTAGTGTGACACCCAGCAGAGCACTGCCAGTGTATGGCATAAAAGAAGGCAGAACCTGTCTGTCAGATTAACTCGAAATGCTTTTCAGCTTTTAGAGCGTAAAAGTCCACTACACATCCATCATCAGTGACAAAGCAAGTCAGCCGCAGAGCTCTCTCACTGTTGCGGTAGCTCGCCTTCGATCTGCTCTTTTTGATTCCAGCACACCGGTCAACGTGCAGGCAGCACTGTGTAGAGCAAGGGAAGCTTCATTAGTTGGTCTCCATCCATTACCGCCACAGGGCCCAGCCTGGCCACTATCAGCGCGGGCAATGTTCTCAGCCATTAAGTAAACGAGCAGGCTTCATTATGGGGCACTCGGCCCCCACGCCTCCATCAGTCTCTCCCACAGCACAAACACACATACAGCATACAAGACAGCACACACCGGATTCCAAATGATTTTAGGAGGTTGAAGAATGCTGTGGTTCCTCATTAGTTATCATAAAATGTGTTCTGTATTAAGTAGATGAATGTAAGATATGGGACTTTGTTGTACAATTAGCTTATTAAGACAGAGTCTGGCCTGACTGAAGAGGGTTTCATCCTTTGTTGTTATAAGCTATGTTTTGTTGAAGCTTTTATCAACTCTTCCTGTTGCTCCAGCTCCCCGGGCCCCCTCCCACTTTGTTCCCACTCAGTCCTTTGAGGACAGCATCCTAAAGCCCAGAGCAGGCAATTCTGGAGGAAACTCTCATTTCCATCCCACCAAGAGCCCAGCTCCCATGGCAGGCTCTCCCAGCCAGCAGAGGAGCTTGCAATAAAGGGCACTACCATTACCCAGCCAAGCCCACAGAAGAGTTGTAAAATTTTTAGTGCTGATGCTAGTTTGAGACATCATGATGGCTGTGTGGACAACGCACCAGCAGCATCCACATAAAAATCAATAGGAGGCTGTTAATGGTGTTTTATTGCCTACCGCAGAATATGAACGATAATAAAGAAAGTGTGCTTTGAGTAAGCTAATGCCTGGCCAACCTAGAGTCAAATGAGTCGCTGTAAAATAGTGATTTCTTCTTATTTACGAAAAGCCTCAACTGCTCATATTAACTGGCTGGAGAGCTGGAAGCTTTATCTTTGCTGTTTACCTGTTGACACAAAAGGATGCAATAATGAAGGGTATCTGGAATTCTACGGCTGTAGCTATCACCACTGCTGTCACACCCCACTGAGCCCGTTCTTGTATCATTCTGGTAATAGATATTCATCATCCAAACACGGGGAATTGACAGATATGAATCAAATGCAGAGTGTTATTGTCTTGAGCTGACAGTGACAAATGTGACTCTTAATTCATCTGATTGAAATGCAGTTTATTGTTCCATCATGGCTGTCACGAGAGGAAACAGTAGTTAAAACACATATTTCTGCTTGATTTTTTTTTTTTTTTATTTTTTTTTTTTTCTCTCCGGAGCAGGAGAAGAGCTGAAATTAAAGTGAAACATAACTGTACAACAGCGGTAAAACACTGTAATAAAGTCTGGTGTTTATGATTATTACCAGATCTGTCCAAATCAGAAATATAATACCCGCATGTTTTTCTTTTTCTTTTCATCACAGTACCCGTTTGGTGAAAACATGGAGGCCTCACTGCTTCAGCCGCTCGAAGCGTCGCTCCAGGCCACCACACATACCTACTGTGGAAGAGCCAGCCACCTGTTTACCAAGAGGTTAAAACAGAGTATCATGTCTGTTCATCAGGACATCACACAAAGCAGACAATCAGGTCACTACTTTAATACCACTCCCTGAATATCATCTAATGTCTCTGTCTCTGACGAAGATCGCTGGATTGAAGACACTCCTGTGGAGCCAGTGGGACTCAGGTCAGCACGGAACCATCATCTGTTTACAAGCTACATATCATTACTGTGGAATTGAGGAAAGGTAGTCTGTGGAATAGGTTTGTACATGTTGGTACATATCTGTCCAGTGAACACACAACCAGATCACAGATCGCAGATCTTTTGGACTTCATACCTGATAAGAAGGAGACTTACTATATTTCAGACAATCAGGTGGTATTATTGTTATGATTTTTTTTTTTATTATTATTTTTTTAGAAAGAGCCTACAATTACTTTTTACAATTGTCCAAGGTCTTTGTGAAAAAAGAAACACAGCAGGGTACTTAAATACGCTATTCTTATCAAGAGTATTTTATTAGATTTGTTTTAATATAATTTTGCGTACAGGCTTTGTATTAGTGTTTTTGTCTATGCAGTATATCATAGAAAAGGGTACTCATTAGCTACACAGGAATGTTCTTTGTTTTTTTTATTGAACTTAACAAGTTTTAATTAAGAAAACTTTAAACTCATAGATCAGTATTTATTATTGTCTGACCTCTGTGACAGGAAGCACTTTGGATGTTCGACATGAGGCTATCATTTCATATACTCTGGTATGGGAGTTCTCAAAGCCTTGTTTGCTGTACATTGTAGTAGCATTTAAGTAATTTCAGTAACTTAACCAGTATCAGCACATTTTCCTATAACTGAAACAGTGTCATAGAAAGCTAGTTAGTTTCTAATCAAACCAGCTAGTGTCATGAAATCTGCTCCAAGGCAGGTTTATCAAACATTTGCACTATTTGTTAGAGATAACAATGTAATCGATGATTGTAACAATTTAAAATCTGTGGTTTTAATCTTGACTGAACAAAAAGTATAAACATTCAAATGTATGGGAAATAAATATTTTACAAAATTTTGAACACTTTCAGATGATTAAACATTTTTAAGGCACCTATGATACAGTATGTAGAATTTCTAAAATATGTATGCTCGCTGTGTCAAAGCATTTTAAATTTATCTCCCAGTGAAGTAAATATACACTATATTTGGCTCCAAATATACTTTATATTAAGAGAAAGAATTTGTAAAAAGGAAGATGAATTAAGGTGTAATGAAATTATTTTCACGCTGAACTGAAATGCTTAAATTTATTTGGGAAGCTCTGTTCTCTGCTCTAGTTTCTTCCATTAGATTTTACTATTGTTACTAATCCTTTTGCATCAGCCATCATAACCACTTTGCATAAACTGTACTTGTTGCCCACTCACTCCACAAAGACTGATGCATGAGCCATGTCCTAGAAGGCAGCAGCAAGCTGAAAATAAGAAATCAATGTGTGAGTGTGAAGACTTCAGAAAGTGTTGTTAGATGGCCAAAAAGGAGCTGATGTGTCTGGGTCAGTAGCCTCTGGCTCTTCATTTCACAGGCAGATTGACAGACGTGCCTGGAATAGGCAGCAGGTCTGCATGATGAATTTAAAATGGACTTGATGCTAAGGAGCTGTTAGATATATCCATTTTTCTTGTCAAGGAATTGCAGAGTGGGGAAAACATTTTCAGTGTTTTAGGAAGAGAATCCAAAGCTCAGTTTCATGATGTTAAGCTGGTGGAAACGTATCACAGCAGAGCGACTCCATTAGATTTGCAATTAATGCTTGTACTACATTGTAAGATGTTGAGCAATACCAGAGAACAATGATTTTGATTATTTCATCTGGGAAACCCTCAGGACATTTTACTCTCAGAGTTGGGTGACGTGCTGCAGACTATATGGACGGTTTACAAATCAGCTCTGTTCCATATTTTTAACACAGAACCTCCATGATAGAAGCTTGTCTACTTTGTCCACTCCCACTTACAAAAGTATCTTTAAAGGTTAATCAAGTGCATATTATGGTCAGCTCTGTGCATACAAAAAAAACAAAACGCCCCACACAAAAAACACAAGAGGTCAGTTTATTTCTCCTAAGCGATTATACATTTGCAGGGAAATGCTCACTGATATTATTGAATACCTCTAAGCACAATCCTTAGCAAGATGGATGTTTACAACTACAATATGCAAAGCACATTCAGTTTTTAGGGGGAAAGGCTAATGCTGCTACTGCTTGGTTTTACTCCCCCCCGAGTATAATGGTGATTGAGCTCTCATTCTCTTTCGGTCTAACAGGAACTGCCAATGGATTATTCATGTTATTGCTTGCACTTCTTGGCCTCCGTGATGTTCAATAGCGATTTAAAGTCCAGGCATAAATTAAAACAGTTGGAGGCAAATGGCCCAACACAGAGTAAAAAGGGTCACAAAATAAGGATTATGCAATATTAGCTAGTGCAAAGTCATCAAAATGCTCTTTGCTTGAGGAAAGTGTGGAGCTTACATAAACCACAGTTATGTGCAAAGGACATTTAGAGTTTCAAGATGACAGGATCTGTTTTTCAGTGGGAGTGTGGAGTCTATTACATCTGGGGCCAGACAAAAGAATGATATCTATTCACTGAAATGATGCATACGCAATTTCCCACTCAAAAACTAGAATTTACAAGAATAGCAAGACAGGTTTTGTGAGCAGACCATGCACACAATTATCTTGCCCAACTCTATTCCATGTACAATTCTGCCTAATATTGTCTAAATGTTAGATGAGTGAAGCTGTTTATGTGATTTGTAACTTGCTCGATACAAAGAGAGTAATATGTAACATACTGTACCTTATGATTTGAATTCTCACATTCATCAAACGAAGCTCTCAGTGCCCCTTAAAGTTTTTAGGGCCCTTAAATAGACTTTGTCTGACCACAGTCTGTTCAGAATAGTTTCCTTCTTATGGAAAAACTAAAATGTCAGATAATTATAAGACTTCAGATTTTTACTTTCATTGTATAAGGTGTGTTTATGTCTTGAAATGTCTGTGTTCTTTATGATCACTCTGTCAAGTCAGTTCTAAACTTTTATCTTTTTACCCTAAATCTGCATGAGTCCATTTTTGGCCATCAGGGGGCAGAAAAGCACCAAAACAAAAATAGTTAAAACTAAAATGTTGGCATAGAATTACTAACAACCAGCAGAGACTGAGCAAAATGTGCATTTATTTCAAGTCTTGCTTCTGGTCACGTGATGGATATGAATCCAGTGTTCACTAGCCTTTTATCTCTGTTCATGCCTCTACCAGCTCCAGATACCTGGAGGTTGGTAGGTTTATCAGAGCCATATAAGTGGAAACTGCTCGGATTGATTAGAGCAGCTAAAACACAATCATACAGTTCAATAAGAGGAGTCAGTTGGACGAGTTTAACAATATTAAGTGATATTAGCAACAGAGAAAGACTTTTTTGACCAGACTCCATGGATGTGAAGCATCTTCATTAAGAGAAGACCCATGAAGGTAGAAGATAGGACAGGAATCTACAGGCCTGTTGTGGGGATCGACCAGCAGAAGGAGGATGGGTGATTGTAGAATAGCAGATTTGAAAGACAATATAATCAGGATAGCAATTATATTTGAAGAACACCATCCAAGGGTTGGCTGGTTGACTCAGAGAAGGCAGACAGAAAAAATCATTGGTCAGATAAGGTCAGAATTTGTGGATGAATTGACAACATTGAAAAGCCAAAATAACTGAGAATATTAGAGTGGGAAGAAAAAGCAGAAATTCAAAATGTGAGAGAAGATCTTTCTTATCAAACTTTCTCCAAAGCTTCAGTAACTGTGCATCACACAGATCCAAAACAATGAGTTGAAAGGGGCTTAAAACCTTATTGAACTGTGGAGTTGGCTGATGATCCTCTGTGTTTTCAGCATGCAAGCAAGCACTTTCACTTTCACAGAGTCCTTTTATTTAATATTAATATGAAATATATTTATAATGTAAGTTCAAAGCAGAATTTATGGAAGGCTTCATACACAGGCTTGATAAGTTCTGAGACCTACCACGGACACAATTAAGATTAAGCAAAAGGACTATTGAGGCTTTGATAGATAAAATGTATTACTCAGTCTGTGACATAACGCTACAAGTTTTACTCATCAAGGGTACTTCTAAAGAATGCCTGGTCTTCAATCTGCTCATTTTGCAAGACAGCACTTCTCAGTGAGGATGAGACTCCAGTTAGTCAAGACATGAACCTGACAGTGAGTCATGCATCTTGTCAGTTTGATAAACCGAATGAAGAGACAAAGCAGAGTGGGGATGAGAGGAAGGTAAGAGGTTTATCACAGTTGAATGGACCAGGTAGAAAATCTGTTTTTTCCTTGTGCATCCATCTCTCTGCTCCCCACCTTTCCACCTTGCTGCGGACGGATATCATTTAACTAGTGAACATTTTGATCAATAATACATTTGCCTGCCCTGCTGAGACAGGTATAATTGTGCTGATATGTCAGGGTTTAAAACAATTAATGTAATTTACCGTTGAGCATTAGCTATGCATGGATCCTTCGGTATCATGCTGAGAAGTGAATTTGCCGCTGTAAGCAGAACGAGATGAGAAATATGCATATGCAAATACAATGAAATAGCTAGTTCGGTGCCTATAATCAGATATGGATGTCATCTTGTCAAGAAATGAAGTTCAATTTCACCAATTTATGAGAAGGTATCTGTATATGGTCTGGATGCTGACTAAGCTTTCTTCTGTCCTTCATTTGGCAAAATGTCTCATGTCTGTACAGTTATTGATAGACTGTACTGTAAATTGAGATTCTTCCTAATGTCCTAAATGTTGGAAGAAGATTAAAAGTCTACAGCTATGCTAGCAGCTCTAGGAGGCAGTACGTACACAACAATGCCTTGAGTAAACATGGCAAAATGCTCACAGTGACAATGCTAACATGCTGAAGTTTAACAGGTATTTATCATGTTCACTATCTTCATTTGGCGTGCTAATATTTGCTAATTAGTGCTCAACACAAAGTACAGCTGAGGCTGGAAATGTCAACTTGTTTTCTTATTTGGTCATAAACCAAAGTACTGGACGCTGTGCAGTTTTGACTACTGAAGATGCTAGCTGAAATGTTAGGGGTAAACTACATTAGTATAATTCATCCTGAGTAGGACATGAATGTCTACCAAATTACTACAATCAATCCTTTAGTTGTTCATTCAAAAGTTCATGCAAAAGTTTTTATCATGCATACAATAGTTGTTGAAGTATTTAATTCTGGACTAAAGTAGTGGACTGACCAACTGACAGACTGACATTGCCATCCCTACAGCCATGCACCTAGCTAGCAAAAAATCTAGCCTATTCCTGGATTTGCGTTTCTAATCGAGCAGTTCAAATTCTGTTGTAGCCAATTCCTTAAATTTATTCCTCAAAGAACAGGAGGCGAACTAGATTAATGACACGTCACCTTACAGCTACACTGTGTGTGAATCAATGTTTCAACAAATAATCCATACCCTAGCTACCTGAGGGTGGTGGCTCCTCTCCTCTCACTCAGCAGCCATAAACAACGGCTCAAAGAGCTTCCACACTGAGCCCAAGGGCTCTTGACTCCACCGCCATCACATACACGATAGCGAGGCATGTTTTATAGATGCATAACATTAAAACACAAAAATAAGGATGTTATTACTCAGTCTCACTCTTATATTGGCATTTCATGGCTCAGTTGGTCATTGAGATTGAAGTAATACCATCTGTATTACCGCTCATAAAAGAAGATATCAATCACATCAACTGACCTTTTTTCCCCCTGATAAAGTGTCTCATCAATGAGCTACATCCTGGTGCCTGAGGGCTAAAGGACTGTTGGTTGAAATCAATGCCATGCCAAGTATTGTTAGTGAACAATATGCCCGGAGATTCAATATTCTGCACTTTCTTGATTGCATAGACACCACTGACAAGCAGCATTAATGGACTGAGCATGTGATTCACAGTCACTGATTGACTGCACTGACTATTACGGGCATCCACATTCATGCACCACCATGACAGCAGCATCAGTGGCCATAAATTGTCTGTGACTTGGCCAAATGCCATGTGCTTGTGTTGTTTGTTTGCATGCAAATGAATGCGTGGTTATGTCTGTGTGTATGATTATTGACTTTTGGGAGACATTCCTAAGACTTTTGTTTACAGGAGTTCTCCTGGAGCCCCTGTAGCCTAGTGGCAATTCTCTCACCATAGTGACTTCAGTTAAAGTGTGTGTCATTTTATTTTTTGACCTAAGTTGTTTTAATTGCTTAATAATTACAGTAAACTTGTGTGTGCACATTGTTTTGTTCATATTAGCTGTCTTTTCCTTCTGTCTTTTCAGTCCCTGGAGTCCTCAACCTCATATATAGTAGGTCATTTAATTGTCTTCCACATGCATCCCTCCTTCACTGGCATTTCCTAATGAATTTATCGTTCCTAGGCCCACACACAGAGGTTGCCTCATTGACTATTGGAGCAGCTCGACCTGTGTGTGGAGCCTTTAATTGTTTTTCCTAGATTCTGACAGCCGATGACACATGATGGATTTGCCAGAACACTTATCTCTGACACGGAAAAGGGCAATCTGTGTATACCTTGAAAAACATTCATGGTCAAATGAGAACTTCTGCAAAGTGTGGCTTAGTCAGACCAAACAAAATTTTTAATGGGTGGATTTCCAAGCTTGGTTTTAGACCAGAGAAGTGCTCTCATTTGGAGTTGAAAGTGCATTCAAAAGAAATCCCCCAGGCTAAATGGGCTGTTCCACAAACTCCACAATTTACCACAAATCTCTCTCCACCTCATGAACTGTTGGCTGTGATGGAAGTATTAAATGAGCTGGGGGTTTCTGGAAGAACGTAGACATGCCCCTCATGTGAAACCTATTATAAAAACCTAATCTCAAACTAATTTAGCATTCTATTTCTTGCACTCTGAGGCATTTGTAACACTGAAATAGATTAATCAGACACATTACAGCAACAATGCAATTTAAGGTTACCTAGCTGCAAAATGCATAATGAGCTGTAGGATACAACTAAGGAATATTGCACAAATTGCTCCAAGAAAGCCATTTTTCAGATCCCCTTATTATTTTCAAGGGCACTTTGACCACCAAAACACAGAGATGGCTCCTCATCAAAGCTCCTACAAGTCATTATCATTATTTATGCATGCTTGGAGGAGTGAAGGGCCTAATTTTTCAGTGATATGACTGATAGTAGTTGAGTGTAGGTTACACCAAGCTTAGATAGAATATTTCTCAAGAAAACCTCATTCTGACTGAAGCAGATTGAATTTTATAATGTGAATTTCACCAAACTCAAAGTCCATTCCTCACCTCCTCCAGGAAGACATTTTACTGGGTAGCTTCAGTTTTAAGTTTTTACAGCAGCTGCTGTTGTGTGATCCCATAAACAAGTAGCTTTATCACTTTCAGATATACAGTATGTCCCACTGACTATAGCACCCTGAAAAAAAAGACATTTTGTGGGGTCCTACTAGAAACCAGACAGTGCTCTGCACAGGCCAAAACAGTCAGTCCCAGATAACCACAAATTAATTTAGCCAGTACCATAATCCAGGGGTGAAGGAAGTACTCCAATCCTCGACTCAAGTCAAAGAACCAGTGCAACAATGTAAAAATCACAAAATCACAAAAAAGTTATTCATTCAATTTCAAATTCAAAAAGTCATAAAGTATAAGAGTCAAAAAGTATAGGAATATTATTTGCAAAATGCACTTAAATGATTGAAAGTAAAAATATGTATTGTACAGAAAAATGTCTCCTGTGACTGTTGTATTGTTATCTATGATATTATTAAATTGTTAATATGCCAAAGTGCATAAGAAGCAGTTAACTGTTGCAGCTGCTCGATGTGGAGCTAGTTTTAACTAAATTATATACAGTTAGGTAGTTAGTTCCTTCGAAAATCACCACCTTAACGTGTGTGGATAAGATTTGTCCTGAAATACTGAAGGCTCGACATGGCTGTCTTGGTTGACATACCTCTTTGATGCCGCATCAAGGTAGGAAACAGTGCCTGTGGACTAGCAGACTGTGGTGGTGGTTCCTGTATCTAAAAAGGGAGACCAGGGTGTGCGCTCCAATTCTTGGGGTATCACACTGCTCATTTATTTGACCTCCATTATCCATACTGCTTATTCTTATAGGGTCATGGGGTGGCTGGAGCTGATCCCAGCTGACACTGGACGTGGGTGGAGTACACCCTGGACAGCTTGCCAATTTATCACAGGGTTAACATATAGAGAAAAACAACGATTCACACCAACATTCATACCTGCGGGCAATTTAGAGTCACTAATTAACTTAAACCTGCATGTCTTTGGACTGTGGGAGGAAGCCGGAGCACCCAGTGGAAACCCACGGAGGCATGGGTAAAATGTCTCAGTCAAAATCTATCAGAAAACAAACTGATAACTGCATTTGTCAAATACATTTAGTGGAGAAAAAGTAAAAGATTTCCATTGAAATTAAGTGTAAAGTCATGTAAACTGGAAATACAAGACCCACAAATTTGTACTTCAGTACAAGACAAAAGAAAATAGACTTATAGTTGCTTTCCACCACTACCAAAATCTAGTAAGAGTGCAACCATCTGCCAAGACTCAGTGCCAACTTGCCTCCCCTAAAGGACTCATGACTACAGGCATGTAAATTTGTTAGTCCAGCATCTTGTTCTGAGCGGCTTGTTTCTCCCAAAGCCACCATATTCTTGTGTTATAGTGTTATAGCCAGGGCAAATGAACTCAAGTGGGTTCAGTAAATTGCAATTTAATATTAAAACGGCTGTTTGTACATAAAACATGACACAATCACTATAGGAGTGAAACATTAGTCTCATAGAGAAGCAGATATTACAGAAAAGTCAGAGGACTTTAAAGCCGTTACGGTGTCAAGGAAATTAACAGGAAGAGAGGAGACACTGCCTTTATTTGAAAAGTTGTCCATCATGACTAGAGAATAACCAGATTTCAATTAAAGAAGAAAATCTTTATTGTCATGGGACCCAGAGCGAGTCACTGGTATGTGCCTTAAGGCTCTGGCTTCACTCTATTTCATTATCTCTCTCCTGCATGCATGGATTTCCTTTTACCTTTACCCTGTAGCCATTCAATGCTCCATTCACTCAATATTCCACCTATAGAGGTGTTCAGGAGAAATCAATTGAATGCTGTGATGTGGAGTCAATTCTAAATTGTTACGCTGAGTGAAACATGTACACTTGGTGCTCAAAATTTTTATAAAATGAGTATGTTTTTTGCAGTTGACATACTTTACGTATATCACCTAAAATGTACATGAGAAGTCTCAAAGTGTTACTTGAAATTAAAATATCAACTGGGATATTGTTTGCTTTCAAACCTTGAATAATAATGAGTCACTATTAATACAATGTTTCTATTAGATAATGTTGTATTTTATACAAATCCAGCATAATATGGTAGATTATTTGTACTTAGCCTCATTCCAAATATTTCGGCTGGCACAATATACAGTCCATGAACAAATGTATGCAGAATGCAGGTCACATTTGACATCTCTAATAAAGATTGGATTCATTTTGCAGGGGGTTGCAACTTGATATAACATGTGAATGACAATTTAATAAGGAGATTAAGTTCTAATCCTGTTTGAAGATCACGAAGGTTTATTGCGTGACATTTAGGGATAATCCAAGAGGCTCCTCTAACAATTATTTTATCAACACATAAACATTGATATAATAATCCTTTGTGTCATTATTGGGGCTGAGAATATATAATAGGTTGTTTAAATACTCATGTACTGATATAATAACGTGTACACAGGCTAATGCACGTTAAATGACCAAAGAGCCACAGCCTCACCTTTGGTCCACCAAGCTTGAATCCCAGCAAAGAAATATACCAATAATGTCCACCATTAAAATGTTGAATCAAATGTTTGAATTTTCTTCATAAATGAAAGTTTGACTTGACAGGCAAAATAAATCTGAGGATAGTGAAAGAGCAGCACTTGCCCCGGCCATTCATTCCCACCGCTCCAACTGCTCTGATGGAGCTGCTCAGTGGCCGTCACATTAATACTGCGGTTGTACTGGATAGCTTAGAGATGTGAAAAATAAAAATACAGATACGTTCAATACATACTGGCCTCCTGACAGATGAAGTTTTAGTCCAAAGTTTGAGACTGCTAGAGAGAAAAACATAAAAGGTCATGAGGTTACACCAGAACACGAAAAGTTAGCTATGCACAGTCACAGGTTTGAAAGAAAATGTTACCAGCTCCTGAAGGAAGTTATTAGTGTTTGTGGTCTTCCCCTCTGGAGGACTGGAGGGCATTAAAATATATCAACAGGTGAAAAACTTAACTTTAACATGTAACTTTTCAGATGAGAGTTTACATAATGGATGAAATCAGACGCTGCTGAATACAGTGCTATCTCTTTTTGGGATCTGTGTTCCCAGCAAGCAAAAATAATGCAGGTATAGAAATGGGATGGATAGATTGATGGATGTGTTTAATTTATGTATTTTATTTTGTATTTGGATTGGATTTCTCTTGTTCACTGTGCATTGCAACTGTGCGCAAAAGGTGGTATATATTGTAAATGCAGCTCACCAGGCTGACTGCCAATTTGTGATCTGTGAAGACAACAAGTCAGTGTGAGTCAGGATTGTGTTTCACCCACTGCACTCAATAGAGACAATAAAGAAAGAAAGAAAAAAACAATACAGAAACTGGTAAAACTGGGTAATTTTTGATAAAGAAATCTTTAGCACTGTTGCATTGCAGGGGTCCGGATAAAAAGAGGGCACCTGTTGACAGCAGCTTTCTCATAGTGGTGACACTCATGGCTCAGAGGCAGCAAAACCAATTCTATCGGCAAGACCTTTCTTATGATCCTCCTCATCCAATTATGCTCCTGAGCAGGCTGCAGAGGGGCTGAAATTGCATCATGACCTTAGTTTATATCTCCCTGATTTTGGGTGAAAACCTCATACCAGCATTTTTTAAAAATTCTTATCCTAGGGTGGCAGCTTATACTGAATTTCCCTTGGCTATCCGTGTGCTAGAAAAGTAGAATCATTTAGCACCATACCACATACCAGCAATATATGATGCTTCCTGCACATGGCTTTTTAATTTATTTATTTTTGTACAGTAGAGCATGTAGGAATGTGTGTTGTGTATGGCAGCGCTTTTGTATTGACACTGCTGTGTGGTGTCGTGGTGCTACATGCAGAGTTGTGAGCATGAGCAGGTCCTGTTTGCATTGAGATGAGGTGTAAACAACCGATCTCCCTGGCTTGTAAATGTTGTAGATCTTTGTTTAGCCACATGATCATTTATATAATAAACCAGTAATGGATATGATCAAGCTTGCAGGTGAAAATAGTTCTCAATTATAAGAGGAAACCTGACGGGGGGTTTTATGAATTAAATGCACATTCATTGAAATTCAGATTAAAGATGTAGACATCACCCTACCAGGTGTCAGCCTAGATGGGCTTGTCAAGCATTATGAAATGATGGCACTCTCACTGATTATGTATTATAATACATCAGTGTTTTGTGTAATGCCTTTTGCTGCAGTCCTCCCTTCTCTGCTTTCTAATGAACAGCACTTTCGAGCATCGGAGCAGAGAGTCATAAAAGCATCAGTTGGCTTCATGATACCACTTTGAACACGCTTTCATGCCACTGCACTTTCCTTTAATTTCATTAGAAAATGTGTAAATGCAAGGAGATGGAAATAGAACAACTCAGCAGGACCATCCACAGAACATGCTCATGCTTTTGATCAAATTAAAATCAGTGTGTGCCCTCCTCAGCAACAGATACAGGTCTAAGTCATCCCACATTCATCTCCAGCTATTCAGGGGTCTATCCAAATTCCTAATTCAATTAACATTTCAGGGAGATGCCTTTTCCTAATCATAATTATATGGTCTGGCATTTATATGGCTTGTCCACAAAGAGCACTGTCCCATTTAATCTTCCACAGCACATTGTCGTGATAGTTCCCTGACTCCAAGTGATAGCTGTAATGGAGCTCCACACGAGTTAAGAGCAATCATTCAGCTGATATAATATGATTGTTCTTTCCATCAGCTCGGCTAAAGGTGTGAAATGCAGAGAACACACGGCTGAAGTGAAGCCAGCAATAGATGGAGCTGGATGGTAATCAACAGTGGGGGTTTATTATTATGTTAAACCTTGTGTGACATATATTTCCTTCTTGCATTGCATTTGGATTTCTTACACTTGCATTATTCATGAAACTACAAATGACACGGTTATGCACAGAATCTTACATTGCAAGATGATGTATAATCAGCAGCAAATGGAGTTTGATTTAAATGTTAAGGTTAGAGTTTGCTGGAAATGATGAGTGGTGGTTTCTCTCTGCCTCTCTGTCCATTCACTTCCTGAAATGTTGTTGTGGAGGAAATGAGGATCCACAAATTGCAAGACCTGTATTCCACCCATGTTGCCCTGTGGGACTTTACCAGTCTTGGAACATAAAAGCTATAATCCCTTTTACTTAAAATACCATAGCTTTTGGCTCTTTTGTGACAGGGTTGGTTTACAGAAACCACTCCTCTCTTCTCCATTGTCAAGCTGTGTCATTATTATTCAGGTGTTGGTGTCCCAGGAGGAATCCTCCTATCAGAGGCTGCGTCCACTGTTTTTCCCACATACTCCTCCATTGTACAGTGAATACAAATAACAAAAACCATTTCCTTCGGTTTTGTTTCTGGCCACTCATGCAGTCTGTGACAACAACATAGCGGTTGAACAGAAATCCTCCTCCATTATTGTGGGATGACAGTGCCTTGGGTAGGAAAGCAAGTCTTTTTCAGTGCATCATTGTGGTCCCAGTGCAAGTCATCAGATGGGAGGGTGGGGTACTTCCCAGCTGTGTAGAGTTACTGGCCACATTTACATGCATATTCAAATATGTGATAATTCAAACTTTGTGTAGGTGCTTCATCCCTCTGCTGTTAGTATGCACATGAAAATACCATTAACCAACTTGATGACATGAATGTGAATATAATATTTACTGATATAATGACATCATTGCTGTTGCTATCTGAGCTAAACGCTATCTCTTCCTGCATTTTAAAAAAATATACTTGCTAAAAGTATTTTGAAGTGCACAGAAGGCTGCTAAAAGAAATTCTACATGCTCACTTCAACCTGGATTCATTTTTTCTTTTAAGGCTGGCAATGTTCTATATTTTTCTTGCTGTCACCACATCCCATAAAAACAAAAAACCATCAATGTTTTAGTTTGTCTTGCAGTCTTAACTTCTCAATCCTATCTATAGCTGCCAGCCCATTTGTTCCTAAGATGTGCGTTTTAAAAAATGGGTCACAAATATTTAACTTAATCTTTAAAAAATAAGGCAAATAATTAACCTATAAATTGAGTAGTGGGCTTGTCTCAAAATACATTACAGTATGTGTTTGTGGTTGAATGAACATATCACCTAGTGCAATGTTGTGCCTCAGTGAAGGGCAGTGGCACAGAAGAATAAGCTTCATCGGGCTTTGGATACGAAGACAATACTTGTTATAAGATCAGCTCCTTTTTGGTTTTGGTCTTTTCATGAAAAATAAAGAATACCACCAGAAGATAAAGAATACACCAGACCATCCACAAATGTGTTGGGTGCCAGTGGGGAAATGCCTTGGATAGGTCACCTGGCCATCAAAAAGCTTACAGAAAGGCAGACAAGCACACCATATACCTGTATCTGTCATGTAGCCCACCTGTATGTGTTCAGACTTTTGGATTACATCCACATGATGAGGAGACATGCAAACACTGCAAAGACAGATCCAGTCAAATGCTGGATGGTTTTGCAGTAAGGCAAAAATACAAACCACTTTAGCTGCATTACCAGGAATAGTCACATCAGTCTGTCAATGCAAACTTTAATACCTGAAAATTGTTCATATCCTTCGTCATTTAATCTAATTTTACAGTGAAATCCATTACAGGACTTTGTCCTCAACTCAAATATCTAAGATGTTAAAAACATTTTGCTGCCAAAAAAACCCCTTGCTCAACTATTAAGTCTACTAATCAATAAAAATACTGCCTTGCAGCAGAAAGCAAAATCAAGCTCTAAACTTGTGACTTGCTTTACAAAATTCATTTTTTTCCCTTTAGATAGTATATTCAGCAAGCACTACAAACATTCGAAGTAGAGATAGGAAACAGTTATCTCTGTACAAATGCCTCCAAGCCAGAAAACCTTTTGTACTTCTTTAGTACTCTCAGTGTAGCTCTCTCTCAGTCATGCTCCAAAGGGGATAGAAGCGTGGTGAATGAATTTTAAAAAATCTCAACAGGAGACAAAACTGACATATTAAAGACAGAACCATTTAATGGCTGTGTGGAATATCTGCGGCGAATGTGCATAAAACAGTGAAACTGTGAGCAAATGGCTCTCCTGAAAAACGATATAGCATACAGGACTTGAGCATAATATTCAATGTGGGACCTCTTCATATATAGCACTCTTCTTTTCAACATTTAATACACAACACTGACTTTAAGTGTCCTTGGCAATGAATACTACAGCTGACTGATCTACTGGATATCCTACAGTTTACAATAGGAGGACAAAGAAAGCTTCTGAATGAATGATAATTTTATTACGAGGCTTTAATCTGATTTAAAATTGGCTTCTGAAATATTAATTTTGCTTCTTATGTGCTAGCTTAATGATCACCCTTAATACTTGCAATAGTAAAATATTTACAAGCACGTGGAAATTTTTATGAGGAAAATGCTAATTAACAGAAAAGTATTGCATTAACTTTCTACATTTGAAAATCAGATTTATATCCCAAAAAACACACAGTGAAACAAAGGTCAGCCCCATTTCTCCTACATTACACTTGTAGTAATGTAGTAGCATTACAAATTTGGGTTCTGTTTCAGATAAAAAAAAGTAAATAAATGAAATAATCTTAAAAAGTGAGACTTTAGATTTAAATTCATTTAGGTTTGTTTAGATTTAAGTTAAGATTCATCTTCCTATATGAAGAAACTGTTCAGACATTGTTTGGACTCACTCAATTGTTAATGAGTTCACAGAAAGCACCTTTCTACTACCTGATGAGCTGATCTGCCTCTATTTAACCTGCCTATTGTCTGGCTGCTTATTCAGGCCTGTGGAGTTGATGATTGATGATTTCTTATGACTTGAGTTTAATAATTTTCAAAAATGTTCAAAATATCTTCCACAATTTATAACAATCTTAACATCTGTAACTGTCAGCCAGTGAGTGGTCAGAAACAGCATTACGCCCTAACCGACATTTACTGAAGGACGAAAAGGGGAAAGGTGATGTCCTCTGAATGAATGAAGAATCAGAGCCAGCCTGAGCCTTTCTGAGGCCATAAGCAGAATTTGCCAAGGGCATAGGTTTGGTCTCAACATTGGTTGAACATTGGTTTTTGTTCTAAGTAGGATCATTCTGTTTGTTATTTGTCTTTGGCTCTTTCTGACATTATACTGTGCTTCAGGTTGGCAATAAACCTTTGAAATCCTGAACCTTGTGACTCCTCCAATTCTTCATCTATGTTACTCCGGTTTCCCCTACACCAACTTGGGGTTGTAACATAAGGCATAAGAAGCCATAGTATAATAAGGCATAAAACGTCATACTTTAGTAAGTCATAAAGTTATAATATAGTAATGCAAAAAAAGTCATACTATACTAAAACATGAAAAATGTCATAGTATATTAAGGCATAAAACGTCATAGTATATTAAGGGATAAAAAACGTCACAGTATAGTAAGTCATAACAGCTCATAGTATAGTAAGGCATGAAAGGTCATAAAAATATCAGAGTATTCATAAAATGTAATAAAAACGTCATAGTATAGAAAGGGATGAAAAATGTCATAATTCAGTAATGCATAAGGTGTTATAAAAACCTCATAGAATAGCATGGCATAAAAATGTCAAGAAATGTCATAGTATATTAAGGCATAAAAGGTCATAAAAACATCATAGTTTGGTAAGGAATAAAACGACATAGTAAAGTAAGGCATTAAATTGCCAAAAAACGCTATTATATTAGAAATGCATAAAAATGTCAAAAAACATCATAGTATAGTATGGCATAAAACGTCAAAAAAACATGATAGTATATTAAGGCATAAAAGGTCGTAAAAGCTTCATGGCACGGTAAGGAATAAAATGACATAGGAAAGTAAGGCATAAAAATGCCAAAAAACGTCATAGTATAGTAAGGCATAAAACGTCATAGTATAGTAAGGCATAAAACGTCATAGTATAGTAAGGCATAAAACGTCATAGTATAGTAAGGCATAAAACGTCATAGTATAGTAAGGCATAAAACGTCATAGTATAGTAAGGCATAAAACGTCATAGTATAGTAAGGCATAAAACGTCATAGTATAGTAAGGCATAAAACGTCATAGTATAGTAAGGCATAAAACGTCATAGTATAGTATGGCATAAAACGTCAAAAAAACATCATAGCATATTAAGGCATAAAAGGTCATAAAAGCTTCATGGCACGGTAAGGAATAAAATGACATAGGAAAGTAAGGCATAAAAATGCCAAAAAACGTCATAGTATAGTATGGCATAAAACGTCAAAAAAACATGATAGTATATTAAGGCATAAAAGGTCATAAAATCATCATAGTATGGTAAGGAATGAAACGAAATAGTAAAACAAGGCATAAAAATGCCAAAAAACGTCATAGTATAAGACGGCATAAAAATGTCAAAAAAGGTCATAGTATAGTATGGCATAAAAGATCATAAAAACCTCATAGTATGGTATGGAATAAAACAACATAGTATAATATGGCATTAAATGTCATAAAAACATCATGGTATAATATGGTATAAAATGTCATAAAAAACTTCATAGTATAGTACGGGATAAGAAACTTTATCATATACTAATGCATAAGATGTCATAAAAACATCATAGTATGGTAAGGAATAAAACAACATTGTATAGTAAGATATAAAATTGCCAAAAAACTTCAAAAAAACATCATGGTACATTAAGGCATAAAAGGTCATCAAAACTTCATAGTATGGTAAGGAATAAAATGACATAATAAAGTAATGCATAGAATTGCCAAAAAATGTTATTATATAGTATAGCATAAAAATGTCAAAAAACGTCATAGTATAGTATGGCAAAAAACGTAAAAAAAACAACATAGTATATTAAGGCATAAAAGATCATAAAAACATCATAGTATGGTATGTAATAAAGCGGCATAGTAAAGCAAGGCATAAAAATGCCGAATAACATCATAGTATAGTATGGCATAAAATGTCAAAAAACGAACATAGTATATTAAGGCATAAAAGGTCATAAGAACATCATTTTATGGTAAGAATTATAAAAGACATAGTAAAATGAGGCATAGAATTGCAGAAAAATGCTATTATATAGTATGGCAAAAAAATGTCAAAAAACGTCATAGTATAGTATGGCATAAAACGACAAAAAAAGAACATAGTATATTAAGGCATAAAAGACGATAAAAACATTATACTATGGTATGGAATAAAACAACATTGTATAGTAAGGCATAAAAATGTCAAAAAACGTCATAATATAATATAGCATAAAAATGTCAAAAAACGTCATAGTATAGTATGGCAAAAAACGTCAAAAAAACATCATGGTATATTAAGGCATAAAAGGTCATAAAAACATCATAGTATGGTAAGGAATAAAATGACATAATAAAGTAAGGCATAGAATTGCCAAAAAATGCTATTATATAGTATGGCAAAAAATGTAAAAAAAACAACATAGTATATTAAGGCATAAAAGATTATAAAAACATCATACTATGGTATGGAATAAAACAACATTGTATAGTAAGGCATAAAAATGTCAAAAAACGTCATAATATAATATGGCATAAAAATGTCAAAAAACGTCATAGTATAGTATGGCAAAAAACGTCAAAAAAACATCATGGTATATTAAGGCATAAAACGTCATAAAAACATCATAGTATGGTAAGGAATGAAATGACATAATAAAGTAAGTCATAAAATTGCCAAAAAAAGCTATTATATAGTATGGCATAAAAATGTCAAAAAACGTCATAGTATAGTATGGCAAAAAATGTAAAAAAAACAACATAGTATATTAAGGCATAAAAGATCATAAAAACATCATAGTATGGTATGTAATAAAGCGACATAGTAAAGTAAGGCATAAAAATGCCAAAAAACCGTCATAGTATAGCATGGCATAAAATGTCAAAAAACGAACATAGTATATTAAGGCATAAAACATCATAAGAACATCATTTTATGGTAAGAATTATAAAAGACATAGTAAAATGAGGCATAGAATTGCCAAAAAATGGTATTATATAGTATAGCATAAAAATGTCAAAAAACGTCATAGTATAGTATGGCAAAAACGTAAAAAAAACAACATAGTATATTAAGGCATAAAAGATCATAAAAACATCATAGTATGGTATGTAATAAAGTGACATAGTATAGTAAGGCATAAAAATGCCAAAAAACGTCATAGTATAATATGGCATAAAAAATGTCAAAAAAGGAAATAGTATAGCATGGCATAAAACATAAAAAGATATCATGGTATATTAAGGCATAAAAGGTCATAAAAACGTCATAATATGGTAAGGAATGAAATGACATAGTAAAGTAAGGCATAAAAATGCCAAACAAACGTCATAGTATAGTATGGCAAAAACGTAAAAAAAACAACATAGTATATTAAGGCATAAAAGATTATAAAAACATCATACTATGGTATGGAATAAAACAACATTGTATAGTAAGGCATAAAAATGTCAAAAAACGTCATAATATAATATGGCATAAAAATGTCAAAAAACGTCATAGTATAGTATGGCAAAAAACGTCAAAAAAACATCATGGTATATTAAGGCATAAAAGGTCATAAAAACATCATAGTATGGTAAGGAATAAAATGACATAATAAAGTAAGGCATAGAATTGCCAAAAAATGCTATTATATAGTATGGCAAAAAATGTAAAAAAAACAACATAGTATATTAAGGCATAAAAGATTATAAAAACATCATACTATGGTATGGAATAAAACAACATTGTATAGTAAGGCATAAAAATGTCAAAAAACGTCATAATATAATATGGCATAAAAATGTCAAAAAACGTCATAGTATAGTATGGCAAAAAACGTCAAAAAAACATCATGGTATATTAAGGCATAAAAGGTCATAAAAACATCATAGTATGGTAAGGAATAAAATGACATAATAAAGTAAGGCATAGAATTGCCAAAAAATGCTATTATATAGTATGGCAAAAAATGTAAAAAAAACAACATAGTATATTAAGGCATAAAAGATTATAAAAACATCATACTATGGTATGGAATAAAACAACATTGTATAGTAAGGCATAAAAATGTCAAAAAACGTCATAATATAATATGGCATAAAAATGTCAAAAAACGTCATAGTATAGTATGGCAAAAAACGTCAAAAAAACATCATGGTATATTAAGGCATAAAAGGTCATAAAAACATCATAGTATGGTATGTAATAAAGCGACATAGTAAAGTAAGGCATAAAAATGCCAAAAAACGTCATAGTATAGCATGGCATAAAATGTCAAAAAACGAACATAGTATATTAAGGCATAAAACATCATAAGAACATCATTTTATGGTAAGAATTATAAAAGACATAGTAAAATGAGGCATAGAATTGCCAAAAAATGGTATTATATAGTATGGCATAAAAATGTCAAAAAACGTCATAGTATAGTATGGCAAAAACGTAAAAAAAACAACATAGTATATTAAGGCATAAAAGATCATAAAAACATCATAGTATGGTATGTAATAAAGTGACATAGTATAGTAAGGCATAAAAATGCCAAAAAACGTCATAGTATAATATGGCATAAAAAATGTCAAAAAAGGAAATAGTATAGTATGGCATAAAACATAAAAAGATATCATGGTATATTAAGGCATAAAAGGTCATAAAAACGTCATAATATGGTAAGGAATGAAATGACATAGTAAAGTAAGGCATAAAAATGCCAAACAAACGTCATAGTATAGTATGGCAAAAACGTAAAAAAAACAACATAGTATATTAAGGCATAAAAGATTATAAAAACATCATACTATGGTATGGAATAAAACAACATTGTATAGTAAGGCATAAAAATGTCAAAAAACGTCATAATATAATATGGCATAAAAATGTCAAAAAACGTCATAGTATAGTATGGCAAAAAACGTCAAAAAAACATCATGGTATATTAAGGCATAAAAGGTCATAAAAACATCATAGTATGGTAAGGAATAAAATGACATAATAAAGTAAGGCATAGAATTGCCAAAAAATGCTATTATATAGTATGGCAAAAAATGTAAAAAAAACAACATAGTATATTAAGGCATAAAAGATTATAAAAACATCATACTATGGTATGGAATAAAACAACATTGTATAGTAAGGCATAAAAATGTCAAAAAACGTCATAATATAATATGGCATAAAAATGTCAAAAAACGTCATAGTATAGTATGGCAAAAAACGTCAAAAAAACATCATGGTATATTAAGGCATAAAAGGTCATAAAAACATCATAGTATGGTAAGGAATAAAATGACATAATAAAGTAAGGCATAGAATTGCCAAAAAATGCTATTATATAGTATGGCAAAAAATGTAAAAAAAACAACATAGTATATTAAGGCATAAAAGATTATAAAAACATCATACTATGGTATGGAATAAAACAACATTGTATAGTAAGGCATAAAAATGTCAAAAAACGTCATAATATAATATGGCATAAAAATGTCAAAAAACGTCATAGTATAGTATGGCAAAAAACGTCAAAAAAACATCATGGTATATTAAGGCATAAAAGGTCATAAAAACATCATAGTATGGTATGTAATAAAGCGACATAGTAAAGTAAGGCATAAAAATGCCAAAAAACGTCATAGTATAGCATGGCATAAAATGTCAAAAAACGAACATAGTATATTAAGGCATAAAACATCATAAGAACATCATTTTATGGTAAGAATTATAAAAGACATAGTAAAATGAGGCATAGAATTGCCAAAAAATGGTATTATATAGTATGGCATAAAAATGTCAAAAAACGTCATAGTATAGTATGGCAAAAACGTAAAAAAAACAACATAGTATATTAAGGCATAAAAGATCATAAAAACATCATAGTATGGTATGTAATAAAGTGACATAGTATAGTAAGGCATAAAAATGCCAAAAAACGTCATAGTATAATATGGCATAAAAAATGTCAAAAAAGGAAATAGTATAGTATGGCATAAAACATAAAAAGATATCATGGTATATTAAGGCATAAAAGGTCATAAAAACGTCATAATATGGTAAGGAATGAAATGACATAGTAAAGTAAGGCATAAAAATGCCAAACAAACGTCATAGTATAGTATGGCAAAAACGTAAAAAAAACAACATAGTATATTAAGGCATAAAAGATTATAAAAACATCATACTATGGTATGGAATAAAACAACATTGTATAGTAAGGCATAAAAATGTCAAAAAACGTCATAATATAATATGGCATAAAAATGTCAAAAAACGTCATAGTATAGTATGGCAAAAAACGTCAAAAAAACATCATGGTATATTAAGGCATAAAAGGTCATAAAAACATCATAGTATGGTAAGGAATAAAATGACATAATAAAGTAAGGCATAGAATTGCCAAAAAATGCTATTATATAGTATGGCAAAAAATGTAAAAAAAACAACATAGTATATTAAGGCATAAAAGATTATAAAAACATCATACTATGGTATGGAATAAAACAACATTGTATAGTAAGGCATAAAAATGTCAAAAAATGTCATAATATAATATGGCAAAAAACGTCAAAAAAACATCATGGTATATTAAGGCATAAAACGTCATAAAAAATTCATAGTATGGTAAGGAATGAAATGACATAATAAAGTAAGGACTAAAATTGCCAAAAAAAGCTATTATATAGTATGGCATAAAAATGTCAAAAAACGTCATAGTATAGTATGGCAAAAAATGTAAAAAAAACAACATAGTATATTAAGGCATAAAAGATCATAAAAACATCATAGTATGTTATGTAATAAAGCGACATAGTAAAGTAAGGCATAAAAATGCCAAAAAAACGTCATAGTATAGTATGGCATAAAACGACAAAAAAAGAACATAGTATATTAAGGCATAAAAGGTTATATGAACATCATTTTATGGTAAGAATTATAAAAGACATAGTAAAATAAGGCATAGAATTGCCAAAAAATGCTATTATATAGTATGGCATAAAAATGTCAAAAACCGTCATAGTATAGTATGGCAAAAAACATCAAAAAAACATCATGGTATATTAAGGCATAAAAGGTCATAAAAACATCATAGTATGGTAAGGAATAAAATGACATAATAAAGTAAGGCATAAAATATCATAAAATCATCATAGTATGGTGTGTAATAAAACAACATAGTATATTAAGGCATAAAAGATCATAAAAACATCATAGTATGGTATGTAATAAAACAACATAGTATATTAAGGCATAAAAGGTCATAAAAACATCATAATATGGTAAGGAATGAAGTGACATAGTAAAGTAAGGCATAAAAATTCCAAAAAAACATCATAGTATAGTATGGCATAAAACGACACAAAAAGAACATAGTATATTAAGGCATAAAAGGTCATAAAAACATCATAATATGGTAAGGAATGAAGTGACATAGTAAAGTAAGGCATAAAAATTCCAAAAAAACATCATAGTATAGTATGGCATAAAACGACACAAAAAGAACATAGTATATTAAGGCATTGAATTATAAAAACATCATACTATGGTATGGAATAAAACAACATTGTATAGTAAGGCATAAAAATGTCAAAAAACGTCATAATATAATATCGCATAAAAATGTCAAAAAACGTCATAGTATAGTATGGCAAAAAACGTAAAAAAAACAACATAGTATATTAAGGCATAAAATATCATAAAAACATCATAGTATGGTATGTAATAAAACAACATAGTATAGTAAGGCATAAAAGATCATAAAAACATTACAGTATGGTATGTAATAAAGCGACATAGTAAAGTAAGGCATAAAAATGCCAAAAAAACGTCATAGTATACTATGGCATAAAATGTCAAAAAACGAACATAGTATATTAAGGCATAAAACGTCATAAGAACATCATTTTATGGTAAGAATTATAAAAGACATAGTAAAATGAGGCATAGAATTGCCAAAAAATGGTATTATATACTATGGCATAAAAATGTCAAAAAACGTTGTAGTATGGTATGGCAAAAAACGTAAAAAAAACAACATAGTATATTAAGGCATAAAAGATTTTAAAAACATCATACTATGGTATGGAATAAAACAACATAGTATAGTAAGGCATAACAATGTCAAAAAACATCATAATATAATATGGCATAAAAGTGTCAAAAAACGTCATAGTATAGTATGGCATAAAACGACAAAACAAGAACATAGTATATTATGGCATAAAAATGTCAAAAAACGTCATAGTATAGTATGGCATAAAACGACAAAACAAGAACATAGTATATTATGGCATAAAAATGTCAAAAAACGTCATAGTATAGTATGGCATAAAACGACAAAACAAGAACATAGTATATTAAGGCATAAAAGATTTTAAAAACATCATACTATGGTATGGAATAAAACAACATAGTATAGTAAGGCATAACAATGCCAAAAAACATCATAATATAATATGGCATAAAAGTGTCGAAAAACGTCATAGTATAGTATGGCATAAAACGACAAAACAAGAACATAGTATATTAAGGCATAAAAGATTTTAAAAACATCATACTATGGTATGGAATAAAACAACATAGTATAGTAAGGCATAACAATGCCAAAAAACATCATAATATAATATGGCATAAAAGTGTCGAAAAACGTCATAGTATAGTATGGCATAAAACGACAAAACAAGAACATAGTATATTAAGGCATAAAAGATTTTAAAAACATCATACTATGGTATGGAATAAAACAACATAGTATAGTAAGGCATAACAATGCCAAAAAACATCATAATATAATATGGCATAAAAGTGTCGAAAAACGTCATAGTATAGTATGGCATAAAACGACAAAACAAGAACATAGTATATTATGGCATAAAAGGTCATAAGAACATCATTTTATGGTAAGAATTATAAACGACATAGTAAAATAAGGAATAGAATTGCCAAAAAATGCTATTATATAGTATGGCATAAAAATGTCAAACACCGTCATAGTATAGTATGGCAAAAAACATCAAAAAAACATCATAGTATATTAAGGCATAAAAGGTCATAAAAACATCATAGTATGGTAAGGAATAAAATGACATAATAAAGTAAGGCATAGAATTGCCAAAAAATGCTTTTATATAGTATGGCATAAAAATGTCAAAAAAAGGACATAGTATAGTATGGCAAAAAATGTAAAAAAAAAACAACATAGTATATTAAGGCATAAAATATCATAAAAACATCATAGTATGGTATGTAATGAAGCGACATAGTATAGTAAGGCATAAAAAGTCATAGTATAGTAAGGCATAAAAAGTCATAGTATAGTAAGGCATAAAAAGTCATAGTATAGTAAGGCATAAAAAGTCATAGTATAGTAAGGCATAAAAAGTCATAGTATAGTAAGGCATAAAAAGTCATAGTATAGTAAGGCATAAAAAGTCATAGTATAGTAAGGCATAAAAAGTCATAGTATAGTAAGGCATAAAAAGTCATAGTATAGTAAGGCATAAAAAGTCATAGTATAGTAAGGCATAAAAAGTCATAGTATAGTAAGGCATAAAAAGTCATAGTATAGTAAGGCATAAAAAGTCATAGTATAGTAAGGCATAAAAAGTCATAGTATAGTAAGGCATAAAAAGTCATAGTATAGTAAGGCATAAAAAGTCATAGTATAGTAAGGCATAAAAAGTCATAGTATAGTAAGGCATAAAAAGTCATAGTATAGTAAGGCATAAAAAGTCATAGTATAGTAAGGCATAAAAAGTCATAGTATAGTAAGGCATAAAAAGTCATAGTATAGTAAGGCATAAAAAGTCATAGTATAGTAAGGCATAAAAAGTCATAGTATAGTAAGGCATAAAAAGTCATAGTATAGTAAGGCATAAAAAGTCATAGTATAGTAAGGCATAAAAAGTCATAGTATAGTAAGGCATAAAAAGTCATAGTATAGTAAGGCATAAAAAGTCATAGTATAGTAAGGCATAAAAAGTCATAGTATAGTAAGGCATAAAAAGTCATAGTATAGTAAGGCATAAAAAGTCATAGTATAGTAAGGCATAAAAAGTCATAGTATAGTAAGGCATAAAAAGTCATAGTATAGTAAGGCATAAAAAGTCATAGTATAGTAAGGCATAAAAAGTCATAGTATAGTAAGGCATAAAAAGTCATAGTATAGTAAGGCATAAAAAGTCATAGTATAGTAAGGCATAAAAAGTCATAGTATAGTAAGGCATAAAAAGTCATAGTATAGTAAGGCATAAAAAGTCATAGTATAGTAAGGCATAAAAAGTCATAGTATAGTAAGGCATAAAAAGTCATAGTATAGTAAGGCATAAAAAGTCATAGTATAGTAAGGCATAAAAAGTCATAGTATAGTAAGGCATAAAAAGTCATAGTATAGTAAGGCATAAAAAGTCATAGTATAGTAAGGCATAAAAAGTCATAGTATAGTAAGGCATAAAAAGTCATAGTATAGTAAGGCATAAAAAGTCATAGTATAGTAAGGCATAAAAAGTCATAGTATAGTAAGGCATAAAAAGTCATAGTATAGTAAGGCATAAAAAGTCATAGTATAGTAAGGCATAAAAAGTCATAGTATAGTAAGGCATAAAAAGTCATAGTATAGTAAGGCATAAAAAGTCATAGTATAGTAAGGCATAAAAAGTCATAGTATAGTAAGGCATAAAAAGTCATAGTATAGTAAGGCATAAAAAGTCATAGTATAGTAAGGCATAAAAAGTCATAGTATAGTAAGGCATAAAAAGTCATAGTATAGTAAGGCATAAAAAGTCATAGTATAGTAAGGCATAAAAAGTCATAGTATAGTAAGGCATAAAAAGTCATAGTATAGTAAGGCATAAAAAGTCATAGTATAGTAAGGCATAAAAAGTCATAGTATAGTAAGGCATAAAAAGTCATAGTATAGTAAGGCATAAAAAGTCATAGTATAGTAAGGCATAAAAAGTCATAGTATAGTAAGGCATAAAAAGTCATAGTATAGTAAGGCATAAAAAGTCATAGTATAGTAAGGCATAAAAAGTCATAGTATAGTAAGGCATAAAAAGTCATAGTATAGTAAGGCATAAAAAGTCATAGTATAGTAAGGCATAAAAAGTCATAGTATAGTAAGGCATAAAAAGTCATAGTATAGTAAGGCATAAAAAGTCATAGTATAGTAAGGCATAAAAAGTCATAGTATAGTAAGGCATAAAAAGTCATAGTATAGTAAGGCATAAAAAGTCATAGTATAGTAAGGCATAAAAAGTCATAGTATAGTAAGGCATAAAAAGTCATAGTATAGTAAGGCATAAAAAGTCATAGTATAGTAAGGCATAAAAAGTCATAGTATAGTAAGGCATAAAAAGTCATAGTATAGTAAGGCATAAAAAGTCATAGTATAGTAAGGCATAAAAAGTCATAGTATAGTAAGGCATAAAAAGTCATAGTATAGTAAGGCATAAAAAGTCATAGTATAGTAAGGCATAAAAAGTCATAGTATAGTAAGGCATAAAAAGTCATAGTATAGTAAGGCATAAAAAGTCATAGTATAGTAAGGCATAAAAAGTCATAGTATAGTAAGGCATAAAAAGTCATAGTATAGTAAGGCATAAAAAGTCATAGTATAGTAAGGCATAAAAAGTCATAGTATAGTAAGGCATAAAAAGTCATAGTATAGTAAGGCATAAAAAGTCATAGTATAGTAAGGCATAAAAAGTCATAGTATAGTAAGGCATAAAAAGTCATAGTATAGTAAGGCATAAAAAGTCATAGTATAGTAAGGCATAAAAAGTCATAGTATAGTAAGGCATAAAAAGTCATAGTATAGTAAGGCATAAAAAGTCATAGTATAGTAAGGCATAAAAAGTCATAGTATAGTAAGGCATAAAAAGTCATAGTATAGTAAGGCATAAAAAGTCATAGTATAGTAAGGCATAAAAAGTCATAGTATAGTAAGGCATAAAAAGTCATAGTATAGTAAGGCATAAAAAGTCATAGTATAGTAAGGCATAAAAAGTCATAGTATAGTAAGGCATAAAAAGTCATAGTATAGTAAGGCATAAAAAGTCATAGTATAGTAAGGCATAAAAAGTCATAGTATAGTAAGGCATAAAAAGTCATAGTATAGTAAGGCATAAAAAGTCATAGTATAGTAAGGCATAAAAAGTCATAGTATAGTAAGGCATAAAAAGTCATAGTATAGTAAGGCATAAAAAGTCATAGTATAGTAAGGCATAAAAAGTCATAGTATAGTAAGGCATAAAAAGTCATAGTATAGTAAGGCATAAAAAGTCATAGTATAGTAAGGCATAAAAAGTCATAGTATAGTAAGGCATAAAAAGTCATAGTATAGTAAGGCATAAAAAGTCATAGTATAGTAAGGCATAAAAAGTCATAGTATAGTAAGGCATAAAAAGTCATAGTATAGTAAGGCATAAAAAGTCATAGTATAGTAAGGCATAAAAAGTCATAGTATAGTAAGGCATAAAAAGTCATAGTATAGTAAGGCATAAAAAGTCATAGTATAGTAAGGCATAAAAAGTCATAGTATAGTAAGGCATAAAAAGTCATAGTATAGTAAGGCATAAAAAGTCATAGTATAGTAAGGCATAAAAAGTCATAGTATAGTAAGGCATAAAAAGTCATAGTATAGTAAGGCATAAAAAGTCATAGTATAGTAAGGCATAAAAAGTCATAGTATAGTAAGGCATAAAAAGTCATAGTATAGTAAGGCATAAAAAGTCATAGTATAGTAAGGCATAAAAAGTCATAGTATAGTAAGGCATAAAAAGTCATAGTATAGTAAGGCATAAAAAGTCATAGTATAGTAAGGCATAAAAAGTCATAGTATAGTAAGGCATAAAAAGTCATAGTATAGTAAGGCATAAAAAGTCATAGTATAGTAAGGCATAAAAAGTCATAGTATAGTAAGGCATAAAAAGTCATAGTATAGTAAGGCATAAAAAGTCATAGTATAGTAAGGCATAAAAAGTCATAGTATAGTAAGGCATAAAAAGTCATAGTATAGTAAGGCATAAAAAGTCATAGTATAGTAAGGCATAAAAAGTCATAGTATAGTAAGGCATAAAAAGTCATAGTATAGTAAGGCATAAAAAGTCATAGTATAGTAAGGCATAAAAAGTCATAGTATAGTAAGGCATAAAAAGTCATAGTATAGTAAGGCATAAAAAGTCATAGTATAGTAAGGCATAAAAAGTCATAGTATAGTAAGGCATAAAAAGTCATAGTATAGTAAGGCATAAAAAGTCATAGTATAGTAAGGCATAAAAATGTCAAAAAAAGGACATAGAATAGTATGGCAAAAAATGTAAAAAAAACAACGTAGTATATTAAGGCATAAAAGGTCATAAAAACGTCATAGTATGGTAAGGAATAAAATTACATAATAAAGTAAGGCATAAAATTGCCAAAAAACGTAAAAAAAATAGCCTAGTATATTAAGGCATAAAATATCATAAAAACATCATAGTATGGTATGTAATAAAACAACATAGTATAGTAAGGCATAAAAATACCAAAAAACATCATAGTATAATATGGCAAAAAAACGTACCAAAAAACATCATAGTATAATATGGCATAAAAGATGTCAAAAAAGGTAATAGTATAGTATGGCATGAAACATAAAAAAAATCATGGTATATTAAGGCATAAAAGGTCATAAGAACGTCATTGTATGGTAATGAATTAAACGAAATAGTAAAATAAGGCATAGAATTGCCAAAAAATGCTATTATATAGTATGGCATAAAAATGTCAAAAAACGTCATAGTATAGTATGGCATAAAATGTCAAAAAACATCATAGTATATTAAGGCATAAAAGGTCATAAGAACGTCATTGTATGGTAATGAATTAAACGAAATAGTAAAATAAGGCATAGAATTGCCAAAAAATGCTATTATATAGTATGGCATAAAAATGTCAACAATTTCATAGTATAAGGAATAAAATGACATAGTAAATCATGGTATATTAAGGCATAAAAGGTCATAAAAACATCACAGTATGGTATGGAATAAAACAACATAGTCTAGTAAGGCATAAAAATGTCAAAAAACGTCATAGTATAGTATGGCATAAAAATGTCAACAATTTCATAGTATAAGGAATAAAATGACATAGTAAATCATGGTATATTAAGGCATAAAAGGTCATAAAAATGTCATAATATGGTCAGGAATAAAATTACATAGTAAAGTAAGGCATAAAAATGCCAAAAAACGTCATACTATAGTATGGCACAAAACGACAAAAAAGAACATAGTATATTAAGGCATAAAAGGTCATAAAAATGTCATAATATGGTCAGGAATAAAATTACATAGTAAAGTAAGGCATAAAAATGCCAAAAAAACGTCATAGTATCATATGGCATAAAAATGTCAAAAAAAGTCATAGTATCATATGGCATAAAAATGTCAAAAAAGGTAATAGTATATTATGGCATAAAACATCAAAAAAACATCATAGTACGGTATGGAATAAAACAACATCATTTATATGGCATAAAAAATGTCAAAAAAGGTCAGAGTATAGTTTGGCATAAAACGTCAAAAAAACATGATAGTATATTAAGGCATAAAAGGTCATAAAATCGTCATAGTATGGTAAGGAATACAACGACATAGTATAATAAGACATAAAAATGCCAAAAAACATCATAGTATAATATGGCATAAAAATGTCAAAAAAGGTCATAGTATAGTATGGCATAAAAGAGCATAAAAACCTCATAGTATGGTATGGAATAAAACAACATCATTTATATGGCAGAAAAATGTCAAAAAACGTCATAGTATAGTATGGCATAAAAGAGCATAAAAACCTCATAGTATGGTATGGAATAAAACAACATAGTATAATATGGAATAAAATGTCATAAAAATATCATGTTGTAATATGGTATAAAATGTCATAAAAACATCATAGTATAATATGGTATAAAATGTCATAAAAAACTTCATAGTATATTACGGGATAAGAAACTCTATTTTATAGTAATGCATAAGATGTCATAAAAACGTCACAGTTTAGTAAGACATGAAATGTCATAAATACTTCACAGTATGGTAAGAAATAAAAACTTCATAGTATACAAAGGCATAAAAAGTTAGAGTATAGTATTTCATTAAGTCATACTATAGTAATGCAGAAAAAGGCAAAATATAAAAAGGCATGAAAAATATCATAGTATAGTAAGGCATAAAATGTCATAAAAGATTCATAGTATAGTAAGACATAAAAAGTCATAGTCTAGGAAGGCATAATAAATCACAGTGTAGTACGGCATAAAATGCTGTCTGTCCATGTCCTTTCCTTATTGCTGAATCTCTCTTGTGTGCATTTAATTCCTTGCTGCATTTTTGTTGGTGGTATGTAAGTCATATGTGATTTGTTGTATCTTGTTTGCCACTGCACCTGTTGTGTTAGTTTGCTGAGTTACAGCATTTGGAATTTGTCCATTTTTGGATTCATTGGTTGTTCAGTTACCTGTTGACTGAGTATGGTTTATGAATTGGCCTGTTAAGATGGTCTGCTATTTGCTTGTGAGAAGTTGTTTATTGTTGTTTTGTTTTTAAACCATGTGGTATCCCAAATCATAAGCTTTAATGACCAAATAGAATAAAGATATGCCTGTGTAAGTTATGTATGTGATACATGCAGTGATACTATTTGATGTGTAGATAAACCTTTATACCTGGGAGTGTGTTTATTGTTCAGTCTTTTCAATATTCACTATCAGACTGTAAGCTTTGTAGTACTGCATATAATTTTGATAAAATGCAAAAAAATGTGCGTATGTCATGTATCTGCGATATGGTGCATTAACTCTCTTTGTTCTGAACAAACATCAGTTGCCTAAAAGTTGAGTAATTGAATTTAATGTGGTTTATTGTAGTATACCACAATGGTAACACATTATATATTAGACAGAAAAAAAATTCTAATGTCCTACTCCATGCCTCATTTCTTCAGCCTGGCATGGGAACCACTATACTGATCCAATGAATGCTTAGTTCAGTTAATTTTAATGACCCCTCTAACAGAACAGCAGGGCTAGATCAGGATGAAAATGTTCACCATTATTTCAGTTTTTCAACCAAAAATCTGAGGATAAAACATTGTCCTTCGTCAGGTAGTTCCAGGAGGTTTTTTTAAATTTTTTTTATCTAATCCACTTGTTTATAAGACTTACTTTTTAAATTTTCTTTTTCTCACCTTTTGTGATGCCTGTCTGAATTCTTTGGCATTTGTTTCTCTTGTGTTAAAGGTCCATTTACTTTTTAGCTTACTTTTTAAGTTTTTAACATTGGAGCTTTCTATTAAAAGAATAAGTGCTTTTCCTCTATTCAGTCGTAACCATAATTCACTTCTCACTATACATTTGCACATGAAGTCAGAATATGTAGCCTATCCTAAGAGGATTTTGGCACAAGGAATCATCACCAAGCTTTCTAAACTGAGCCTGAGGGCCCAATCAGAGATGCTGTTGATGAGATGATGACAATGACGACGACGACGACGACGACGACGACGACGACGATGATGATGTTATACCTGAGCCACTCCTCCAAAAAGTTAACTTCATTCAATCTGTTGAGATTAACTGGGATCAATATGCATTTGCCTTTGGGTTTATGCCATAATAGAAAATTGGAAAACTCAGACTTGAACACAAATTTTAATCAAGATTCACTTCCATTGTTTGTTGAGCTATTTTTGCATGTTTTTCATTGTTTTCAGTTTCTGGCAAGGTGACAGATGAAAATGTTTTCCTCTGAATACAATTATTATTGAATATTTAGCCTTTTGCCTTTGTTGAGGATTAATTAGACAAAACACTTCAGCGGTAGAAGAAATCAATTTTCTCCATATTGTGAGCAGTAATTACCCTCTTGCTTAGATAAGTTTATATTCCCCACAGTTTAACTTAAATGGAATCACAACAACAGGTCACAAAAGGTTAAAGCCTCATATTGATTGGAAAGATAATTAACTTGAGTGAATCATGACAAGTACCTTAACAGATAGCAGATGTGCTCAGCTGAGACAGGAAACTCATTTTGTACAGCCATTTTACCAGGAAATAAAACAAAACTGCATAATGGACAGACAGATGGTCAAACATGAATATCCAGTTATACAAATAGGTTTTGGGTGTTTCCCATGGACACTAACTCCTTTGAACAAATGATCATCACAGACTCAAAGTCCCATTCTAACCTCTCCATACAACAGTTCATCTCCGCATTAAGTCTTTCACCCATGTAACACTTACCCAATATTTTCTGTCCTCAGCAACTCCTCAAAATAGCTTTTCCCATTCCCCTGAATGGCTACAAATTTGGAATAAAACACTTGCAGAGAGACGACTCTTTCATCTCACTAAGCAGTAAAAATAACTCCCATATACTCTAGCACAGCCAAATTGCCCTTGTAACATTTTTTTTACTCCATTGCTTTTTTTGTTTTATAACTGGCTCATCCTTTTGTCCTCTGGTCACCAAAGACTTGCTGCCTGACTCTGGATTTTTAGCTGGTTTGTTGTGAGGTCTCAGACATTATTGATTTCAGTTGTTTCTGGTGTTAAAGGTGGGGTGTTAAAGGTAATGTTAGATAGACATCTGGACAAGTGTACACATACATTCACTTACCAGTTTATTAGGTGCACTTATACACTTATACAGTGTAATACAACAGCCCTTCTATAAATCCTACCTTCATGAAGGTTATAATGTTCAGTTTTTTGAAAAACAGTTTCAGAAAGGTGCTGAATTGTTAAAGATATCACCAACTTCATAGATGAACCATGGCCAACTTTTGAGTTCCAGTGAGATAATGATTATTAATTCTACATCATTACATGGTCTTAAACAGAAATGTTGTCATTCAGGATTTTGTCTAAGTGCTGTACCATAATGACATAAACTATAAAGATTTCTGGTATTTTACACTTAAAGAAACTGCATTTCATTTCTGATTTTGCCATCATGAGGTATCTGACTTTCAAAAAACTGTAGAAATGAATTTCATATTCTTGCTGCATGCAGAAATAATGATGTGAAGTTTACCTCTCAGTTGCCATTATTCCCATGTTTCGGTCAGGAAAAATGCAGTTGTTGTTTGTTGACAGTTTGTCAATTGTGTTGTAATGAGGGCCTGTTTATTCTCATGAGCAGAGCATGGTATTAGTATTGCTTGGGTAAAGGATCTGTATCCATTTGAGGCCAGTCATATATACTAACAGTATATGTCATATATCCAAAATATGACTATGACACCACTAAATGGCATACTGTGACAAGGCTATCCAGAGTGTATGCATTTAATGACTTTCAAATAGTGAAAAAAAGGTCCTAACACATTGTGCCAGAAAACACTAAGGGCCAAGAATTAAATCAGAAAGCTTTGTGCAAAACATGGAAGTGGTAATTTTGTACACTTGGTATTTAGTACTTCACAGAACTTGTGTTTGATTAGTATTGTTGGATCACACTAATGATCAATTAGAGCACATAAGAAGGGATCCATGATCTTTATTCTGTCTCTGTCTTGGCTGACATATCAGAACAACAGGTAGGACTCCAATTACTCCTCTTAGCAATAAATGACCTTTAACCTATTAAATTCACCTCATAATACCCAAGGACAGAGCTACAAAAAAATTTGCCGGCAATTTGCATTTAGATTGTGCTTCTGTACTAAAGCACGTGCATGAGCTTGCCATGGAAAGAGATAATCCAGCCTCTTTGTTTCAAGCCCAAGTAAGATCTCTGCAGAAGGCCATGCAAGATGGCTTCTCTGCTGGCAGACTCTCCGGTAGCACACACTCGAGCAAATGTTCAAGGGATCCAAGGCCTGAATGAATTGATTGAAATATTTTGCCAGTGGGGTAACAGACACATAGCTTTCTCTTAAATGAATGAAATGAATATTTATCAAGGTCTGCTGCTGGATATAAATTAAAAAACAATTTATCCATAATTGCCACATTTTCACTCCAGTTGAAAGATTAAATTTGGCGAGGCAGGAAATTTTAATAGTAAAACTGTGAAATTTGAAGCATCTACAAACTTTGACTCAATCCACTCTTTATTTCATATTTAGCTGCTTTACTTCAGTCCCACTCATCATGCTGCTGTGGCCTCATCGTGTCTGAAAGCAGAAGTGGACCATATAGTTCTGCAGATAACTCTTTCATTGTTTCTATATCACAGGTCCATTCTGTCCCACTAGGAGGTGTGACTCCTTTATTGGATGTATTGATGAAAGCAGCTCTAGCAATCAAGTCGAATGGACCCAGCCATTTATTTTCATTAACTGCTCATATTTCTTTAGGCTTCACAGGGATGGAGAGGAGCAGGCCATTTGTGGGGCTTGAGAGTGGAATCATCAGTGCTACCTTTGGAAGGATTACCACTCAGTTTATAGGCCAACACTCTGCACTGCTCATTTTATCTGATGCATGCCTATTCCAATACACACTGATATCAAAGCAGTGAGAGTTTTTTCTTGTTGTGCGAGTCTTAGATTATCAGAGCCTTCATATTACCATATTTACTCAGGCACACCTACCTGGATGTCAGATGTGACTTTTTTATTGTCCAAGCTTTATTGCACTGCCTATCTGTCTCATTACATTCTGATATCAGAGTAATTTGACAGAGAACGCATTTGGAAAAGATTTGCTTCTTACAGACAAAGCCGCTCCTGAATAGTCTACTTCACACACGTGTTCCCTGATCTTTTCGCCTCCTGGGTCTTCTGAATATGAATAGACAGGTTGAATGAAATGATGATATCTGTGAAAAGTGCCTGTTTCAGAGGACTAAGGCTGACAACAAATGATAGCGTACCCCCCCCCCCCACATCAAAAGGCTCATTATTCCAGACAATTTCAGTACATTCATTATTTGCAACGTTTCTTCATTCCTCTGCGTATTCCTTGTGTAAAAAGGTATCATTCGGCTGTCTTGCAGTCAGTTAAAATAGTGGGAGATCTATTCATGAGGGCCTTAATATTTCTCTTTCATCCACAGTCAACAAACCCAGTTCAGAGGCTTGCTAATGGGATAATGGTGTTGTAATAAGACTCTGTAGATTGAATAGAGATTGAATAACAACATTTGAAGTAAGCTGAGCAGTACACTATAAATTCTCCATGCAATGCACATTTATCTGTAAAAACCAAAGGAGCCCAAATTTGTATGGATGCCCTTGCTGAGCTGTGTGATGCACATAGAAGAGCAACAGAATATGTTGTAAATACACATAAAAGCACAGTCTTTTCAGTATCTGGAAATGAATTCTGTGAAAGAGACATAAGTACAAGTTTGTGTTTTGTGTGTGTTTTTGTGAAAACATGCTTTAGTGGTAAAGTAAGTGGACACTCATTACATATTCTCTGTAGCATATTCTTTGTTGAAAGCATGCAGTGTTGAAAGTACAATGTATATAGCTAATGCCTTCTCGACAGCCCCCATAATGTCTGGATATTTACGATGTAAATAGTAGGAATAGGGAGCATTTACTATAGCTTTAATTACAGGTTGCAAATCACAAATTAATTACATTAAGATGCCTCTAGTATTACTCATTATGACAGGTTTACACACTTTGTGAATCATTTTGCGTAAACTAAGCAAATATGCATACACATGGAAACCTTTTGCATTCATGTGAACATAAAATGTTAAAATTAGGCAGGTAGTGCAAACTCAGCCATCTTTTCTCTGAGATGTGTTGTTCAAGACCTTTGTCAAGTCTGTTCAGTCTGTAACATCACTCAAATCTCCATATTGATGGGAGCGCTGATTATACTTATGTATTGTGTCGTACTGACTGTAGCACTTTACATCACGAGCCTTGTCAGCAGGCAATGCCTTAATAACTCCTCCCCTGAGCTTTTTACCTGAAGTGATGCTTGATTAATAAATCTTCATTCATTATACCTTTTCAAAAGCCTGATTTAATTATGCATTTATTCAACACAATAGCAGGCTAATTATAAACTAAATTAATTAATGCAATGCTGAAAATTCAACTATTGACAAGTGGCTGAAATCATTTTTAAACATGTCATATAAATCAAGACCATGCTTCAAAAACATTGTATTAAATGGTGGGTATGTGTTAAAAATCAGTTTCAACAAATTACAGAGTGAAGAGCTCAAATTACCAATTTTGCTTGATTCATACTTCAAACCTGATCTGCATATTTGACAGATTTCACAACGCCGAGCCAAATTAAAAGAAACTGTCAGTCAGGAACAGCCCTGTCAAAAGTGTGAATGCTAATCCAGTTTGATTTGATGGTACAGGTTCTGTTCTGTTCTGTATTGCTCCCAATATTAAACCAAGCAGCATTCAAGGATTCAGTGAAGACTGTGATTGAATTCCCCAGAGATTTTCAGACCCGAAACCTGCAGTCACACATCATTGAGATATGGAATATACATACTGCAGAAGAGATGCTGCGATACAGTGATTAATAAGAAACCAGACAGGAGGGACCGGAGGCTGGTGTTGGGAGGGAGAAATGAACACAGCCACAAACAGATGTATATGGGAGTAGGCGTAAGAAGCATAAATATTAACAGCAGTGTGTAGCTGTGCAGGGTGTAAGCATTAGCATGTAACAGTGTAGGCATAAGAAAGATTTAATAATTTTCAAATTAAATGTTGAGGTAATAAACATGAGTGGAGATTGTTTGGGTCAGTTAGTGGTCACCTGATGTAATGTGAAGGACTTATAACAACTACTCACAGTAAAAAGTAAAAAAATATATATATATAAGAAAAACATGAGCTGACAGATGCCAGATTCACTTAATGTTCTTGGTATTACCAAGGAAATGAAGCCTCCTCTTCATTCTTTTCACCGTGTGCTGTTTTATTATCATACCAAAATTTCATTTCATGTTGGGAAAACCTATTTTTGACACTTTTTTTGCTCATATCACAACTTTTCAGTGGTACAGGATGAGAAGAGCAAACGTGTTGGAGCAAGAGGGGTGTCACATTTTTGAGCTCAGGGAGAAAAGACGGTGAAGTTGTTTTTTTGTAATACATGTAATCTTCAGTACTGTAGGCATGCTATTGAAACCAAGTAATGTGGGGGGGATTCTTGAATGTCAGTAATGGCTTACAGTAGAATCAGAAAAGTAAAGATCAGCCTCATGTCCATGATCACTTTGGGCCACTGTGCAGACTTAATCTCCCAAAACCGTGTGGCACGTGCCAATGCTGTGTGTGCAGAATACATTTCAAAGTAAGAGATTCAATACACACAGGCCACATTTTCGGGCATTTTCCATCTGTCGTGAGGTTGTTTGCGGAGCTGCTGAGGCCCCATGTATAAATCTGACAGGTACTTTTCTCCATCCCACATGCAGCTGCCAATGTGCCTGTCAGCAAACAAAGGAGGAGTTGGCATGTAAGAAAGAACAGCTGGTGAGTGCTAATATACAGACCTGCTGATTTGCCAAGGCCTCTGTGGTACACATATGTACCCTCAGAGACATGCTCACCCTCAGATTCCAGCCCCTGCAGGACCTCTGAGCAGCCTTGCTGTCCTAATCCTAAATCTGGGTTCATACCACCACCACCTGTGTTGTCATACTTTCATCCAAAGGGCGATTTAGCCAAAACATACAGCTACAGCTAGCATGTGTTGGGCAAGGTGAGGCAATAGTTTCTTCTGCAGCCAAATTTTAACAAATGAGTAAATGGGGTGACTATGATCAATATGAGCTGATGTTTCCCTGGTTGTAGGACAAGTAGCAGTGAATAATTTCTGTAGTTGGCAGTGATAACCTGTGCGCATGCAGTAGAAGTTGAATAAATACATTTGTGCTTGAAACTGTTTAGTGGCTAATCTTGAAAGAAAAAAGAACACAATGGAATTTCTTACCAGTATCTTATTTTCAAGTTTTTGGGAATACAAAATAAGGCGATTGGGATTCTTTTCGACCTTGGCTTAACTTGCAGAAATTGTCACTTGATTCTGGTGAGACTTTTGCCATGACTTCATTCTGGTGCTACACAGCCATGTTTAGGAGGCATGGTTCAGGTGGTGGGAATGAACCAAAGCAATGAAGTCGTGGGCAGTAAATCTGAAACTGAGCTGAAAGATGCTGAATCTCTTTGGTTAAAGCTGAGAGAAACTTCAGGGTCAGGTGACAAATTCTGTGGGTTCATTACTCGCTTCGTCTGCTTCGTACCCCTTTAAGATTAGGCCTATACATATCATTTGAGCCATTGTTAGTATTGAATTGTATAGCTTTAAAAAATACTGTAGACAGTAGATGCAACCGACAAAAACATCATAGTTGTAAGTACGTGTAAGATATGCGGAAATAAAAAGAATCAATTTCAATTTGCGGCCACACTGTGAGCTGCTGGGTTTGAACCCAGCAGCTCACAGTGTGGCATTGCTTGTTTAAACTGCATATCTCCATCAGTCACCTTCTGCTGCAGTTTTTACCAGCCTCAATCCACAATACCCAGATAAATTGCACAAAAACCACAGACAAACTGCCAAGATCCCTCTGTATTCCCTCCAACTGGGCCTCCCAGCCAGGTACACAACCCTGTGATGTCACATTAAAGCTGCGGGAGTCTGGGGATCTGGAAAAGAGATGGGGGAGCAGGAAGTAGGACATGCAACAAGAGGGTAAAATCAGCTTAGAAAATTCCCTCAAGGGGCTCTGAAGGTATCTTCACACAAACAGTTGCCTCACAGTAGCCCACACACACGCTCACACACGCAGTCGCAAGGCACAATGGCTGTTGTGATCCATTAGAGGAATGATAAGAGGGGCATGTGGCAGGGAGAAGACTATAGATCTCAATGCAAATTCTGCGTCTCCTGATAGAATGAAAAGACTTTTCTTTAGGGGGAAGCGTGCTGCTGTGGCAGTGGCGGACGGCTTCACTGGGGCGAAAGAGGAAGACTGGTAAACAAGAATTAAATGATGCTGAGTGTTCACTGAGGCTGCCGGCATGACATTTCTGCTCTGTAAGATTAATAATGAAGGAGATTACAGGCACCTCGATGGGGACGCACAAATGAGACAAAACCCAGGAAGATTATTAGAAGGCTTACAGCCCACGTCAAATAACGGAGGGCCCCAGACAGCTGTTGTGAAATTAATATTTTATGGCCCTCCATCAAAGACCACAAGGAGGGATCTCGACTTTATATCAGCAAAATCGGGGTGCCTGTGTATTGAAAGTATGTGCTGGTTATCATTATTACCATATGATTTGGCAGCTTGTTACTGTACGATAAAGTGAGAGAGAATTAAATAATTCATGTAAAATACGAAATGTTGTATTGTTTTTGTAAACCTCACTGCTCAAAGCTATTGTTCTGATTTTAAATAGGACACCAGAAATCAAACAAGGCAAGGCGGCGGGCGACATCTGAGGAAGCAGGAAGACATGGGAGGGGGCAACCGGAGGTCAGGAATGACTGCTAATAAAGATATTTTATGAAATTTATAATAAGCTATCATACAATTCAGAAAAAGGTTTGGAGGCAATTGCAAATTTGGTTGCATCCTTTTAAAAAGAAGTCGAATAGTTTTTGCTATTTACAACTGGCTGAAGGCAGACGAACATGAACGCAGTTAGCATGTCTTCAAACAATGTTCTGGTGAGGACTCTTGATGTAGACTGTCAGTGAGACGGGATCAAACAGATATGGATTGACAGGTGAATGTAATTTGCAAGTTTTAGCTCAGTGTTGATTTTGATTTCTGACAGACACATCAGCAGCCATTGTCTACCCTCCCACCCCCACCCCCACCCCAAAAAAACCGGGGAGGTCGCTGTTGATAGACATCTCACAGACTTGTTTTATCTCTTCTGTAAAACAGACAATACATGCCTTTAAGCAATGCCCAAAAGGTTTCATGGCAGAGCAGGGTAACATGTTTGTTTTCTCCACCTTATGGGACGGGATGTGCATCTCACATACTGTAACTACATAACCAGCGGAGCAGTCACCACACACAAATAATTGCCTCTTTTGCAGATGTGGCAATTCCCCATGATAGGGCCTGGTGAAATGTAAGCCATTACGGTCGCATAGCATCCCTGGCATTTGAGGACGAGGCCAAATGTAAATAACTAGTGATGGGTGGTGATGCGCGGTTATGTCAGGCTGTATCTCTGTGTAGCTGAAGGTCATTGTGCTTGGCAAGAATTCATCACCCCCTGTGTTCGCGTTGTTGCAATGGGACATAGAATTCATTGCTTTCTATTTGTCAAGTGCATTTCATTTCACCACACTATGAACCCAATAATGCATGCAGCAATTCAGCATACTGTAGATGTGGCATAGCAGAGAGTTTGAAGCATTACTGCACCAAAGAAGATGCTCCAAGAATTGACAGGAAATATGCTGTTTGAAAGCTTTTGACAAGGATATCTTTTCCCCCAGAATCACCTCTGTGATTCACATCAGACAACCCTTCGGTCTGAGGTTCAGAATCTCTGAATTTGTGTAATATAAAGTGAATAGAATTTGCATTAAGTCTACAAATTTCCAATTTGACCTTTTTTGGGTCAGAGAGATTGAAAGAAAGCATCAGAGTGAGTGGAGTAAGTGATGTAACAGCATTCATCATTCTCTTAAAAGACAACAGGCAGACCTCAAGTTGTTTATTAATGTAAATCTGATGACTCTGTAGGAGCTGAATAACACTTTATTGGTGTCTGCTTCACAGGCCTTATCGTGCCTGTTTATCCCTCTATTGCTTTCATTACATCCACTCCCACCTTAAGGAATTGCCTGACATGTGCTAGTCTACATTTTTTCCACATCAAAAGGTTTCACTATTTAGCTCTGCAGTTCCTCTGTGGATTTAGTCTGTCTCAGTGTATTCTGTGTCTCTTCATGTAATCCCAGACTGACTCCATGATGATGAGGTCAGGGCTCTATGGAGGGCAAACCATCTACTGATGATGGAAAAAAATCTAAACACCTTCACTCCCCAAAACTTTTGCACAGTGGTATTCTCATTGAGATCAAGATCTCGTTTACTAATTCTACCAAAAGAGTGCAATGAGTCTGTGACAGGGAGGAGGAGAAGGAGACGCTGTGTGAAGGAGAGAAAGAGCGGAGGAAGAGCTTCATAATATTATCTCTGCAGTTTGAATGATATCATCTAGCAGAATGCAGCACTTCTTTTCAAGATTGAGAGTAAAATCTTTCTTTCTCTCTTAGTTTCAAAACTTCAGGAGTTTTACTCTTGCTCAGCTCTGTGAATCCCTTCCTGCTTAGCTATATGTTGCCTAGCAACACAAACAACAGACATTCTGAGGCTCAGGAGCTACATTTTCTAATAATTAAAACTGAAAAGAGAGATCCACATTTGTGTTATGTGTGGATGAATGACTAATATTTTTTATTTGGTTGTTGGTAAGCGGTCATGGTATAAGCAGTAGACAAACCAGTTCTTAGCCCTTGTGCACGGCCAGATTAACCTCCGGAGGGGCTCCAGGGCAAAAATTTGTTGTTAGGCCCCTATTGACTTCCACAATACTCAGAAACCAGCCAGTACTCTAGAGCTGAAATGATTAAGTTGATTAATTAAGTAGTTGATTAACAAAAATGAAATAAATATTTTTTTAAAAATGGCACTTCAAATCACTTTATAGCAAAAATGCCCAAAATCCACTGGTACTAACCTCTCAAAGGTGAATTTTCTTGTTTTGGTCATTTTCTATGATAGTATATCTCAGCATTTTAGGGCGTTTTGATTGTTGGTTAGACAAAATAAGAAATTACAATATGTTAACTTAGGCTTGAATGATGGACATTTTTCAATGTTTTTCTGGCATTTTATGCATTGAAAAGCAATCAGTTATTTAAGAAAATGATTGTCAGACAAATTGATAATGAAAGTAATGGTTGCAGCCCCACAATACTTCTGTGATGGAATAATACAACTCTGTCTGAGGATTTCTGTGTGTTACTTGACACACAGAAAAAAGGTAAGCAGTTTGTGTTTTAACACAACTTAACAGCAGAGCTCAGTGACGGTCTTAAAACTAGATTTTGGAGTCCCTCTAGGAGATCAGGACCATGAGAATATTCTGTTACAGTGGTGCAAAATTTACAGTTAATCAAATTTTGTAGCCCCAAATGATATGGAGTAAACTGGGACTTTTGGGGCCCCTGCAGTTCTGGTGCAGACAACTTTTTGGGTATTATTCCTTATGCATATTAAAAAGGAATCATCATTTCTGATCGGCTAGCAGGTGTTTGTGAGAATCGTTTAAACACTGCTAACAGCTAACTCGGCATGGAAAGTACATTAAACTTAAATTGCAAGTAACTGCAGCAAAAGCAATTCTACTTAGTTATTAGTTATTGTACAATGCCCACATTCCATACAAATTCCACTTCCAGGGAACCTCCTAATGTGGATTCTGCCTCAACAGTGTTTGTAATGGAACCAAGCCATCATTACTGTTATTACACAGCTGTGTCTTTCTTGCTATGAAAAGTTAAAATGTCCACTGTGAGAAAAGTCTACTTGTACCCAAACTTTCATACTACTTAATTACCCTTATGATGGATCAGAATAATGCTTCTGCTCTCATGATGGCCCATTCTTCAATTTTAATGGTAGATCTTTTAAAACCTATATTTAAATCCCTGTACCTGTATTAGTGTCAAACAGAAGACATGGAAAACTTGTGATGCACCCATTTATACCTCGAATGGGCTTTGGTTTTTGAATTGCACATCTATAAACTGCAAACATCTGCGAATTTCTTATATTTATATTTCATCTCTCTTATATTTTTCTATTAACTTAAAAATGTTATCTGACCAAAACCATTACCGATATCTTTATGTGCTGACATCCTTTGAACGCTCTGTTCTGCATACAAAACTGCCAAAGAAGGAGGTTAAACAGGATGTTCATATTTGAAAGAAATATTAGCCTTTTGGATCATTGGTAGAATTAATGCAGTGCATTAGTCCAACAATATGACCACACATGAATGGCTATCAGGTCCCGCTGCGTTTCTGATCATCAAAAGCAATATTAGCCAAGCTATTCAGCTTCCACTGTTGAATGGAATCTAATTTACAATATGCCTACAAGACCCTTTTATAGTAATATGAGGTGAGCATGTGCATCTGTGAGGGAGAGATAGAGGACTTTGCAATAGAATAAGAGAGAACGTTAGAGAGGGCTACCATTCATATGCACACAATACTGTATGCAGTATTTTATCAAATAATATCAAGTCGAACAGAGAACAATGCCAGACTGTGCCATAAAGCCTGCAGTGGTACACCCACTTGTCTTTTCTCTGGGAGTAGCTGCATGTTATGTCAGTGTTGAATGGTGCCAGGAAAAAAAATAAAGTAACAAAATTTTTATATATTAGTTTAAACAACTAAGTGGTCCAATTTTAGTATCCAGTACAGTAGTAGTTTGTGTGTTATGGTATGGACAGAAACCCCTGGAGCATACCATTCATCTTCAAAGAGCAAACTAACAAAACATATAAAAAGTTAAAAACAGGAAGAAATGAAATCGGCCACAGTTCCAGTTAAAACACTGTGAACTTGCAAAGACCTGTCTTCATCTCCAGTTGTTCTAAAATCCTAAAAACACTAAAAGGGCAAACTAAAAAGGCAAATCTTGATAGTTATTTTCAAATCGGTCACAATGATGGAAGACAAAACATTTTTAAAAAAAGACTTCTTAGCCATGGTGACCATTTACCTCTTACTGATAACTGATTAGCTTACGAAGCAAACGGGTTCCTTTGGTCAGATATAAAGGAAAGCAAGGTAGTGGCAGGGTGGTGAAGAACTTGTTTTAAATGTGAAACCTGGTCATAGGGTATAAAAAGAGGGCTGAGTGTCTGAAAATTGGCCGTTGTGCTCAACGTCATGGTCCTATACTGTCAAGATGCCAGCGTTACAGTGTTGCAAATGTTGCCGTAAACCTGCACGCTTACTGATTTATTAGAGTAAATTCATTCACCATCAAGAATACTGCAGTAAAAACCCAGCATGATGCTGCTGATAGTCTACTCCTGGTTCTTTAGGTGTTGTGTTCAATAGGTGACAACAACATAGGTTAAATCGATATATTGTTGGGCACTTTGACATTTCCTGGCAGTATACATTAAAGCAAAACGTGAATGTCCATTTAACAGAATACGCAATCTATAGTACATTCCAGGCTCTATTTTCTTAGCAATCAATTATAGTTTCAGCCTGAATCCCTGCCCACATGTCAAATTTTGTCAAGCGATTCAAATTGGTCTGGGGTTGTTCTTGTGTAAGGCTGTTTGTCTGGTTGAAGAGATGGTTGGGCCACTTTTTGTGGGTGGGACTTGGAGACATGACCATCTGTACCAAAGTCAGACATACTGTATCAGAGTATTTTAAATAGTTACTGTCACCAGTTTAATATATTCTAAATCACTCCTTATGATGCATTAAACTTTATTCATCCATTGAATAAATACAATGCCCTAGATCAGATCATACAGTCTTTGTAGACAGCCCGGCTGCTTCATAATGCATGTGCGCCTGTTCACCTGTTTTTCACACATGATCAGAATCTTTAGTTAAATGTCTGTTTAAAGTGTTTAAAAATAAAGCACACTTGAGAAGATGGAGGCAGGACTAAGTTGGCTAACTTACCTTGGTAATAGTTACAAATGCTGGCCAGCCTTCCTGACTGCCTCAAGTTTAGTTAACTGAACACGGCCTCCACCCTCTCTTTAAGTGTCCTCTGATTTGCCCTGATATGGAAACAAAACTGTAGATATTGTAGATGTGGATTGTAGTTAGACGTCTCCACTCCATCACTCTCCTTACTTCCAGGACACATCATTGTGTGTTATCGAAATCAAAAGTTATCTAAAAAGCAAACTGTCTTTGTAACAACATGTACCCTCAATATCTCCATATGCCAGCTGTACACTGGCTTATGCAGACTCAGTGTTTCTTAAAAAAAAATATTGATTTGGGCAAAATTTAATCCTCAACTCATAGAAAGCAGCAAACAGAACGCAGTGTCAGACTGAAGAATGGAGTTGTAATGAAACTGACTCTCAATCTAAATATGAGGCTTGTACATAATACAAGAACAAAAGACTGTTATCTGTGACTGCGGTCTTATTTGGTGAGGAAATTAGGCTATTAGTCACAGTTACAGACCAAATTACCAGCCAAAGATGGCTGATCAGTGCCTGACTTATCCGTTCAGATGCTCATATTGGCAGATAATAGATGTTTCCAGTTTTCTCAAACTGCTGTCCTACACAAAATCACATGCACTTAAGATAATGAAACCACCCTACTTTGTAATGGCTGTGTACACCACTCTCCCTAAAACATGACTAATACTGCTCTCCGTAAGCAATTTTAATTGATTACACTGCAGCACAGCAGTGGATGCTCATAACTTTACATACTTTATGAGATGTCTTTGTTCTCTCTGTGCTGATATCCCCAGGTGCCTAAAGAGCAGAGGGCACACCTGAGGAGATTGGAGCTCAAGGGTATCCTAGATAATTATTCTCTGAGCAAAAACAGAACCGCTGCAGCAGAATTCACGAAGGGCTAATGATTCAAAGTGAGATTTACATATTGAATCCAAAAAAAAGCAAGCTCTAAATCCCAAAAAGTATACTGTTCATGCAAAAACAAAACTTCCAATCCCCTCACAATGCTTACACATTTTCATAGCAACATTGTAGAAAGATTACACAAAATGACAACTCTCTTTAACCAAGTCCAACTAACAGATAAAAAGAATTATCAGCAGTCACATCTAGCTCATCCAGCTATTGGAGCATACAGTAGCTAGACTGTCACAATAAAGTAACCCACAGGAGACAAAGCCTTTACAATGGGTGTACCATGCAGATAGGATATTTAAAAAAGGACGATCAGGATGGCAGTGATGTATCGCCTATTTGCAATTGGGAGCATCGGTACATATTGTGGTGCGTGATGCTTCCAATGACTAGCCTACACTACTGCTCCACTTTTTGATCTGTACTATAAGTGCAGGGTTTGATATTAAAACTAGAAACAGCAGCCTGTCTGTGATGTATGTCGAGCTCCACACTCCCTCTAAATGTGACCTTCTCTTAAATGTACCGGGGAATATCTTAATAGCTGGTTGGAAGAAATTAAAGACAGGCCCAGGAGAGGACAGGGATATACTAACAGCATGCTGCGATATGACATTCTGACCCATTCTGCCACTGTATGTGTGTGTGTGTGCCGCTGCAAGTGTTGCTCAGCTAACTAGCTCAAGTCACATCTAACTTTACTTTTTGACACCAAAGGCAATTTGAAACAAAAGCACTCATCCTCAATGGCTATAGCCACTCCTCCATCATAGTCTTCTTTTTTCATTATACAACTCAGCACTGTCAAATGGTCTGCAAAGCACTATGAAATCAGTAGCCATGAATCATAAAGCCTGCACAGACTTCTGTAACCCACTGTAATAAAGTATAATGGTGCACTCGAGCCTCAAGGTCAGTCACTGTGAGAAAGACTCCGCTGTGCAGTCAACTGCATCAACCTCCCTTTTTGCATTCACTTAATCCCTCTGTTGTTCGCCAACTTCCCTCGGACAGCAGCACACCTGGTTCAGCTCACTTCAAAGGCAATGCAGATTATCATCTACAGGAGCTGAACTCAGCCCTTTCCTGTGTAGCCACCAGTGATACTCCAAAGGATTTGAAATAAAAATGCTAAAATGCTAAGTGCACATCATAATGGAGGAGAAGTTTTGTGCACTAATGACTAAAACAGAATGGATGTTTTGAGTTGCACAACAACATTTCAGTTGATGATTGAGAAGCAGTTTGATATGCACCATTTTCCCCAGTTCATGTCTAAAGAAAGCACCAGATGAAATGAGGCCATTACCATTTCCACATTAGAAAATCATACAAGGCTGTCACTGACAGATTTGTGAAGGTAGTAAGTGATGTTGGACAATAATGGCCTTTCCTAAAGACAAAATGTATTCTTAATCACAAAAACATTCAAATCAAGCTGCACTGGGCACGGTTTTATTTCCTCAGTAAAAATTAACTCACTTAGCCGTAATCACAAAGTGGGGCTACAGCAGAGAAGAGCCTAACACTCTGTGTGCTGTGCGCAGTTTACTGATGTCATGTTATGTTACGTGACTGAGGTGTATTGAGGTTTAAATCCTTTAAGTTTCCTCTCACTGCCATTTGAGGAGCTGTGCAACTTCAAGTTAACTTATTTGCAATGTGTCAGTGATCCAGAAGAAGCCCTGTCTCGATTATAGTGAGGTCATTACTCACTGGCTCGCTCTCTGCAGATGCTCTGTGGATCACTCCCAGCTTGACTCACCTGTGGCAAAGCCTGGAAGCAGTGAGGAGCTGAGCTCTGACCAGCTAGGCCTCCTGGCAAGATTCTCATTACTCACAGTGCAGGTGTCCCTGCTACCCAGAATGCAACTGGGAAAGCAAAATCTCTTGCCGCTTGATGCTGCACTGGATCAACCCTTACAGTGGCAGAAGTGCAGAGATCCGAGTTCGCCCCATACTCTACATGCTACAATTTCATTAGGATGCACACCAGGAGCCAATTAAATCAATGTGAAGACAAGTCTGGTTATGAAATTACTTCATGTCAGGACTACGCTCGAGATTTTCTGCCTCTTAAAAGGAGGGTTTGCCTTGCCACTGTCGCTGTTGTTGGGTCTCTGTAGTTAATATTATGTAGAGTACGGAGCCTTGAGATAACTTCTGTCGTCATTTGGCGCGATACAAATAAAAATTGACTTGACATGACTGCACAGTGTAATACACATGAATGTGAGACAGTAACTGATGAGCACACCATGACTAATGGAAGAGCTCTCTTCTCAGCAACTATGCTGACACTGAAGCAACATGGAAGGGGGAAGGGGATCAATGTTTACATTGTGTAATAAATGTGAAACAGACCCTATGCAGAGACTGCCACACATTATTTATTAATTCTCAGGCTGAGCGAGGTAATCACAGACAGAATCGTACAAGTAATTTCTATTGGATACGGACTCTGACCCACAGCTCATGAATAAGAAGCAACAAGAAGAGAAACTTTACTGGATTGATAATGGAATTCATAGAGACGATGAATGTGCAAAGGGGCAAGTTTTACATTTGTATACAACATAGAGTTTGCATGGTTGGCCACACATGTCAATCATTTTCCACCTTGAAGGTTAGTGAAAGCACCAGGGTGAGAGACTTCAGGAATTTTAAAAAATATTTTAACTGCATATTAGCATCTAAGAACTGTGATGGGTATTTTGTATGTTTTAAGCTATTGATTGAAGTAAAAGTAGTTTAAAGCCTGGCAACATTTTTGTTTGTTTATTTGCAAACACTGGGGTAAACCAGGTGTATAATTTGAATAATAGTGTGATATGAATGTTTTTACCAGCCAATATTACCCATCTCATAAAATCTGCAATATGTGTCTATGAATAATATACTAGCATATTTCTGTTTAGGGCTAACGGTATTACAGTATGTTTTCGGGAGTATTCTAACTCTACATTCTAATTGCAATCCAAATAGTACATGTTTAAGACCTTTGCAGTATGTATTGCAGTTTGGTTCACCCATTTTATGAATAATGAATTGTAATTAGAGCTCTAATTATGCTCTGAAATATTCACAGGTTTTTGCTTAATAGGTCCCCTAATGCATTTGGTTGGGGTGAAAATGAAACAACTAATGACACATAAAACAGGGGGTGTGAAAGAAAAAAAAAAGTCCAAATGGCTCACAGAAGCAATAAAAGATCTCTGCCAGTAATGACATGCGAACGTATCCAGCAGAGAGTTCGAATACACAGAGCTGAGATGAAGTAAATAGTGAGACAACCCAAGATTAGACTTATCATCTAATCCCTAAAACTATTAACTTGTGTAACTTTGGTAATTTATTCACAGTTGGCTGTAAACCCTTGGCTATAAACAAGGATTTAGGCATGCTGTTGTGACGCTGGAAATGAACTGACTGTGAAACTACCTCGTTGATTTATTCAGAGCAGAACATGAAGTTTGCATGAGAGTTTTTCTGCACTACCAACTACTGTATGCGTTAGTGAATGTTTTCTAGTGCGAGAGATCTTACTGTAGTCTGAAGTGATCAGCACGCACCACCGCTGTCTGCTGCTCTGTCACCCAGCATCAGTCTCCGAAGTAGTACATGTGAAGAATTTCTGAGCAAAAAATACCACCACTGAGCATTTACTGCGTTTAACATTTTAGTTAAAATGTCACACCCAAGACAACCACACCAGCAGTTTGGCTTTTTATCATTGTCCTTTTCCCCAGTTGCATGGATGACAGTGTCAGACTGTTGGTTAGCTGGTTGGCCCTCCGCTTCGGTCTAAACTGATATTTCAAAAACTGCAGCACTGGATAGATTCCCTTGGAGATAAAGCCTTGTGATATTTCCTCTATTATCACCATTTAGTTGACATGCCTGGTTTCGTTTGGTTGACATTCATGTCCCCCACTCAGGATGAATGGAAAACTTTGCCACTGAGATTGGCATTAGGACATGCTGTACGTCGTGACATTTCTGCACACTGTATTAAAAATACCACATTGTGTATGTTGAGAATTTCAGAGGAGGTGTTAAGTGATTTCATGCACCATTATCCCCCATCAGCAGACTCACTATTGTCTTCTGCTTGATTAAGGCATATAAATTCAGAACAGCTGGCTCAGCAGTAGCAGTCTGTCCGTAGCACCCGCATACACACCACTACATCTGGCATGATAGGGCCAATTACGACAACACAGCAGTTATGATATCAAAGATCAAAGCTGCCATCAGTTTCCAAAGTGACATCGAGAGACTCGTGATCCGAGGCAATTACCAGTTTGTTACATGCCTCTGAGATTAGGAGGGAGAGGGGGCACTATGAAGTAGATTGCACCATCACATGTCAAGTGGATCTGTATGTCAATAAATACTGGCCTCCTTGGATGAATAATGAGGGAGAATTTGTAGTTTTTGCTGTTCGGGGGAATCCTAAAGGTTATCAGCAAACATTCATAACAGAGGTGATGGTTGTGTGTGTGTGTGTGTGTGTGTGTGTGTGTGTGTGTGTGTGTGTGTGTGTGTGTGTGTGTGTGTGTGTGTGTGTGTGTGTGTGTGTGTTTGTGTGTAGGACTGAAGAGGAGATGAGCCACTGCTATCTGTTTGACATTTCTGTCAGTACTGGTATTTGAACTGCTGGGTAGCTCTGACAAATGCCATGAATATCACAGGCTCGATTTTAATTACACCTGACTAGGTCTTTCAGGGGCTCAGGGATGAACTTAATTAGCCAGCAAGCACTCGGGCTAGTTCTGGCATTGGTTGGTACAACACTCACAGCTTCTTCTTCTGTGGCTTTTCATTGGCATTTTAATGGTCTCTGTCTTTACAAACTGGGAGAATGAACAAATGAGGGGAGAGCAAATGGGCTTGAGGGACGGCAGGAGTCTTATTTTCCGATACCAACTTTGATGTTAATGTTTGGTTGTTGTATAAGTTAAAAATTCTTTTTCAAATGCCACAGACTATAATAGTACAACTTCAAAATCACACAGAATGCAATTCTGTGGCTTTATAAAACTGCACTGTATGTAAATTAAGTAGTGTAAGAAGTGCTTTCATGGTGATACACAGACCGAACAATAGCCTTTTTGTTTTGTTAGGACTTGGATGCAGTTCTTCACAGGCCGGTTTGCACACATCAAGTGTTTGGAAATAAGAAACTATTAAAAGACTTACAAAAGAAAACCAAACAGTGAAAATAAAAAAAAAACCAGAGTGCTTGGCAACAAAAACATAGACATAATGCAGATGGATAACAAAGAACCGTCTCTACTCAAAAGAAAACTGTAGTTTTAGAGTAGTTTTAACAGTAGGGTCAGGAAGACTGTCCTTTTTATATTTTACCAATTTCCTGTTAAATAGAAACAGAAGTACAGAACAGTCTTCAGGCAGTACTGTATCTGTGACACTCCAATTTCAGCTATAGGCTATCACACTGACATAAGATAATACAGAGACCAGAGGATCCCAGTAGCTCGCCCCTGCATATGACAAGGCCAAAGAAATGATTAAGTAGTTGGTACATTGTAATGAACACAAAGCCATCCAAGTGGAAGTTGATTTTAATTGAAATCTCCTTGTGGAAAGGAGTGAGTCTCTCTTGAGGAGATATCCCTTTACCCCAGAATGACTTTCTATTGTTCTGATACCATTTTTTTCTGCATTTTTTACTTTTGATATGACAGCATTTCTTTACAATGTTTCCCCACCTCTCTTCTTTATCCATTGTCTCTCAGCACCATCCTGACCAGACTGAAAGAACAAATTGTTGCCGTTGCCCACTTTCACACAGTTCACACCAAGCACTTCACAGTGCTAAGTATAAAGTGTGCAGGAGCCTTGCTGAGTTCAGTATCATGTTTGTCCATCTGTATTCAGAAGCTAAATTTCCAACTACATAGTTCAAGTACCTGGCACAAACTGCAAAGTATTAGCAGATTTTGGTAAAATCTAATGTCTGAATAATAATAATAATAATAATGAGCCATGTTATACCAAAAAAACAATAATTTATTATTTCTTTTGCAAAGTTCACCATTATCACACATTTTACCTGGCTACAAATGTGCCGACTACGCATTACTCGAAATTAGACCATCAGACATTTACTCAAAACAAATACAGGGATTGGTTTAAAATTTAAATTTACAATATTTCAGTTAAAAATGAGGCATTTGGAATTAGTATACTGTACATGTAACTGAACTATAATGTCTGTTGATAAATGGCAACCCATTAATTTCACCACTTTAGTTTTTCCATGATCTAATATGCTGTGTTCTGAGTCCTGCTCAGTGGCAATCATCCTAACACCAGTTTGTGACTGCAAAATTATTTCAGTAATGACTATACAATATCTATGAATGTTTCCAGTTACAAAAAAACAAACTCAAATTATACAATGTATGAATAAGGCTGAATAATACCTCTCTGCTGCACAGAGATATACAGAGACAGAGTGTATAGTTTGTGTATGAAAGGTTGTCACACCAACGTGTCACTGTTTCAGTCTTTGCTGTTAAGGCTATGCTGAGTAAAGGTGGATGTGGAGAGTAAAAACTATGTAAAAATACTGGTATGTAAAAGCTACGAGCAGGTCCATCTGTTGTTGAATATGTAGAAAAAACTCAAAATATTAAGCCAAAATAAAACTGAATATAAAATATTTTTACCCAAAGCTGCAAACCACACAAACAAGGACGCAGCACTGGCAATGAGCCAGGACCTATGGACTCTTTTTGGATATGTCAGTCTTGTACCCTTAAGAATCTCTAAAACAAACAAAAAAAAGGTAAATAAAATGACATTTTGACTTTTATGTCTCAGTTATTTTTCCATTCACCTGTCAGTGAAGCAGCTCGTTCAATTGTTTGCAGCTTTGTGGGGGAAGAAGCTCAAGTTCACAAATACCAGAAAGGACACATGAACAGTTTCACTGTAAAATGAGGTATCCAACTTTTAAAAGATTCTTTCATGTGCTTTTCAACTGCTGATGATAAAACTGTTACTAGCAAAAGTTATCCGTTGACAAAAACATTTGCTCATGTTCAGCAATCTAAAACCTCTTGGGTTTTTCCCCAAAAAACAGATGACATATTGAAACACTTCACAGGTTTCAGGGGGATTTTTCTCTTTCAGATAACTGGAGAGTAACAGAGTAACTCAGTATCCTCTTTAATTCGATTTTTAGAGCTGGAATACATTTGTTGTTGCAATATTCTGTATTTAATAACAGTAACAATAAGACATTAAAATTTCATATTTGGGTGACCCAAGTCTGTGAGCATAAAAACATTTGACCAATGAAACGGCGTTGCCAATTTATTTCAAATTCAGTAGGATTTAGGGATTAAACACATTCTTCCAGTTGTAAGTGATACAGTATTATGACTGAAGCTATCATAACTTTGTGATATCTGTGTGGTTTGACTAGTTGGACAAACTGGCCATGTCTGGGCACTGATAGCCTGACACTGAGACTTACTGATTTCAATTTTAAAGCATAAATAGATCTGACCACTGGATTCATTATGTTTTGCAATAGCCAAGCGTACATAATACACAAACCAAAAATACTTAACTTTTCTTAAGATGTTCATACAACTATCTTGAGTAATGTGATTACAACATAAATATGAAAATAGACTTGAAAAGCTTGAAAAGATAAACATGTTTAGTGCGAAGTAACAAAATAATTATATAGTCATAATTTCATAGAAAAAAGTTTTTCCCGCAGAGTGATGTGAAAAACAATACTGGGAAAACATGAAGAAAATGCCATGACACCACTGATAAATTCTTTACAAAATGCTTTTTGGGTTACAAAGTGTGAAAAATATTCCTATTGTCCTCATAAAAACGCCACATTGAACGAGGCAAGTATATTATACCGCATGGGGTAGAATGTGTGTGTGTTTTTTTTTGTTTTTTGTTTTTTTTTATACAGTAGTGACTGATAGGAAGGCATTGTTCACCTTGGCTCCCTCAGGGGCCTTAGTTCCATGAGTCATCAGCTCCTGGATGGTCATCCAGTTGTCCAGGATCTTCTTGTTGCGTTTCTTCATCATCTTCTTGTGGCTGAGCTCTATAATGCTGACTTCCTTGCGACCCTCGCTGCTGCTTTGAGGATTCTCCCTCAAGCTTTCCAGACGACTACGCTGCATGAACTCTCGTCTTTTTCTCTGTTCTTTTGCCCTGACCAGGTGCTGTTTCCTTTCCTCTTTACTCCAGTACCTTCCCATCTTCATTTCACTCATTGCATCGTCATCTGTGGTCATTCCCCCACTACGCTCTTCTTTAATCTTTAGGGCTCGCTCCCTCAGGATCTTGTCTCTCACAGGCCTCTTAGTGATGTAGCGGGTGCCGTCGCTGCGGATCTTGACCTTCCACTCCATCTTGGGCTCAATAATGGGCCTCTGAGGCTCTTTGCACACACTTAGCAGGCTGAGCTGGCTCTGAGCATACTCCACAGCTGAGCGCTGCTGGATCAGCTGCATGTAGCTCTGGTAGTGGCGGGCATGAGCTGGGATGTTGGCCTGCCTTTGCTGGGAACTGTGGGATGGAGAGAAATAAGGAATCTGGCAAGCATGTGTCTTTAATGTCCCTCTGCTCTCGTCCTCAGCCTGAGGTGTCTGGTCCGACTCAGAAGGATTGCTGTGGTCAGGGCTGCTGCTCTTGCCCGGGACTGGAGCACGGCATGCTGGGATGGGGCTCAGGCTAAGAGAGTGACCAGTGGCAAGACTGCTGCAGAGGTTCCTCTGGTTGGTGAGACTGACCATTCTCTGGAGTGAGTGCTCCGGGGAGCGGTCCATTGCCAGAGGGGTACTGCGTGAACTCTCTGCTGTGTTATAGGCACTGGAGCTGTCCTTGTCCGATTTCTCCAGCCTCTCATTAATGTCTGCCAGCTTACCCCTTGTGGGCTCGCCACGGTGGAGGCTTTGGTTTTTGGTGGAGGGTGCAGAGCGGCCCGTTGAGGGAGACTGCTGGCCCTTACGAAGCTTGTGGGCCTGCATGATGTTCTGACATTCAAGCTCGATGCTGCGCAGCTCCTCGTTGAGCATACGCAGCTCATGCTGTACGCCTCCCTGCTCCCCCATGCTGCACTCAATGGTGCTGCGGCGGCTGTAGAACAGGTCGTACTCGCCGCTGTTACGAATTTGACACTTCAGCTCCAAGAGCTGCTGGAAACGGTCACCCTCCGTCTCATCATCGTCCTCATCCTCTTTGTCCTCTAGCCGCGTGGAGCCAGTGGTACAGCGTGTGTCCCGACTGTCTCTCAGGCACTGGGACAGACGTCTCTGGATGTGTGCCAGGACGTTATGCTCTGAGCTTTCCATTCTGTCTTTTATAGTCAGTACACTGTCCTTATGATGAGGGAGTGTGGAGCAGGTGGGCTTATCATCTTCTGCTCTCTGAAATGAATAAGGTAAACAAAACCAACCTGAAATACTCATATATGAATACATGGGACAACTGCAATTCTAACTTTTAATGATCCTATTTTTTATTAGCATAAGGTGTGGCACTTACTGCAAGACTGTTCTTACTTCCTTTTTTATTACTAACATGCATAAGGCATATGTTTTTAACTTATCAACAGTTTGCAACCATGCTTGTAAATATGTTTTGGCTAAATTAACATACAGCATTTACAAACAGGGTAATATATAGAACTGTATGTACTGTAATTTATGTAGTGTAGTTTTACTGTCCTCATTATGGAATGAGGACAAAAAGACAACAAAAAAGTTGCCACGAGTATTTAAGAGTTCAGGAAATGCAGCCCTGTTCTGCATTCTCCTGTAGGATTACATATGCTGCTGTGCGTAACTTTGTTATACAGCTCTGTTACTTCAGGGATTGTTTCCTCTCTGCCATGTCTTTGAAGTCCCATTTATATGGATTTTTGTTGTATGCTCTCCTTCCAACAAAAACAGAATTTTAAATTATGATTACTAATGTTTGGAATTTAAATGGTTCAATGGTCCCCTGCCATAAATATTCATAATCATCATTTTGTATTCATATTTCAAAGGGCAAAGCTTGTTTTCACTCAGTTTTGTGAGGAAAGTCGATGAAGAGTCTGATTCCAGCTCTGCCGCTGGCTAGATCTGCAGTAATTTCAAGGAAAAGGTTAACATTGACTTTGAATAATGACCTAATACTGTCAAAGCAATTATTGGTCAATGCGATGGTATGACGTAACATATCACAGTGGGCACTACGGCCTGTCAGTCTGTGGGAAGGATAACTTAAACCTAATGCTTTTGCTTGTTTTATTCATATCAAACAGAGCAAATAAAAATAAACTATTTCCAGGAGTTTCTAAAACCCAAAGCTCTGACATTGACTCACTAATCCAGTCACACAAAGCGTATGTTACATTGCTGTCTGACCTGTTCATTCTCCTGCTCCTCCTGCAAGGCAGCTAATTCCATCTCCTCTCTCTGCTGCTCCTCCAACATTTCCATCTTCAGCTGCTCCAGGAACTCACTGTGCTCATCATCGAGCCAGGCCTCCTCCAGCTAAGGGTGAACGAAAAAGGAAAGCATATAGAGGTAAAAGGGTGAGTGTTATTTGTCAAGGCCTAAAGCTTATGGCGACACAGTGTCTCAAAATAAACAGTTGGGTGTTCCTAATGGGATTTTCTTGGGGGAAAAAAAAAACCCAGCATGGTTTTGAAATGAGAAACTGCTAGCTCGCTCTTAACCAACAAAACACCGCCCCTCATCTTTAAAACATGCATTCTAATCTTAAAATCAAGCCAATACGATTTAATGGACATAAGACTGCCGCCTTTGACCTATTTAGTGCACACCATCCATCATCTGTTTGTCTGCTTGATGTAAGCCAAATGGGATCCATATCCGAAGACTTCAGATTTACTACGTAGAGACACATTTAATTACAAAGAGTCCACTATCGCTCCTGGCTCATCTGCACTGCGGCAGAGTCCCTTCCGCTTATTCGCCATCGGCCTTGGGCCTGAACTCACTCCACATTAGCATGCCATTAGCTTTTATGGCTTAGTGTTGGAAGTCAATTACAGTGGCGCTACATAAAAATAAAACATGATGAGGTGTCTCTGTGGTATCTTCCACTAGGAGTGGTTGTGGTGGTGGGGAGGGAGCGGGGGAGAGGGTTGGCTACTCCAGACTACCAAGGTTTACTCTGAGCAAATATACAGTAAATGACAAAACCTCAGGGCTGTAATTTGCAACTTGTGTGCTTCCTTTAGCCAAGTTAGGCCCACAGAAGATTTTTCAGGCAGTGGCTTAAAGATATGTCGGTGTGAGGTAAGTGTGTGGTAGTTTCTAACCTGCAGCTCAGGTCTGGCAACCAGCAGGACAATGTTCCTACTCTCGTCGTTGGAGAGGGCAGCCATTGCTTCTTCTCGGTCTTGTACATCTTGGCCATTAATCTGAAGATGACACACAAACACGATTACCACACTCACTGTCGAGTAAGCAAACATGTCTCGTGTACACGAATGCAAACATTTGAACACAGGCATAATACATACATTGTACACATACAGTGAGGTTTATCCTGCCCAATACAAAAACCCTTAAGATAAACAAAGTACCACAATAAAAGTGCCACTGCACAATAATGCCTTTTTTTCTCGGGAAATTGTAAACACTCTCTGCTGCTCCTCTAATATGAAGCAGGACCCAGCAGTGATTATGAATGGGACAGTGGCCGCGGGCCGACGGAGCTGTTGTGTTCACCAAAGTATCCGGCAGCGTACATACATCTAGCTGTACAATTAACCGGCCACTGACAGGGGGCGTCCATCTTTTTGCAGGCAGACTAATGGCCCTGTCACTGCTGGATAATGGTGCCAGAGTACTGGTCTGCCTCACAAACACACACACCCCCCTCCTCCTGCCGTAAATCAGTCACACAACACACGGTCTAATTGTCTGCCGGTGTCTACCAACAGCGCTTATACATCTGCCCCCTACATCTAATAATTGTTTGCAGAGTATTTACTGGATTTTATTCCTCCTTCCTCTCTCTCATAGTGGGCTGCTGTTCATACTAAACCTTATTTTCTGCGCAGAAAACAAACCAGTTTATTATTTCATGGTTTCCCTTCATCTGCCATTTATACTGTAGTGCCCATTCATCGTCAATGTCCTGTGATAGTTACACTACCAATTTGGGGCGTCGCAATGAGCTCCTGTGATCTTCCAGCTGCACTAATCAATATATTTCATATTAACGGATTAATGGATTAAATGACTATATGTAATCTGAAAGGTGTTGGTCATCTTTCAGCTTGTTGCTTGGGTTGTCCAGGCCTGCAAACTCGTCAAACATCACATTTCTAGCATGGGTAGACATACAGTATCTTTTCAGTGGAAAAAACCCTGATAAACCCGATGTACACTGCAACTGCAACTAGACGGTGAACATAGTAAACACCAGAGAAGAACTAGATGTTTCCCTCAGGAGTTGGTGATCAGCAAAACAGAACTACCAATGTTGGTCTTTTTGCTGAGAGTGTAAATAGTTAATGGTTTATCATAACAGTTAAATAAGGAGATAATGTGTCACTGTAATTTTCTACATGTTTCCCTGCCTCTAAGTGGTTGAACAAACCCATTTGTGCAGCTTTAACATTAAAAGTGGGGGCTCTAACTCAACTCCACAAAAACAATAATCACCCACGTAACCCATAGGAGCAACACTGTCCAGCCCTTAGGCCTAACATGCTGCTCCTCGTCGGGGTGTAGAACTCCTCCAGATCTCAGGCCTGAAAATGAAGCTAGGGGCTAATAACAGTCTTAGCCTTTCAGCTATGCCACAGGAGGCCATGCGCTGCGGCGCAGCACCATCCTCAACCAGAACTCTTAAAAACCCCTATTGGTGCTGAGTCTGTAACTAAAAAAGCCAGGGGGGGCACTTCTCCCCCTCTAACAGTCACAGCGGGGGCGAGTTCCCCCTTTAATGTGCTGCCATTAAAAATGAATGGGCTCTCCTGCTGGGAGACAGTGGTTGTGTGCGACAAAATAAAAGGAGACTTTTTATGTTGAATCAAATGAGAGCTGGTGTAGACAGGGCCAGAGAGAGAGAGAGAGAGAGAGAGAGAGAGAGAGAGAGAGAGAGAGAGAGAGGGTGTCCCACTGTACCTGCAAAATGCGATCCCCCTCTCGGATGCGTCCATCTCTGGCAGCGATGCTGTTTGGACTGATCTGTGAAGGTAGAGGGAGAAATATAATGCCTCTAAAACACTTTCAATCTTAATTCAAGAGAATCAAGGAATAGCTGAAAAAATGTTTGAATTCATTATGAAGACATCACCCAGCTAGACATGTCTAGACTTTTATTAACAATGTGAGCAGCACACACTGGGTGAGCTGCCATGGAAAGACCATAGATGTCAAATGATTTTCCCGTGGTAACCTGGTAAGTTTTTAAAGCCATTTTGGCCGTGAGAAAAAGCCAAATAACAAACTGAGTTATCACCGTTATCATTTAAGTCCTCAATTGTATGCACCTCAGTTGCGATACCCTGGCAGGTTGATAGAGCACAAGCCTCTGCATATAGCAACTACAGCCTATAACTCAACCCCAATACATGATGCACCTGCTCCTCCTATAAGTAATGTTAGTGAACAAGGGGGCAGGACACTCTTTCATCGGCCAATCAATCGGTGTCTGGGGCCATTCGTTTCACTCTCTCCTATCAGGTGGGATCTCTGGAGATGGTGAGGTGCTGTGGCACTCCATCTTCATGATAGTCCACTCCCACACAGAGGACCACTCATTAATGGGAGGGAGGTCACTAGACAGGAATGGGGGTAGGAGGACTGGAGGGGAAGCTGAAGATAATCTTTCTGCGGTTATGGGGAGAGCACGCACACCCTGAACAATCCACAACTGAAATACACGAAAACATAGGGATCTGCTAATTGTTAAAGACATCATTGTTAGTGGTGAAATGGCTGTGGTTACAGTTTTGCCACAGAGCAAGGAGGTTTGACTCTCAGCTTTGGTCCATGTTTTGTGTGGAATGTGCTCTTCTCATTGTGTTTGAACTGTCGGGAGAAAATGGATCTGGAGAAAACAAAGAGGTGGGGGGTGGAGTGTAAACTCTTAGCTGCCCATTGGTGTGAATGAGTGTGACTGTCGCAGCTTTGCCACGGACTGGTAACTTATGCAAGGGGACCTGCCCTGTGCATGCTAGGATATACTCCAGCCCCTGTCCCCCCTGAATAGAAATAACTATGTACTAGAGGACGAACGAAATGTACTTTTTCTGCTCTTGTTCTTCTGCATTAGTTAACCACTGTGCTGTGAAAGACAATTAAAACAAAAGGAAATCAAATTAAACAACACAGAGTGGAACAATGTGGCCATTCAACACGAGCTACAAATCTAGGAAATTTAGCATGTTTTAAAATGACCTTGCATTTTTCCAAACTTCACGTTGATTTGTTCTCACTGCTTATGCAACACAACAGCACCTTATTTGAGCATGCAACAACCTGTATACAGTGACATTCAGCCACCTCATCTAAATGCAGCAGGCTCCTCTTAGCCTGACTTTTTTTTTTTTGCAGAGCGAACACTTAAGGATGCTGCCAGGAGCCACAGACCTCAGTGATTTATATTCCACTCAGCTCTCAAAGCGAACACCTTGCAGGGTCCTAGTCAACTTCAAACGAATCGGAGAGAAAGTTGAGCAGAATGGAGAACGGCACTTTCTATGCCACCAACAAGTGGACTGACATGCTTGCTGATGTCTGCTGTACTGGAAGTACTAGGTGCACAACAAGACCTGAAATCATTGTTGTTGTTGTTTTTTCTGTCTTGGAAGTCATTCAATGTTGGCAGTTGAAAGTGTAATCATGCAGTTAGAACATTGCCAAACTGTTCAATAATGTCATTTGTGGTTGATAAAAGAGTTTAATATTAAAATTACTACACCCAGTAGAGAAACCTGCTATGCTCACATGAATGCTAAAGTGAAACATAAACTGGAAAATGAATATTAAATGTCACAATTGATTTAGTCTCAAACATTTGTTTTTTCCAGTTTTGTTTGGACATTTTACTCAGGCATTCTGACCTAGCTGTGATGATTGTCTGTTTCTACAGCACTGTATGATATGTAAATGTGAGACTTCAAAGAAATTAAATGTAGAATTTGTAGAATATGCATATACCTTTTGCCCCAAGAGTATTATTATTTTCATTTTCTAACAGCTAGCAACTGTGGTGGTTGGCAAAAAAAGAAACTAGCAAGAGGAATTTACATGTATGATGCATATTTTCTTGGCAGTGTCTCCAGGAGCAAGGCAGAGTGGGAAAAGATAAAAGAGAGATGATTCAATGTGTACAGAGATCTCGACTGCAAAACTTAAGTAAGTTTCCTCATGGCAAACTAAGTTGGAAGAAGCAGCACTTGTATCTATCTCGTATGAATGAAATAAACCCTTTCTAGTCGAGGCAGCCAAGTCTCACATCTTGCAAGTTTTCTACTCACCTCACTGACATAGATGGCCACATCCTCCTCTTCATCTGTCCTGTAGCACAGAGTTAAGCCCAACTTCTCTTGGCTGTTAAGTCGACACAATTCCACTTCCTGTGTAGATAAAAAGGGGAAAAACTAAAATGTAAAAAGAGATTCCACATCCATGCGTGGCATGCCAACATGTTGATGTTCAGTTTAGCATATTAGCATGGCAAAATTTACTAATTAGCACTAAACAAAGTGCAGCTGATGGGGATGTCAGTGGTTTCACAGGTACTGAAGGAGCCATGAACATCTGCCCCAAATTTCTTGGCAATCCACCCAATTGTTGTTGAGATATCGACAACAACCGGATGACACTGAACCACAAATGTCAACCTCAAGCTGGCACTAGACATGCGAGGGGATCACTGAAGTTATTGGGCTTTGTCTTCTGGGGACCATGAATTTCTGTAAATATGTTGGCAATTCATCTGATAGTTGTTGACTTATTTCAGTCCGGGGCAAAGTGGTCAACCACCCAAGCAACAGGCAGACATTGTCATTCCTGGAACGAAGGCAAGCTGAACAGGATAAAGAGAACATATAACGCTCATTTTTTTTACCTGGGAAATAGGAGTTGACAAAACAATCTCACCACAGGGTCCATTTAGTAGAAGTTCTGGGGTCTCTGATCAAATCACATAGACTTCTTCAGGAGATGGAGTTTGACCAGTTGTCATGGAATTGTAGAAGGTCAAATTGCCATTTTTCTGAACAAGTGAAACCAACATGGAAGAGAAGTCCCGGAAAGCTCCAGAACAGCGACTAAACAAAATGAACTTATGGTGATATTATTTTGCCAACAATGCAGTTTCTGTACCTTTGTTGACTTTGATTAAGAAACATTCTGCAACCTTTAAAGAAGAAAACAGACACTGATCTGAGACATCAAATAAATTCCATACAGTTACATAAAACTAAAATGTCGATGCATGACAATGGCTACACAAACACGAAGGATCTCCCTCACTGAAGATCAAATAACAAATGTTCTTCCAAGTTCCTTCACAAAAATTCCAACTTGTTGTTGAGTTTGAATCGCCAACTCTTGTGTGCAGTTTTTGAGTCTCAAAGTGTTTGATCATGAAAGACGCTCTCAGCCTGCAGAGTTTGATCGGTGGAGCTTTGATGAATGTCAAAGGACCTCAAGTGTTTTTCTTTCAAGTTGCTGCCAATTTATAGAACGTTAGACTATAAATAAGCTGTAATTATGCTAGTGCTACCAGATATACATGTTTGCTGCAGCACTAACGTATTCCTCATCTTCCCATGGGGAGAGATAAACAAACTATTGACTTACAAATCAGTGGTCGCCAAATTTCCCACGAGCCTCTTGGAACATAACTTAGCACCCTGGTGTCTACAGGAACCCGTCATTTAAGTTCATATTTACAAAAACACAAAAAGTGAGATTTGATTAACCACACCCAGAGCTTGGGCGGCATGCCACAGCCCCCCCCCCCCCCCCCCATCTAAAATCAAAAACCAACCAAACACTCCTTCTAATTTCCACATTTTCACATAAAGCACTCTGCACTCTGTTTCCCACAACAGAGGTGCAGGCAAACACCAAACAGCACAAGCCCGTGCTCCATCTCCAAATGCTGAAACATATCAAGGGGTGTTGGAGGGAATCAAGTGTGAAATGGCCTCTCCTCCCAAGGTCTTCATTAGAGCAGAAACACACCAACTCTCAGCAGCAGGAGTGAGGTGGTTGAGTGGAGAGGAGGGTGGAGGGGGGCAGAGAGAAATGAGGCAGTGGTGAGGGCTCTGGTGGGGCTCAGAGGGGTCTCGCACAGAAACAGATTCATTTCCTCTGTGACAAGTGTGGGTTGGCTGGTTACACGTGTCAGATGTGGCAGGGCTTGGGAAGAGGACGGGTGGGGATGGTGTGTGTGGAGGGGTGGTGGTTAAAGTCTGACCATGGCGGGATGAGATGAGGGGAAGAATGGGAGGAGGCCAATACCACTGCCAGAGAGCTACCACCTGGTGCCTCTGGCTACCCCTGCTAAACTGTTTATGACCCCCCCCCCAATTTCCTCATACAAACACACAAACACACCTTTAGGCTCAATTCCCATTTTCTCCTTCTCCCCAGTCACTAATTTCTTCATATACTTCTTGAACTCTGCTTTTCACCCACATTGACAGATACATTTTGGACTGGGATGTGCTGCTGCTGCTGCTGGGCTATACACACTCCCATTCACTCTCATACTCAAAAGAATAATTCCTGCGTCCCTGCACAAACCCTGTACTTACACACACAAGTACACTCAGCAGAGCACATGCGTTAGCACAGACATTAAAAAAAAAAAAAAAAAGCTGGAGAGAAACGACATCCGAGCTTTGTCGTTTTATCTTTTCTCGACAGCCTCCACCTGACGGGGAGCTCAGATCTTTAATTGACTGTCTCAGAAGCGATGACAACTTCAAACCCCCGACTGATATGTAAGGATACAACGTGAAAGAGGGAAGAAGCTTCCGTGCTGACTACCTGAACAAAGTCAGATGCATAAATCCATCATTAACTATGTTAAAATTGTTACTAATGAGCTACCTCCGTTATTGTTGTTAGCAATATTATTAAAGCGGCACGTCTCCTGATTCAACGGAGCAGTCATGGAGGTAATGGGAGCTGCAGAGACGGTGCACACCTTGCATGCTAATATGATGTGAGAAGTTGAAGTGGAATATCTGTGGGAAATACTGAAGTCACAAGCAATGTCTTGGAGACATCTGTCTAAAAATAAACCACACAAATTAATCGCTAGTACCGAGGCAAAGCAGAGGTGTGAGCAGGCACTACATCATCCCTATCTGGCTCTGGGAAACAGGCCTGAAGTTACTTCTGACTAATTAACTACATATAGTGCAGGAGACCTATGGCTAAATGATCAGAGAGAATAGATTGCTACAATTACTGCATGTTGGATGAAATGTCAAACCTGCATGTGTGTGTGTTTAATGTGAAGCACGTCACTCTTTTGTCTTTACCGTATGTTCTTTTGGTTTCTTGTTTTAAGACAACAGTGTAGAAACAAAAAAATCGCCCACTCATGCTCCTCAGTAAAAGGAGGGTGTCTCCTGATCCATCAAACACACGTTCACCAATCTCTGTCCCTCCTCTTGCCGTTTTGATTCTTTTTTTTCCCCCTCCATTTTCCAGCCGAGCTCTCTGCCTCTCAGGCAGGAGAGCGCAGCGAGGCACAGGGACGAGGGATGACAGTAAATTGATGACTGCGATTGCGTGATTAGGGGGGAGATTGGCGCCCACCATCAAAGCACATTGGATGCTGTCATAATAATATTGCCTTTGATTACCAGTGATTAAAAAGGCAGTCACAAATGCATGGATGGCTACCAGTACCTCATGTTGTCAGAACTCACCAAAACTAATCAAAGGAACAGATACTAACACGGTGTTGTAGCCATACACACATCAACGGATCCTAGGAAATGTATGATGTTTGAGTGTGAAATTCTGGCTATGAGGCATGGCCTGTGTTTCATTTATCCAATCAAGCTAGCCATCAGAGACGGCAGAGACAGAGAATCCTGCACTGACTCCAGGATTTGTTTAGTCTTAATCTTGGGGGGGGTGAACATTCATAATCAATCAATTGGCTGCAAGATATCCCCCTTCCACTGCTTGTGAAGCAGGACTTAAGTCCAACTTCAAGGTTAAACTGAGAAGGAGCTGCAGTGGAGAACATTAATGGTGGACATTGACTGTCAGTCCCTACTGGGTACAGGTACACAACAGAACTAATGGTTACCGGGAAAATAAAAAAAATCACATTATAGTAGGAAACTGGAGAATGAGTTCACAAGAACTGCAGTACCCTGGTCACTGAAAAACTGGCCAGTAATCAAATTTCTTGACCTTTGACCCCTGAACATATTTTCAATCAAGCCTGGTTTATTTTAAGTGTGTAAGACGACACTGTAGTGAGAGCTTTAAATTGAAAATGTGACTGACTTTCACAGATAGTCAAGCGTTCATCTGTGGAAATCGATCTTTACAGAAGTGTAGAAGCTCCCATTCTTTATTTCAGGGTCTGTTTTCACTTTAGTCAGACTGACTAGGTTTTAATTACTTTGGATGCAAATGTGGTGCTTTCTTTCATCCTGCTACGGATAGATAGGACTCCCTGTCTGCAGTCTTTCATGAGCATGTGCTCGTCTAAAAACCTAGACGAGTGGTGCCACTTTGCAGTAAGACTACCCTTATGAAGAATTTATAAATGGTTTATAATAAGTTTATTCATTCGGATGTTAACACTTTATAAATTATGTATTGACAAATATAAACAAGTTATAACACAGTTTTCATACAATGATGCAGGCTCACTATTTGGCAAGATCAAGTTAATGCTTGCTACTCTTTAATCTTACTAATGACTTACTACCGTTTATAACTGGTAAAAGGAAGTCTAATTGTAAGATGTAAAACACATCATTTATTAATGAATTACTGTTATTTATAACTGGTAAAAGGGAGCCTTATTGTAACTCATTAATTCCTTAAGGAAGGTTACCAACTGCATTACCTGGAATGCTGAAGTCCTAAAGAAGATACCAACCAGCAAAAGGCATCTCCATTTTAATATCCAGTGTGCAGAACAATCTGATAGCATATGTCATATCAACACCTGTGACTATAATGAGGAAGCTGCTGATAGCATGTCAAGGTAAACAATACCGCCAAGGCCTTAGAGTATGAATCTGGTCATTTGATATTATAACTTGATCTGCCAAATGAAACTTTTTGACCATTAAGATGCTGATGGTGGTTAATTGCTAGTAGGTACAAATGCTTAATGATGGAGGTTACAAAGAAAGCTCAGTAACTAATGACAATGACAGTCCTCGGACACGGGTCTGCTCTCCACCCCCTACACCAGCCTGAGATCTTTCGGTGACAGAGCGTTCAGTGCGGCAGCCTCCGCCCTCTGGAACTCTCTCCCGGAAGAGATTCACGCAGCCTCATCTCTGGACATTTACAAAAACCAGCTGAAAACACACCTGTTCACCAAGGATTATGGAAATTTATTTTGCAAGCGACAAGTCACTGTTGCCCATTTTATCTAATGTGTTATAACAGTGTATAAATGATTTATAAAGTGTTAACAAGCTAATTAAGAAACTGGTAATAAACCATTCATAGATTCTCTATAAGGGTAGTCTTATTGTAAAGTGGTACCAGATGAGTTTATATGTTATGTGCACACATCATGGAAGAAAAAAAAATCAGGTTTCTCCAGCAGAAATCTAGCTGCATTAACAGGGTTTTACTTTTACCTCTAATTACAATTACATCTTTTCTCTTTTACATGATGTTTAGGAAATAATTTTGCCTTAAAATACCATCAGCAACCTGGTTACTCAAACCTGCATTACTTTTTGGCCAACTGGGGAAAGCAGAACAAGCTATAAACTGTTAAATATCTGGTTCTTTAGCTATTAAATGCCACATTATGTTCATCATCTAGTCACTAACTTAGTCTGCCATTTGGTGCTGCCCATATAGTGAGCAGTGGGTTTATCAAACCTGTCTCATTGAGAACAGCTGCCTGCTGTGGCTGGAAAACGGGGTTAATAACAGTGGTGGTGAGACTGAATCAAAATAGACAGGCTGCATTCAGACCGACATTAGCCTTGCATGAAAAATTTTCATTTGAATGAGATCAGTCTAGTGTCGCAGTGGGGATGCCAATGAATCAGGCACCGGCAAAAAAAAAAAAAAAAAAAAAAAAAAACCCAACAACACAGAGTTATATTTCACCACACTGCAACACAACGTCATCAATCAATATGCACAAGCTCACATCCATTACTACGACTGTACTGTAACGTTTATGTCATATGCATTTCCACTGTTTACCTTGCAACTGTTGAAACAAAAAATTAAGCTATTACAGTCGTGATCCTGTCTCGCAGTTTTATAAACAGCGTTGCAGTGTTATGGCATCTGATACGCTGCTTACTCAAACCAGCCTGCTTCAGTTGTATTTCATGTGTCGCACGCACGTGAAGTAACGCACGCACGCACGCGCACACACACACACACACACACACACACACACACACACACACACACACACACACACACAAACACCAATTCAGGAACTTTATTTGTTTTAACACCTGGCAAATCAGTGAGCAAAAAGGCGCCAACTAGGGTGCTATTTCTCTGTGGGTTCACCTCTACGAGTGACACCTTCGGCATCACATTAAACACCAATCATCTGATCCATTGCTAGTGTAAAAAAATATTGATTAAAGCACCTATGTGCATGTAAGCGCACAGATTGTCAGTGATATAGGTTCTATGGTGGAAAAGGTAAATTAAAAACAAACTCAAAAGAGTCTTTTGATGTTTCACAGAAAACAGTGGTTAGTCCACACAAGCTGATAACTGTGACGCTCGGCTTGATTGGATGGAGACAAGCGGTATGTGGCGTATCCTGTGGCCATTTATCTACCAAGTCCAGAATCATAACAATCGAAATTCAAACCGACTTTTCACATGAGCCCACACGCCTTACAAATACACAATATACGATGAATGCATATTTCAGTGGCATCTGGCATCTCTCCTCCTCATCAGCCACTGTACACTGGGACTCTCTCATGTTGATTACCCTGAGAGAAACATCAACGTCCTGGTGTATTAGAAAGGTGAATTAGATTTAGATGGTTTCTCTGAGATGTGACGGTGCACTGCTCTCCCCCACTGTGCTTTTTCATCTAACAAAAGTAATTTAAGGAAATGTCTTTCCTTGGTTCTCGTTTTTCTTTTTCAGCAGGGAGTGAGGGATCAGGCCGACCCTGAAAGTGGCTTTTCAGCTTTTACCTACATCCCCTTCGCATCGTTTTCAGTTGACATACAGTAAGTGGGGCTGCATTAGTGGGTATCTAACCCCCTGAGCATGAAATAAAAAAAAATGGTGCAGGCTACAAAGCATACACAGTATAATAGGATTTGTTAATAGCAATGAGGCATAAAGAGAGGCTTTCATATATTATATTTATTCTGATTTGACACTGCTGCCTCTGCGATCCGAGCGGGTGCACAAATCTCTTTAGGATGTGAAGAAACGGCTGAAGCTCAGTGGGTGGAAGCATTCGGAACAAATTCAAATGAAACAAATAAGAGAGAGGGAGGGGTGAGCGATCATCATACATCAGACCTCTCAGAGCGCTCGTCGGCAATATGCTTGCACGTCATTGACTCAGAAATAAAGAATATTGGACCAGAGCAGAGAGCGGAGACGGAGTCTGGTTATCTCTTCCCGTCACAGTTGAATCAGTGTGTCTGTATGTACTGTATATCTGTATATGTCAGAGATCAACAGCCTTAGAAACACCACCTCTCCAGCTGCTTCTGTTACTTACACCCCAGTAAAGATGCAGAAGCAAAGAAATGTGTTTTCCATCTTCTTTTTTTCCCTTACCAGAACCTGCCACACACACACACACACACACACACACACACACACCCACACCCACACACACACACACACACACCTCATTTTAATTGGTTTTGATCGAGCTCAGTGTCGACCAATTTGCTAGTGTTTTCTTCCACAGTTGTGAAAACAATAAGCAAATCTCAGGTAACAGTTAAAATTTAAAAAAAATGGAAAAACATGGAGGCATGTCATTATTGCCAGGAGAAGTAAGGTGCAATGTGGCTGATCATCTGTCACTACTGTCCCCCTGGGATCTGCCTGTAGAGTCAAAGTGTGTGTGCCCTTCCACCAATTCGTGAGCATCATTGAATACAGCCTGCTCAGTGTTCAATGTGTGTCTATTAGTTGCAAGGGTTAGACGTGTGTTTGTGTTTGTACATATGAGTATCTTTAGCATTAAGTGTACCACACACACACACACACACACACACACAAACACACACACACACACACACACACACACACACACACACACACACACAATTATTTCAGCATTTAGCACACCTACCAAGCGCACCTTTCAACACCATGGAGGCCATGAATGCAGCATTTTCATTTCTGGTATCTTACAAAGGAAGGAGTAAGCCTCGTGGAGCTCTTTAGAGAAGACGATGATATTAACTGGTTCTGTCAGAAAGAGCCACCAACATCACGGCCTATGACTCATAGGCTAGCAACAGCCTTGACAACAACACACTGATTGTCGCACATACAGATCAATTAGTGTAGAATTCAGACGCATGGTGCAGTGTTCATGTTTTTATACGAGCTGGATAATGAGTGGGACCGAAAATGATAAATGTCTGTGCAAGCGCTGAATACAAGTATTTGAGAGTTTTCTACTGGTTGCTTGGCAATCTCGTCGTTGATAAGACTCCCAGAAGTCACTGCTTGGTCAAAAGTTACAGTAGGTTACTCCTCAGATGTGAACAGATGATGAACAAACAAACGAGACTCGAACGTTCCAGTCTTTATGCTAAGCTAAGCGAATTGGCTCTAGTGTCATGCTTAATTAACAGATATCAATTTACTCAACTGACTCTCAGTTGTGTCTGGTTCACAAACAGTGCAATGGAGACACTATTTCTTTTTTCTATCTTTGGCACACTTATCTGCCAACATATGTAGTGATATACAATATCAGCAATAAGCTAAAATTACCCGGAAATAATTAATCTATCAGGCTGAAGTTATCAGCGATGTCGTGCGTTTCTTACCTCATACTCGAACTCCTCTGTCCTCTCTCCATCAGCTGGAACAGGGGAGAGGTAGTCTGTCCCTTCATAGTAATCCTGCTCCATTGTATGAAGAGAATGACAGCTGTCAGGGGAGACAGAGAGAGGAAGAAAGAGAGGGGAAGACAGACAGGGAGGGGGGCAGAGAAACAGAAAGAGGTGGAGAGCTGGGCGTAAGCAAGATCCTTCTCCTCACTTTCTTTTAAACGTGTTCAATATCTCAAAGTGACAGGAGTTCCTTGCCTTTGTCTTTGTGGGAATCTGAGGAATAAAGGATTTGTCAAGGGCTTTCACTTCCACTGGAGTGTGTGTGATAAAAGTACAGCCCCTTGTTAATAACAGCATATCCACATAATTTGCTTCCTGCTCTTGACAGACAAAACCCCCCACACTGTACAGTGTAATTCCACTATGCTTCCCTCAGTCACTGAACAAAACAGCATTGTGAGGGTCTAACAAGATGAGCAGCTTCGGTTGCCACACAAGATAATCACGATGGACAAAAACTTCAAAAAGACGCTCTGTTAAACAAGTTGAGTGATGTGTTCAGGGGCTGTCTGACTCTTAAGATTACCCAGCACTGTAAAACTGTCTCAAAACAATATTCCAGTCACAAAACCAGACAAGTAAATGTCACAATGCTTTATTCTTTGATGCCTTAATATTACACATATAACAACATTTGGCAGTGGGTGCCAATAATACAATTACAGATTTTACAGTCTTGCCTCAAAAGTATGAGCGACAAACTTTTGTTATGTCTATAAAATCTGTTGTATATTGGATTGTGCACCTGATCTCAGATGAAGAGAAGAAAATGTGAGTTTTATGGGACACATTGATCACATTTGGCTTCGGCCTGGGGCTGTAAGTAGCCTACAAGCACACGTTGCTCTGTGTTGCCTAGTTTTTTTTTTATGAGCCTATTTGCTTTAATCACCTTGTAAACCTTCCATGAGCCAAAATGGATACGCCAAGCAGCTCCAATTATGGCAAGAAGGCCCTGTGGGGAATTATATGGTGATACTGTGAGATATATACATGTGGCAATGATCTTGATCAGGTCATGTACAGTACTTTATATCTAACGTGCAACACTGACAATAGCACACACTTCTAATGATGTTTGTAATAATGAGCAGTACAGACGGCCCATCTGTGTGATAGTCCATCCCTGAAGTCTCCAGTGACATATCACAGCGGATATTGAAAGAATTCAGGATGTTTATCATTGTTGGAATTAATTATCTACTGTACTCAACACACTTGATTCACAAACATAGTCCTGACTTCTCAGCTCTGTGCTATTAAAGCTCTCGCATTGCCATTGTTTCATTGTTCTATTCCCAAGAGGTGAAATCCAGATCTTTTTTTATGGTAAACTTTTCTTCTTCACAGTTTACTTCTCCTTTGAGATGAAGAGAATATAAACTAAAACGCCAGAAGAGGAAATAATGAACCCTGTTTCTTTTGTTGTTTTTTCCAGGAAAACCTCTTGTTGATACTTTAAACTCTCGATATTTTTTTGTACATATTTTTATGATGTCTCCGAGATCTTTTTCTACCCAGCATCGATTCGGGATGTGATTAGAGTAGTGATTGTACCACATGTGTTGTTTTGAGCTATTTTACATGCAGCGTAACCCGGCTACTTCTTTTTCATCTCTTCTAAATTTGTAGACATGCGAGACCAACAAACATATTTAATCTTACACCTGAATTATGATTCTGTGTGTCAGTATCTCAGTATACAGGAGGCATGTGAAAGAGAGTCTCCTCAGACTCAACTGTTCATATTGATTTATCTGTAAGTATGTACAGTATGTCTTTTACATCTGCCACTCTCTGCCACAAACTCTTTCCCAAATGGCTCTGTCTGTGCTGTGTTCAAGTGTTGTAGGAATAACAGTCGCTATGACCTGGCACATCCAAATGCTCCTGTTTTCAAAGTCACTTGAGGCTGTGACTTTTTTTGATTGCTTACATTTATACTCTGATTTTCCATAATTAGTGATACATTTAAATGAACCCTTAATACTGAACATTAAAATGCGAAATGCATGCATTCTGTATTAATAGCCGGCATCCTTTACTATTCTTCGACAGTTCATTTATATTTTACAGGCGTCTTGCATACTTGTAATGCTAATGCTAATTCTGCAAACACTGATATTTCTGCTTCATAGCTCAATAACACCTCCCACTCATTTTTTTCCTCTCGGTAATTACCATCAGTCGCAGCCAAAGTCAAAACAAAGACACAACAACAAACTCTGCGTCGCTCTTCGTGGCACTGAACCGAAATAATTTGTAATGATTTCAAATTAAATAAAAATATATTAAATTATATCAAACGACAGACCTGCTTATAATGATCTTCCCTGTTCTGAATCACATTTATTGGGCCTTATTGAGTGTGGTTGATTTACAGAGATGTAAACTAACTACGTACATTTCCTGTTGTACTCACCTGTCAGAGAGCAGGAAGGGACAGACGTCAGGCACAGGAGGGGTCGAAGGCCGCAGCTTTGCCAGCGCCATGATGTGTTCAAAGGTGATGTCGGTCTGAGTGCACACATCCACCACATGGATTTCCTGAGGGGGGCCATGGGGGCGGCCGCTGGGGGTCCGCCTGATGACCTGCACCACGACGGGGTCCTTGGCAGCGCGAAAGGCCTCCACAGTCTCCTCATGGCTGGACTTGGACAACTCCTTTCCATTCACCTGAGGAAGACATGGAAAAATATTTTGTGTGAGAGATGAAAATCTATTTGTTGTGACTGTTTTGTTGGCTTTTTGCTATAGAAATGTTTCATGGAAGCAGACTTGCTGTGGTTATAGATGTAACCTGAGTGGGCAGCGACAGAGAACCAGTGTTTTCTGGTTAAATGACATTAGACTAAAAGCCAGCAAAAAAGCCAAGAGGGAAAACAAGGTACAGCCAATATTACTCTTACTGTTGTGCTCTTTATACGAAGAAAGAGACGCTGGTCTGGGTCTGATCTACATACATATACCCTAAATTGAACTACCTTACTTTTTTTATTTTCTTTTCTTTTTCTTTTTAAACAGAAAAACTCCAGCATCACTTCTCAAAAAGCCACTTCTCCTTAGCCATTTTACCCACAGCACTACAGCTCTGCAGTGGTGCTCAGGGTAGAGGCATTCAGACAGAAATTTGAATTCTACATTTTCTTTCCCCTGAATGCCTTCTGGACAGATGATCAAAAAGAAATCTTCATGAAAACAACATTGGAAAACATAAACACAAATTTACAGTTTGATGCAACATTATCAGAATGTTAGATCAAAGCCCAAACGGCCCCTGTTCACTCAGTCCCTCTTCAATTTCATCTACACAAAATGAACTGGATCTTCTGGCAGATTGAAAATCACTTGCACTACAGCTGGCACATATGAAGAAAATCATTGCTTCATTTAGCACCATTACTTTCTCTGGAAGAGAAACCATGGCTGTGGAATACCTCAGAATGTGCTTTGGTATAAAGGCTGAAACCAGAGATTATAATTTAGATAACTCCAGAAAGAAAGAAAGAAAAAAAAAGACAGACACAGCATAATTACACTTGCAGTTGTATTTAAAAATGGTTTTTCTCACATGGCAAAATGAAACGAGTTAAAATGATAACTAGAAGAGCAAAAGAGAGCATTTATATTCACATGTCTCAGCTGTGGAAAAATACAGCAAATGAAACTGGAAAGCAGCAGTGTTTCGGGGCTTGAATCACAACCTTTTTAAAATGCAACACAGAGGTAGAAATTAATAAAAATAACCCAATAACCTAGTTCTGACTAACAAAATGACCTAAATTCATGAGCAGTTGACAGTTTCAAGTAACTCTGGCTGTGTGTCTGTGGTGCCTCTAAATGAATGTTAAAGACACAGAGGCCACCAGGGAAACTCCTGCAGAGAGCTCATATCTTCAACCCAACAGATATTTCATCACTAATTCTTCTTTTTTGCATCTTCCCTAACACATCACAGTCAATTTGATGTTGTATATTTTGAGGAAATGACTGCCTCAAGCTGCAGTAAAGTACAGACAGGACCTGACAGCATAAAGCAGGCTCAGCATGGATGTTTTTGTCTAATAAATATGTCTAATCTTCTATCATCTATGTGCAGCGCTGTTTGTCCCTATTTGAGCTATACGTCACTAGTGTCTGTGTTTCCCAACCATTCCGACTTGTCACTATATGGCTCTAATAAACAGTTATCGATTAATCTGCTGATAATGATTTTGATTAATCAATTCGAGGATGTGCATCTCTGTGAGTTGGGAGCAGTCCTAGGTTTTTTTACACTGTCAAATTTTTGTTAATATCATTTTAGAGACCAGAAAATAGTTAATTCTCCAGTAGAAAGAAGATGAAACTTTGAAGAAAAGTCAGAAATGAATCATGTCTTACTCCTTTCGATTGACCTTGTGACACTTGAAGGGGAGCCTCACCCACAGGGTGGGAATTTCTGCATTATGGGAACAAATGAAAAGTAAAGACAGTTTTAAAACATCCCAAAATGGTTCTCTATTCCCATTCTGGGTCTCTCTCTCTCTCTCTCTGACACACACGCACCCATGCACGCACACACACACACACATTATTTAGGTGTTTGTCTCATACAGCTGTTGTTCTAACTTTGCTTGTCTCTTGCTTCTAGCGATGTGGTACTGTACTTCTATGATGTTGGGGGACTCACAAGTATGAATGGTAGAAAATCGACACAGACGAGGCAGAGAATAGACTCCAAGCTCAAACAACACTGGATCCTACACTCCTGTAATAGCCTCTGAGACAAACCCCCACCCCCGATGACATCATGAGGGGTTATATTTTCTAAGTGTATAAAGCTCCCTCCAGAAGAGCCCCAGAAGACATTGAACAACTATTAAGTAAATTGATCTGAAATCAGTGGAGGGGCCCCTTTAATTTATTCTTCCAATTTAAGAGACTTCCACATAGCTAACATCATTACCTGCTGCCAGAAAATATAAAAAATATTTATAATGTAATAATGTTATTGCCTCATAATAGTGTGTTACTCTCATTCCTGGTTCATTCCTGTGTGTGTGTGTGTGTGTGTGTGTGTGTGTGTCTCCAGAGACTGAGTGATGCCCTACAAAACAACAAATAACTTATTTTCTCAGCCATAACAATAGCCATATATAACTCCCTTAGCTCTTGTTGTGCTCTGGCCTGTTCCCCTGCCTCCTGATGTGACCTTTGTTTGCAGCGATGTTGCATTAATCACCTGAGTGGGAGATAAACTGGGTCAACACCACTTCTGTGGAACTGCAGGGCAATTTGCAGCTTCCCCTCACACCTGCTTTCATTGGTTTTTGGCCAGTCAGCAGTTATTACATACTGCAGCATGTACATTAGACTTTAAGTACTGTATTAAAGAAACATGGAGCACTGTAATAATTAGCTCATATAGTACCTTTAACTCTCTCTCTCTCTCTCTGTCTCTCTCTCTCTCTCTCCCTCTCTCTCTCTCTCCCTCTGCCTTATTTTCCTGCTTGTCTCCTGCTCCGCAGCCTAATCCTGGAACAGGGAGCCTGGTGGAGACAAAGGAGTTGGAGCAGACAAATGAGGCAGCCTATGGCGTATGACAGTCCCCGAGAAAAATGATCAAATTTCCCAGCTCTCCCTCTGGTACAGCCTGTCCAGCCCAAGCTCCTCCTCCTCCAACCCTCACCGCTTTGCTAGCAACACTCCATGACCATAACGAAACAAGAGGAAACACGTCAGGAAAAGAGGAGGGAGTGTTGTTTTTCCATTCTCATCGCTAGTTTTCATGAGAGCCAGATGGAACAATTAATTCTCAATCAGCACAGGAATATTAAGTAGCCTTAACTCCCGCATGGGGGACTTTGCCATCCCTTTTGTGTCCCTTTGGCTGATGTCTATCCAGCTAAACACACTGCTTCAGCTAGTTGTGTGGTCTGACAGATGGGAAGGGGTTTCTATAAGCCTGGCTGGAGCTTCCCAGATATTCTCACAGTGAAGATCTGCCTTCAGCACAGTCCTTGAGATGTCTTGCAACAGCTTTACTCTCTGCAAAGTGTATTATAAGCTGGCATGATGAAGGTGACTTTTTACAGTGAAATTTTACTGTGAATTCTATTTTTTTTTTTTTTTCAAATTGGCTAATTTCCTAAATAGCTTTAAACTTGACAAAATCAAACATAATTTCACTGCCTCCACTCAGAACAAGCTGTAGCCACTTAAAGTTTGATCACACATATTTCAGTGTAGTTATACTAGCATAAACCATCCTCTTCAAGTGTGCATGGAGAGTATGCAAATACATATTCACTCATAAACACATGCTGGTAAACAAAATCTGTTTGCAACAAATTATTTAGCAGCTGCAGTGTTTATCGAGTCCAAGGCAGATCAGCACGCACGTCATGGCCAAAACGGCTCCATATGCACTGAGTCAACATGAATTGTCTTATTGGTCTGGAACAAAACAATGCTGTTTATTCATGAGAGATCATTTGTTAGACAATTGGGCCAGGAGATGATCAGGTAAATGTGAAGTTGGAAGGAAATGGGCGCCGGGATGGAGTAGCTGGACCAAGACGCATCTGCTGACTGTTTGCACATGGATATGCCGCAGCTGTAGCCAGAGGAGAAATGTGCTTTCATTCAAAGCCCCTGTGACAACCACCGGCTTTCTCACAACAAACGGAGTAAACCTGCTTAGTGGAGTGTAACGAAAGGATGAAACCTCTTCCTTTTTTCCTTCATTTTCTCTGTGGCAGAATCCCATATTGACAAAGACATTCAGAAATTGTGTTCTTGTGACGCAGCTGTGCATTAACTCTCCACTTCAGTAAATATCTCACGTCACTTTAAGCTGTTCTGAGCCATTTCCAGCAAACAAACAGACTTACTTGAAAACTTCAGCGAAAAGTCGCTGCGTTTTACAACTGTGAGCCTACAGCAAAGCAAAATCTCCAAGGTTCTCTCATCTGTGTCCCATCTTATCGTTTATCCTCCAGGTACGAGGACGAGCAAAGAAAGTACAAACATGCAGCAGCTTAGCTGGACTCCTCAGGCTTCTCCTCTGTCAGTGCTATTGTCTCATCGACTGCTGCCTCCCATCAATATCTCCGAAGACCGAGGGCAGAATGTACTGACAGTGGTAGTAAAGTGGGGCCAGTTTATCTGTTAAGACGTCAACTCCAGCCACATGTGATGCTGCGTCTGCTGAGGGGCCGTGTCTGTGGCGGGAGGCAAAGACACTGCCGGCAGCTTGCAGGGGATTACTGATAGTGATTGATGTACCTCTTCTACAAGGAGAAAAGGCAGCCTCAGGCAGTAGACTCTAATAGTCCATTAGCTTTTTTATGCTTTAGAATTAACTGCACACATTGCTTTATGACTTGCATGTAGCACTTTGAATCTTAATGAAATGTTGTTGTTTTCAGTGTTCTAGAGTTTATGCTGTGCACAAGGATAAAGCATCGGCCTTCACTCATATCCTGATTGAGCAGGAAAATGTGGCGATTTGAATGAAGCAAGGTCGTTGCTTCTACTTCAGCTACAGGGACATGTAAACAAGGCTTTCAGCAGAAGTAACAGTAGAAAGAGCATCGGATGCTCATATTTAACCAGTGTGTCTAACCTTGGGGTTGTTGTGCTTAACATCTGTACATGCAGTAAGCTTCTGTTGCACACAGTCTACATCTCCTGTGTGCCATCACCTGCTGGTTTGAGTGGCAGTGTGTGAGGTGTTAAGTGTATGCAGGCAGATGGAGAAGGTGTAACATGTAGGTCACCTAGCCTCGGGGGTGTAGCTGTTACAGGCGGTGATTACACGCCTGGTTCATCTTCTCATCTTTTGGGAAAAGACAACATGATCCTTCGGCGTTAGGGTCCAGTCAGCTCAGATAAGTTGGAGGAGACTGAGGATGGTGACAGAGCTGGATTAGGTGGAGGTACAGTAGAGGGGGAACAAAGGAAGCATGGCCACTAGAGCTGAGGTCTGTTGATAGAAGAGGGACCAGTGCCACTGGGCAAGCATCAAAACTGAGTGATCATAGAATAGAAAATACTTTTCTAACACTCTGTGATGAGACATGACCAGACATTGTGTGAATAAGCTTCTCACACAGCTTGGACAATTAGTGTTGGGAAGTGTTTGTGTATGTGTGTGTGTGTGTGGGGGGGCACTAATATTTTTCCCCACTGTAAAGTTTTTCCCTTAATTATATTAACAATGTGTCTCAAAACAGAAACAAAGAAGTCTCACAGATAATGTAAAACTGCAACTTGCTGCTTTAACTCTTTGGTTTATTTGCACTTTCAACCAGATGTAAAGTGTTAATGAACTTTGAAGGTGCTGCTAGGTGGATATTGTTACATTTGAACAGGGCCAGGCTAGTGGTTTCTCCCTGTTTCCATTCTTTATGCTGACATATAGTAATTGGCAGCTGGTGGTACTTCATGTTTCATGAGTACAGAGAGGAGAGCGGCGCCCGTATTCTCACATCTAACTCTTGTCAAGAAAGAAAACAAACATAATTCTCAAAATTCTGTTTCCCATTAAGTCCCTGCAGACGCAACTGAATTTTACATCCATGATTAGATGTTTCATGTCAAAATGCTTCTTGGAAGTCGTAGGTTTCGGGGGGAATTTTATGCTTTTATCAGTGAGACAGAGATACAGTACAGAGTTGACAGAATGCGTGCCATTGTCTACATAGAAAATAAACTGGTCCAGGACCCTGAGTGGCAAAAATAAATCCTCCCCCTTCGTTATTCTATTGTTTGTTGTTTTTCTCAACTATAGAGACAGTAAAAACAGGAGAGTGATGGACAGTGAGACAGGAGCGCTGCTCACCGCTGACTGACTGCTGCAGTCTACCTGTTCTACAGCTCCAAGGAAATGATCAGCATCCGCCACACTGCAGCTCTGACATCATCTGTGTTGCAATTCCGTCTTTCAACATTTGAAATTCAATTTGCATTTTCATAAATAAAAAAACTATATACAAGTGAGAATGCAAACATTCAGTCGAGAAGTGGAATTAAATACTCCCTGAGGTAATTCCAAATGCTGGAAGGATATGGGTTCCTTTTAACACCCAAATGTCTCATTTCAATAATAAGTGACAGAATAAAATACGGGCCAAGGTCCGCTACACTACAGCCCTTATGACTGCATAAATCACTCCCAGACAGTCAGCGCTACTGTCTGAGCGACTCAAGCAATACTCCAGTGACAGGAAGGAGAGGGAGAGGGAGAGAGAGAGAGAGAGAGAGAGAGAGAGAGAGAGGGAGGATGCCACTGGGGAAATCTGACAATCCCTTCAACATCTCTACATGAACTCATGTATAGGGCTCCTTTAACCCCTCCAACCACATAAAACACACTGCACAAGGCCCCTGGGCTATTTTTCACATTAAAGGCCCTACACACCGCTGCTGAGGTTTTATGCCTGCAGAACATTTGATGAATTCTGCCTATTTTCCTCTCTGAGCACCAATCTTGTGTGGAGTACTCCCTTTATTGCGCAACTCCTTCAAAGTGTATCACCTCCTTTTCAATCCGCCCTAAAATTCATCGTCTGCCTTGTTACATGCATTTATTATCCAATCTCTTGGCGTAATCGCTCAGTGCAAGGGCAACTGTTATAAAAAGGACACGGGGAGAAGAGATCTTTACCCAACACTCAATGTCAAATCTGTGAAGTAGCAGAGTAGGTGGAAGTAGGTGCAGCTCATGCGTGGATATTGTAGTGTCACCATCTACTACCGCCACCATCCCTCCCACTTTCTCCTTTACACTTGTCCTTGTCTGCTGCGTTGAGGGCAGTAAGTAAGACTATTATTTATTAACGCCTTTCAACAATATGATAACTTTTTAAGTAACCTATACTGTAAGCAATTACAATTTGAAATTCAGTGATGACATTACGGATACATCAATCCTCCATTACACCAACCGTTTGAGTCGACTGCGCTGTCTGGCCTCTGTGTGCTCAGTGAAGAGATTTGTTTAGAACATGCATAAGATTAGAATTAAACCTCCCAGTAAAGTTTTCTTAATTACATGTTGTGTGTTCATCATTAGCCGGTTTGCTAAGTTAGCCTACACTCAGGAATAACCTGGTTTTGTCTACAGTTGGACGGTGTGTTTAAGGGCTTCACCATGAGATTGGTATTTGTAGAGAGCTCTGTGCTGTGACTGGGATTTAACATTGAGCTAGCTGTTGACAGTCAGTAGATACATGCAAAACGTAGGTGGGTGCTTGTTAAATTATGATGTGTCATTTTCTATTTCTACACATGTGAAATACAGAACATGTGACATGTGTGGGTGGAGACTCTGGAGTTGTTGAAAGGCACCTTTAATGTTGCTGGGTTGAGTAATGAAAGTAATGTAACGAGCAAAGCAACTAATTCCTTTTGCCGTTGAGTTGTGACTAATGTGTAATTAGTTTTTCAGTGAGTAATTAATCACATTTTTCAAGTAACTTTCCCCACACCGATTGTAGGTTACTGTCCTTGCATTATATGAAATGCTGCTGCTGAGACCTGAAACAGCTTTTCCAGGTTTAGCAGGCAACTAGCCATTACCCACACCACGACCGAGACACAAGCTTGTACACATATAAGGCAGATATAGAGACACGCACACACATACACACACACACAGCTGTAAATGAATGATTGTTGAGTAAACATTTCATCTGATTTCTCATTGTACTTGGCCCTATTTGTCAGATGTGCTGGGTAATAATATCCACGCCATCCTCTTGTTCTGCTTATGATCACTTTCCCATGAAATTAGATCAATATGGCATTCCATCTTCATCACTAACACATTACAGCTGAATGCCAGATAATTGTACTATCCTATTTTGGCTGGATTATAAAATTCTGCGGTGGATTCTAAATATGATTTGGGACTGGTGAGAGAAATGCAGTGCTAAGTTAATCAGCTTGTTCAAGGTTAATGGTACATGCAGGGTATATTTGTTAAAGAGATTTAGAGATGCACAGTTAATCTCTGTGCTTAACTTTAAGATCTTGCCATCTTGGAGTGAGTTTTAATGTAAAATGGAGGGAGAAATCGAATTAAAGTAAAAGCGGCACTTGGGTGGATGAATAACTAATGGATGAACGGCCTCCTCCTCGGTGATAACTGGTAATTGGTTTGGGGGACGGGAGAGGAGCGGGAGATGGGGAGTAGCTGGATGATGCTACGTGCTGCGCAGATCAGCAAAATGGCCTGGCTGGCGTGAAAAGAGGTTGTAAGGAGTAATGGTGCCATCCATATGCTGACTGAAGAAAATAAAGTGGGTGCTGTCATGGAACACCTCTTTATGTGCTGAGAGCGAGCCAGAAAGGATGTATGACACATGAGGGTGTCTAGCAGGAGGATTTTCAACATTAAAAATGCACAAAATTACAAACCAAAACATGGACAAGTACAACCACTGCCCTTCTCTCACTTTGTCACCTTGTCTGTGGGCCATGTCTGTTGTTTTCTCGTGTACTGATGTACTTACTGAACGAAAAATGGAGCAAATGGAAATGTTAATGTAACATTCCAGTTTATTACAACTTAGGTTTTAGTTTTGGTCATCATTTCTATTAATTATGATAACACTGCACTCCCCAAAGCAATAGTTAACATGTGATAATGCAGCAACACTGATCCTGCAAAGAAATAGTTAGGCACACAGTCACATGCATCACAACAAAGTGTTATTTTTACACTTCGATTTTTATACAGATTAAACAAACAAGATGTGACATGTTAATTAGTGAGCTGCAGAGGAGCTAGTAGGCCATTTTAATTAGCTTTAACAGAACCAGAGAGACTGTTTCCCCCTGTTTCAAGTACTAATGCTAAGCTAAGCTAAATGACTGCTAGCTATAGCCTCATATTTAGTGTACAGATATGAGTGGTATCTAACTCTCAGCAAGAAAGCTAAAAGGTGTATTTCCGAAAATGACTAACTACTCCCTTGACCATTTTATTCAAAGGTAAAACAGAAGGTGGTAGCACCTGACATGTCAGTAATGATCCCTTATTACACAGGCAAACTGTGTGTGTATACAACTATCACCACATTCCCGCATCCCAGCAGTTAACTTGTAAGTACAATGTTCTTATTACAGAGACAAATAACGGCAAAAACTAGAAAAATAACACCCAAGTTGAAATGAAGCAGATTTATCCTTTATTATCTGTTATTTCCCATAAAGTTTTAGAGTGCAGATGAGATGACACAGGTAGCAGATGGCACTAGCAGTGCCACTGAATACCAGGCACGGTCTTATTCATGGTGGCCTGGGGAGACTTTGAAAGTGGCAAATTGTTTCCTTCACATTTAATATGCTCATCCTAGCAGCAGAGGCAATTAACACTGGATAAGCACTATTTACATAATTCCAGACACACTCGTGATCACAACAAAGGCGTCATGTCCGACTTCCCCGTCCCTCCCCTCTCCAACTGGCTCTTTGTCTGTGAGGCTGTGGCACGGTCGCTGAGAGTGGAGGTCAGACGGTGGCACGTGGAGCTTTGACAGTGCAAATAATAAACTGGGAGGGTTTGAAAGGTCAGTCAGGACCCCTGCGGTTGGCCACTGATCTGCCTGTTAGCCATTAACTGGGAGCCAGCTTAGGTGGGGTGTCAAGGAAGGAAGGAAAGGAGGAAAATGGCAAGGAAATAAAGAGAAGTGAGACAAGAATGGAAGGAGAAAATAAACATCTACGAGGTGTTTCCAGTTCTTGTCCACGGTACCTGCTGCAGAAAGCATTCATTTTGCATATAATGTGTGTGATTGCAGGTCTCTTGTGCCTGAGGCTGCCGTTTTTAACACTTTCCTCGGAGGCAAATGGAGTAATTAGTGTCCCATCACAAATGTCAACCACCACAAAAGGACATGACAAGAGAGCGGACGGGTAAAATCAACGACTGCCTCAGCGAGCGGGTTTGGTCAATTCTGCCAACGTCAAAGTGAACAAAAGGACAGCGTAACAGATGATAGCCTGGGGCTGCGAGGACTGAACTCATTACAGCTTTCTTTGCAACATACTCATCTTCAAATCTTAATTCAAACACTAAAAACGTTTCAGAGCAGGCAACGCTGAGTGGAGGTGTGGCAGGTAAATAACTGGTGTTCTTCTTGATGAAATGTCAGGTTTATGGAGTCGCAGGATTACAAGGCCTCTCCGGTGCCCAATGAGTAAATATTGAGGTTACTGACTTCAGAGCGCTCCGCAAAGCTCAACACCTCAGGGATCAAGCTAACATACTGCAAATACTGACAACTCTGTGATTTCACAAAGAGCAGTTTCAGAAGTAGAGTAATTATGGTTATCTGGCAGCTGAATCAACAGTCAAGCAGTAAAAATCTCTAAATGTAGCTCTCACAAAGCGAAGACGACACGTTTGACTTCTCCGCGTGAAAGAGACGACAGCGCACAGACCAGATGACGGATAAAAAAGAAAAGCAGACAATCCCTAAAGTGCTACCAGCTGAAGGACACACAGCAGCAAATAAGATCAAAACTTCCAATGAAAAGCAGAGCTGTCCAATTAGGACAGCATTTACGATGAGACGGTGATGAAGTTGCTGATGATAATCTTATCCTTGTAAAGAGCACAGGCACAATGCATGATTAAAAGGAAGGACATTATCTTAGAAGAGTGATCACAAGTGTAATCAATCTACTCCAAGGCTCCCCACGGTGGTGTTCGTGGCACAGCAAAAGTGCCAGCAAGCGGTTAGGCGAGTGGATGTATGTGGTTTTTCCTCTCATCCCACTCGAGTCTCACTCCTCCGTCAGGTCCCCGAGTCAATAAACAAAGGGAAGGGAGAGGAAATTGGAAGCAATTCGGCGCTTCCCACTGTGACCTGATTACACAGTTGGAACAGTGGAAACATAAATGACACTCAGAAGAGCTACTGTATACTTAATGAAAAATACAGTACGTGTGTACATCAACGTGAGATACAGGGGAGGATCTGAAACCCTGACACTGACCTAGTTAATGCTTTGCAGAAAGATTAAGATTCAAATTTAGGCCTCCTAATTTAAAAAAAAGGGGTAGTTCTTGTTTTGTTGTATTTACCAAATCTTCGCTGGTTTATTGCTCTGATTGGCCGACAGATCCTTAGTTTTAAGCTTTTCTAAGGTTTGACATTAAACAACTGGTTTACAGTTTAAAAATTTTGTCACACTTAAAAACTGGACCAGTTCATTAGGTTTCGACTCTTGTTAGCGAACAGGACCTTAAAACACTGTGACAAGCACAAGACAGTATTAACATCAATTAAATGTCGTTAGCGCGCTACAGGACAACTGCTGTCTATACATTTCCAATGACACAGGAGAATACTTCATACAAAGCAAAGACCAGCGAGACCCTACGTTGCTGTCTATCAGCAGGGATTAGGTAACCTCTAATAGAAACTACAACAGTGTCAGCCGGTCTGTTCTGAGTGTAATGAAACACCTGTCAAAACATGTTTATATGACCTGAAGCTTTGCACAGTAAATGAGCTGTAACATTACTGTGCTCTTGATGGAGAATACATTAATGAAAAAGTAGTCCACCTGGCAATCATAATGTATGCAAAAAACAAGCAAACAAACCAATCTTGATTAAGAACACCTGGCGCTGCTGTTGTTTGAAGAGCGCATCCAGGAATGAGTGGAATGATTTACAGGCAAAACGCAGCAAACTTCCTGATTAATGATTCTTTCTTCTATTGGAAGTTTCTCCCCAAAAAAAAAAAAAAAAAAAAATGTGTTGATGAACATATTGAGCTGGTGGAGGCACTCCAGAGCCGCGCTTATTAGCTGGCACTTCAGAAATATTTTGACATTACAAGGAGTACGCAGATGATGCATCCCCTGATTGTGTAAAAACGGATGGGAGACTGAGGGGAGGCTGGTAATGTGGTAATGGTATGCGTGTGAGGTGGTGGTGGTGATGGTTGGGGCAGGGGGGTCTTCACACTGTCATGGGAACCATAAGTAGGCCACGTATGTGACGACTGTGCTGCATGTTTGGTGTCCCCGGTTTCATAAGGCTGGGGCTCCTCTGGCTAATGGGTGTAATAAAGGATTGTTCATGCCAGCGTCCGCTCATTTATTCTCATTCCTGAGAGCGCGAGGGGACCGCTGCAGCAATCAGCCTCTGCTCACTGGTTAATTCCAAGGCAGATTTATAGTCTGACTGTGTAACGGATGCTCCGTGTGCACACGCATGTGGCTGAAGTATGCACACACACACCCTACCTGCATACAAAGGCTTTATCACTACAACTGTGAGGCCAAGATTAAAATTTAATTGGCTATTATGTGCAATCACAGCCATGGTTTGGATCCCATTGAAGGTTATACCCAGAGCCCACACCTGGACCAAACAGGCTGCAGAGGGGTTGTCATCTGTCCTGGCTCGGAAACAGGAACAGGTCACTTGTGGCTGTGGTGGAGAGGAGAGACACTCCTGCCAGACAGAAATGACAGCTGCTCTGCCTCCCCAGCACAGAGTACGTGGTATGAGGGGTAATGAAGCCAGGAGAAGGATGTGAACGCTGGAGGAGGAGGAGGAGGAGGAGGAGCACAGCATGATGTCCAAAACCTCACTTTTCCACCATAGGAACTTTATGAATGGTATCATGTAACCATCTTTGTGGGCTCTGCTTTTATTTCCATTGTTCTATTGTTCTCTGCAGACTTTGGCTAGACGCTCCTAGAATTCAATTCTGGCGCTACTTTGAAATTCATACTCTGTCAAACTTCCAGATATGTTTAGGCGCCGCTAGTGTTGCTTTTCATCATAACCGACTGAGCAAAGGTGCGAACTTCTACCGCGTCTGCAACAGCAAGTGTTATTTTATCAAGAGAAGCACCTGGAATATGGACAACAAATGACAACCAAGTCATAATAAGCATTTGGGAAAAGAGGTGAGATGGAATCAGATCACTTGAACCACATGAGAAAACAACGCTGGAAAAAGATTAATAACATGAAACAAGATTATAGAAAATTCAAGGACCGCAACATGTGCAGCAGACAAAGTCTAAAAAGCAACAAAGCCACTTTAAGCACTGGAGGCTGTTTTTGGCTGCTGACAGATTTGATTCAACATCCAGGTCACAGGTTTCTCCATTAACTGGTAAATGTCTCCCCCCTCTTCCCTATTGTCTATTCTCTTATTTTTCTCCCACCATGAACAGATGCCTAATTGTGGCATAGCCCTGCCAAGTGTAAGGCGCAAGGACACTGAAGCTATTAGTCATGAGAAGGTGGTGGACCGGCATCCTGTGACACCATCACGCTCGCTGCAGACACCAGCTCCAAAACTAGACACCACAAGCAGTGGAAGGCTGAGACTGAGAAGTCAGGCACCACAGCGGGGTACGGCACGCCACTTTAGCTGAAGTGGAAGTTCTTCTTTTGTTCTCGCCTGCCGGACGGTGTGTCGAGTTGGCGAGCGATTAGGTTCATTTATACCATGGCAGCCACTTGGCAAGGATCGTCACTCCATGTGGAGCCAATGTAACACTAGAATGAGACCAAATGGCTCTCTCAATTGGAAGGCAGAGGCGGGGTGGGGCTGGGGGGGGTGGGGGGTGGGTATTGGCGGAGGGCATCTGCTCAACATTTACCTAGTGTTTTATAATTAGATGAGCGCAACTGCTTGGGAGCAAAGCGTCTGTTCCACTGTGATTTTCTGATAACAATTCCATGACTTGGAAACAGGCGCAGCAGGCCTGTGGATGGAGACAATTAGTGAAGCTAATAAAATATGAACCATATTGCAGATGAAAACGAAATCTGTGTTCAAAACATACAAACTGGTGGCGGGGTGGAAGTTGGTCATGACAAATGCTAATTGGTCCCAAGCAGCAGCAGGGCAACCTGTTAAAGCCTTCGCACATCTGGCACTTTGGGGTTTCCCTCTCTCACTGTTTGACGCATTACATTTTCTGCAGCAACATTTAGCGCAGGAGGAGAACAGCTCAGTGGGCACAGAAATAGGGTCCATGTGAAGACAGTAGGATGCTCAGCATAGAGCCCCCCCCCCCCAAACTGGTTAAGTGCCTTGTCACAAAAGATGTATGTTTAGGATCAGCAGATAGTTTGACTTGTCATTGCAGGGAAACACAGATCTAACCATTAACATTCATTTATGATGGCTCCATTTAATTTAGGTTCGCACATGAATTGAAAACAAATATGTATGATGTCTACAAAGATGCACTGGTAACAATTTTGCCTCCTTGGCAACTCGAAACGACCCATATTGATTGGCTTTATTGTCGAGTTTTCTAAAACTGCTCCCTTTATATTTAAAGTGTGGCTACGATTACATTCTACACACACTAAAAAGACTTGGCTTATGTCAGGGGAAGATGGCTGTCATGGTTAAAAAATGCTGATTGTTGATAGGAGACGAAATGTAAAAGTCAAAGTCAAATACTGTGCGTTTCAAAGTTACAAAGAGCTGAACTATTTATTTCCTCACCTTCTTCACATTTCTTTTTGTGCATGGCGTAATTAAACAAGATAAAATGTGTAACCTAAAGTTCTGTGGCTTTTAAGTAGAGAGTGGTATCTTACCTCTAATCTAATGTATTTGGCAAAATGTGAAACTGTACTTATTATGATCCTTTACGAAGGACAGTGCAGCTGATTTGCTGAAACCAGCATACAGTCATGGTCTGTCTTTCAGCTAATGGTTTTTAGGACATACCAGTTAATATATTAAACAGAGGAAGTGACTATAATTGACTTGCAAATGAACCTACCTGTTCAACCAGCAGATATAGTATTCATTAATAAATACACTGCTTTAGCAAGTTTGCTAAGACATGCTACAGCCAGGATTTGTAAAACTCCTCTTCCTCTCCAACATTTCTAAATTTAAAGTCACCTTAAGCGTCTTACTCTAAGACCCAGGTACAATCCATGTGTTACAATCATACAGATGGTTGGCTGTCACAATGCATCCCAGGTTCGTTCAATAAAATGGCTGAACATGAACGCCAGTCCCACTACTGGCTTTGATTTACAGCTCAAGCGACCTGCATTCTGAGAATAAATTCCAGCTTTATCCCAGACACCACTGTGTATTAATATTAAACATTTATATAGCCTGCTTTCAGTACAAATATATTTTTGTTGCTTTGATTGCTTTCAGTAAATCACATCTGTATTCAATGAGGTTTCATGTATGAAACAAAAGGACTTCTCTTCTGCTGTAGGCTTCAGCCTTGAGTGGCCATTTTCAGGCATGAGACGAGCCTATATATTTTAGATTCACCTGGGGCCGTCACTGAGGTGTGGGCTGCAGACTTGTCAGACAAAGACAGAGAGGAAAATGGAACTCCCTCAGTTGTGTGACTGCCAAATTCATTCCTGCACAAAGAACAAGTAAGTGTGATAGATTTTCCCCAAGCAACTAGGATATTTCCAGACTCTGTGTTTCCTGAAATACACCCCCCCCCCCCACAAAAAAAAGAGCAGGGAAATCTAGTGGAGAGCGGAAAAAGCATGATATGATGTTTTCCTGCGCAAAGACACACACACACACACACACTTGCATAAGCCTATACAGACCATACAGACACTTGAACAAACAGAGGTGTCAAGTGGGAGCTAACTCCTTGCTCTATGTCCTGTTTTTTTTTTTTTTTTTTTAAACAGTAGTCTGTCAGTTCCCTGATGAATAGCAGCCCTCCGGTGGAGGAGGTTGCCCATCCTCATCCCACCCCCCTACCCCCTTTTCTGTCTATCTCAAAACATATTCTGCTATTGATTAATTCTCAAACAGTCTAAAAAGCACTCAGTGTCTAAAAACAGACATTCCTGTATTGATTACTTGTGTGCTATTCCCTCAAGCTGCTTCAGTTCTGAGGCACGCCTCTGAGGAAAACACTGTTTTCAGATCAAATTCACTTTGTTTAACTGTTACTATGATAAAAATGGTGGCAATTTCAAGTCAATATCAGACCTTTTATGCAACTGTATACAGTATATAAATAACATATGTCACAAAGCTTGTTCATGGTTGAATAAAGCATCATTTGCTGCTGAGCTGAAGCTTTGAGGATTCAGTGTGCTCTTCTGGCACTGAACAGTCACTGTCTGTTATTTATTTTTTTATTTTTTCAGAAGCGTATCGCAGCACGTCTGTGTGATGACGGCAACCACTCCCACTTCACATTTGACAAGCGATGGGGAGAAACTGACATGGACCGATGACACTCAAGAGCTGGTGATGAGCCAGTGACACTAATGGACTACCACTCAGCATTCCCCTGACATTATCCGGTCTCTGTCGCTCTCTCTCTCTCTCACACACACCATTCACCCCACAGGACAGTCAGACTGACGAAGAGTCTGCACATCCACTGAGATCCATATAAAGTTTATCTGCAGTTAGACTTTTGCAAATTGAAAGCCATAGTTGTGATTCTTTTAAAGTTCCTCTTCAGACATGTTTTTAACTATGTAAAAATATTCTGCTATGATTAATATTTTTGTTTTAAAATGGTTTTCCATCATAAAAAGTGACACAAAAAAAAAAAGACTAAGAGTGGAAGCGCATCTACTCTTAATTCCTCATTGACAAATCTGGATCAGGCCTTGTGCCCTGCCCAGCATCGCTGCTTGCACTAGGTTGACAGGTGACAGAGCACTGCATATCAAGACCCAGACTCAGATGAGGAGTCTGTTGTGACCAAAATCTGCAACTCGCATATCAGAGAGGTTAGCGTAGTTAGCATCTTTTATTTGTTTCTCTTGTTTGTTAGCTTAGCTCCTCCTGTTCCCACAAGTTGACAGGATTGGTTCCTTAGGTATTTGACAATCCCTGGCTGTCTGATTCTGTTTTAATGAAACTAAGGTTGACATACTCAGTCATGGTGTTGACTGTTTATTTCATTTATGATATGTCTTGTATTATATAAAAACATTATATGGACATGTAAGCAAGGTTAGAAACTTGATTTTCATCAGAGGGGGTCTTATACATGTCAAAAATGTCTTTGAGTTCAAGTGCATCGCAGTGTAAAGTATAAATGTCAGCTTGTACATCCATCCATTCTCCACCGCTTCCAGGTCTGGGTCGTGGTGGCGAGACATGCCTCTCTGCAGTCCCATCCTGTAGCTCTTTCTGACAGAACTTGAGTTGTTCCCAAGCCAGACAGGGTATAAAAAAAACCTTCGGTATGTACTGGGGCTGGTTGCTTTCTCCACCCAGATGGACGTGCCTGGAATACTTCCAGAGCAACGGCTTTTCGGGTGGGCTTCCAGGTGAGATGCTTGAACCGCCATAACTGATTCCTTTAAATGCAAGTGATCCGGGGGTCTTTTCCAAGCTGTCTTTGTATATCCAAGTTCCTTACCCAGTCACTAAGAAGGAGCCAAACCACCCACAGAGGAATCGAGTGGAATTGAGAGTTTCACCTTTAAACTGAGTTTCCTCTTCACCTCAACAGTCCAGTGCAAAACCTTCATCATGACATCATACACTCACTTGTGAACAGACCCGACAATTCTCTTCACTTGGTAAAGAATGTTCATTATGAACTGCTATCTTCTCACAGTGGAGGGTATATTGGTCCAACTGAAAGGCCAGATTAAGAACAAATCAAACTTTGAATGGGCCACGATGGCCTTTGATTGGAGCTCCCAGGAAGGGGTGGGTCTTCAACTGTGGGTCCTGGTCAGTTTTGACCCAAAGATTTTTAAAAATAACACCACAGTGTGGTTTCATGCGTCTGTCAAAAAATGTAAACTACTAGTGATGAGATAAACACATCTGACAAAAGACAATGAATTATTCTGGCAGGTATCAACCTGTTCATGAAATTGCATCCCAAATTGTAAATTTGGATTTACACACAAATGCATGAAATTACAATACCTTGTTGGAAAAGCAACACATTTCCAAGCTTTTACCAACTCAATCTCTGAATGTAACTTTGTGTTTCTGCAGAACAGGGAGCTGAATAAGGCAGGTGGCCCCCTCCTCAGTGTGTCAGTCTGCCTGCGAGTGTTGAGGCTGTGAGAAAGGAGGCCTGACTGTGAGAGGATCTGGGTTGTGTAGGAGGTGCTGGGTTGACTGCAGTGCTGCGGGGGAGAAAGCGCGGTCACCATTCCAACCTCACAAAGATCGCATCTACTTCCTACTGTGAACTTCTGCTAGCTGCTGTTTCACAACAATGTGTTGTGTTGCAAAAATATTTTTCCATTCTCTCACATACTCGTTCTGATACAGGAAAAAAAGAAGAGGTGTGCTTGAATTTGAAAATGGCACTTTCATTTTTCTATCTGCTGCAACAAATGTGATTTCTCACATGGAGATTGGCATTGAACAAGCTCTTCCGCAAGAAACAGTTCTTGCAAAATCAATTGACCCATAACCCGCTCACTTGAAATTCTAATGCGACTGGACTTTTAAATAGACTGTGCAATCCAATTAAATTACATTTACTGTGAGGTGTCAACTGAAACTCACCCTACATTGATGAGGCATTGATTTCACTCATGGAGTTTTTTTAAAAAGCCATTGTGAATCTCTCATTGCAAATGCAGCTCATTAAAAGCAAGGCCTTTGAAACTGTGTCAGTGTGTCAGTGTGACAGCGGCAGCAACAACAAAGCCACAGCTCCGCTCGCCAAAGTGGACTTAAACACTTAGCCGCATCACAATCTGGAAATAGAAAACCCAAGCTTTATTGAAAAGAAAAAGAAACACAGCTAAAGGCTGGGTGTCTTGCCACAGCACTATGGCTATTAATACCTGATGCGAGTGTTTTCAGTCTACTCTGGATTTGAGCCCTCAGGAATGAATGTCAGATAGTGGCTGTAACTGCAGCGGCCGCATTCATGGAGTCTCTTATCGCTTTCCTCCCCAGGGCCTGGCCATGCGAACTGCGGAGCAGGGAGGTGTGAGTGTGTGTCACCCTCCCCATCAAACGGCTGTCAGGCCAGGCTTATTATGGGAGCTGCAGGGGGTGGCCGCTGACCTGTGGAGTGACGCCCAGCATGGCTGCCTTACCCGGGGGGGCTTTGTGTCACCCTGACACCCACCTCCCCCCTCCGCCCCCCAAACACACACACATACTGATCTCCTGACCTATGCCGGCATCATTCATCCTCTCACACAGGCGCGTATAGTAAGTATTTGTGCACACACACTCACGCGGACACACACACCTGTCACAGACAATCCACACCTTCTGAGGACTCGAGCAGAGGTTAAAGTATAAAAGTGAGAGTGACGTGAGAGAAGGAGAGCGGGAGAGTAAAAGACAGACAAAGAGTGAAAAGGGGCCGTCACTGAAAGCATCTTCCACAAGACCTCCGGGCTTTGTCACCTGTTTTTATCAGCTATGGATCACGCAGGCAGCTCCTGCCCTGACACCATCCTATTTCTCCAAATGTCAGCGGCGATGTTGGAGCTGATACCTTATGGCTGAGAGGGGGGAACTGGACGCTGAACACATTGTGTGGTACTGATAAGAAGAAGCTTGTGCATTTCTGTCAGGTCCTCTCTCATTTCACCAGCAGCGAAAAAGAGGAGCCTGTTTTTGTCACCATCCAGCAGCAGCAGTGAAAAACACCCACAGTAACGCACATCTCTACATCTCTGGTTCACGAAATGAAGACAATGTTTATTGTCACTGTCACTTTGAGAAGTGAGAAGTAGGATTTCTTTTTGTTCATCTTTCCAGGTTTGTTTGAGGAAGCTAGGACTTCGATGTAATTCAATATTTGCAATATTAGATTTTCAGTAACATCACATTGTGATTACATCAACATATATTCTCATTCTACACAATGTTGTCCAAATTAATCAAACTGTAATTACAGTTCTGAATGTCAGTGTGATGTTGTACATTAACAATGTTGTCATACATATTGATTTCAGGAAGATTACTACTAATATTGTGATACTTATTTCACCCATATCACCGGAGTATCTTAAGCCAGACGTAGTATTTATCAATTGAGGACTTCAAGAAGGAGAAATATTGACATTATTTAAGTACCCCTCTGAAAAGTGTTCTCTATAACATTAAATATTCTATATACTAAATAAGCAACAATTTAACGTTAAAGTAAGAAAAAAATATTCTCAGTTTTACCACGAAAAACATCTGCTGTATCTGGACTGTGTGTTTGATCAGTGGCACCTGCCTGATGGTTAACTTTTTCTTATTACCAGTTGTTGGGCAGTAACATTGCTAAAAGTAGCGTTAACCTATTACTAGTTTAACCGCATTACTCAGTAGCATGGTGGTAACGTCGCCGTTTTCTGAATCAAATAGCTTTTCAGTAGCGTAGCTCCTATTGATCGAGTTGAGCGGGAGTGTCTACGCAAGCTACATTTTGACAAGCGTTTCTGAAAATCACGCACAGCTGATCTTTCTGCTGCAGTCTGAAATTAAACTAAGGATCAGTACGTGAGGCCAAGAAAACATAGATGAACCTCACTGAGTTATTGATCACTGAGATAGAATTGACCAGTCATGAGGTGTAGCTTAGCTTCGTACATCTCTCTGGGGGTTGCTTCAGTGAAGTGAAGCTTCATTTAATGTAGGGTAACTGGTAGCTTAGCTCACTACACTTTCCAAGCAGCTGCTTACTGATTGGTTGCCAAATGTCAAGAGGGAGGGGTTTTATCGAATATGAGCCTGTCGGAGGCTGAGAGAGAAGAGAAAAATAAACGCAAGAAAGTCAGCAAGCTCCAGAGAGAAAAGAAACACTTTTGGGACACTGGCTAAAAAAATTAATAACCACTGTCAACTATCAACAACTGTCATAGTATTAAATTTTAATTCATGGATTGTTAAATTTTAATTAATTTTTTTCCCCATCAGAGCCCCAACCCCCCGCAAATCACTGAGACGAACAGCAAATACAGAAATCTCCCATCTGACATGACCAGTTCTAGCTTCACATAGGATCACATCAGTCGATAGAAGCTGTCTGGGAAAAATAAGTTTTCAAGGCCTTAGAATTGTAGAGGTCCATTATTTTTGCATAATTGTTATGGCTGTTACATATATAGAATATTTTTCTATCTGAAATCCCTTCCTTCCTTCCTCCTTTCCTTCCCAGCATAAAATTCCCCACTAACTGGGGGGAGAGGGGAAGATGTGTTCTCATGAATGCCAGTAAATTAATGAGGGCCCTCCTGTCTGCTTAAACACAGATAATCAGCTAAGAGGCACCCTGGATGCAGATGCACAGCCCCCTGTGTGTATCCCATAGTTCTTTGTTTTCACCAGTGTTTGTAGTGAAAAGCACAAGCTGTCAGGACTGTTTGCACTCTACACATGATACACACACACACACACACACACACACACACAGAAGCTGATAGCAAAAACAGTCCAAAGTATCCCATAAAACCCACCACATACACACATTAACATACAACACACACACACACACATGCATATTTGCAGCAATCAGGCACAGATGCAAACTAATTTAGACAATGACACAAATAATTCTGTGCACACACGCATATTTCCATAAACAGTCATGCACGCACACACCAGAGTTGCATGTGTGTAAAGGGGGGAAGAAAAAAAAAAAGCTGCTTTGAAATGCATAATGTCATGTTCTGAGTTACACTGAGGGCAACAAGTCATGGCTAATAACAATAGGGCCAGGAAAATATGCCTCCTTTGTCCTTAGTTTACTTGCAGAGATATGATAACAAATAAAAAGACTAGGACAGAAAGCATTTCATATCCCCCAAGCCACAATAACATGCCGTTTCCCAGCTCTTCACATACACTCACACACACACACTCACACACACACACACACACACACACACACACACACGCACACACACAACCACACAACAACTGAGTCATCTTACACAGGGTTCAATTCATTAAATAGACGCTCAGGTTCACTGGGGATTGGCAGATACTCAGGCATGTAGTTCATTTTCTCCGTCGTTCCTCCAAGTCTGATTGAAGTTGACGGCCTTTGATCTCGACGAGCATGTGAAAGTAAAACATGCACCAAGACAAGGCTCAGTATTACTCATGGATGACACCACGCTGATGTCATCCTCATTCACCAAAGTGAGACTCACCCACAGTAAGATTACTTTTATCCCAATGAATTAATGAGGTGATGGAAATGAAAAAAAAAAAAAAAAAAAGGGGAAGGTGAACAAGTATAATGACCTCCAGGACTTTGTTTGCTTCCATAATTGGTTTCTTGTTGTTTCTCTGCACGTACATTAGATGATAACTTCCTATCACAGCCCTCGCCTCAGAACAGCAAACAGCCAAACAAGCACTTCCACATCTGACACCCAGCAGTGAGATGTAGAGAAATTTGTTCTGTGATGAACAAGCTTTGGTTCCTTAGGGAAAATGGTACGTCATGGTTTGTTTGTGCGGCTCCTCGTTGGCAATAGCTGAGATGAAAGAAATTGGTACAGACGGAAGCACATACGGGAGATAAAACTAATTTTGAAGAGCTATGTTCACACTGCATTGGAAAGGTGTAAAGGAAACGAGTGGGGGGACGGGGGGGCGGGGGATTGATATGTGGCTGAAAAGGTCAGCTGGGTTCTTACTGAGATAAGAAACAGATGAAAAGGAAAAGGTCAATTCATCAGCTCCCTCTTAAATCCCCTCTTCTCCTTCATGGTGAGATTTAGTGAACTGGCTGATAAAACCCATTGACTTCATGTCTTGTGGTAAATGTGGCATCATTTGTATCTGTGGAGAACAGCGCACATCTCCGGGCCAAAATGTGTGATCTGATCTTTTACTTCCTTCTTCATTTCCCCTTATCTAAAACAACATTGCATTTAAAAACAAACTACTGCAATCCATTATAGAGAAGCAGTCAAGTGATTGAATGCGGAATTCACACAAAATTAGACTATAAAATCTCCAATTATACAGTCAGCTAATGGCAGTTATGCAACCCACTCTGTGTGTTGGGAGTATGGGAATAGCATTAGATTAGGAGATGAGAGCTATAGAGTAAGGAGGTGTATACAGCTCCTTTTGTAAACAGTAAAAAAAGATCATCTCAGCAAACTCAGATCTGAATTTCAGCCGCTGGAAACCCAGAGACAGACGGAGACAGACAGCGGCAAAGCTCACAGACATCCATTTGTGTCGTAATCAAACACGGTTGGCTGACAGATCGGGCATCTGCTTAGAAGCTGTAGGATGAAGCACAGAAAGAGCATCGGAAATGATGATGGGAATGGGGCTGACTCAGAAATATGGTTCTTTATATTACCATGGCACAAAAAGAATTTGTGAGTGTGTGCATTTGTCCATCTGTCTGTCCATGTACATAATGAGAGCTTCAAAAATCTAGACTTTTATATTGCTTGAAAAAATACGGTGCAGAAAACCCAGATTATATTTCATACTAATCTTTCCCGGGTAGACACAAGATCAATCAAGCAGCGCGTTTTTTTCCCTCTCCTCCCCCCTCTTTCCTTCACTGCTATCAATTTTAATGGTTGAGGGACATCCTTCAAAAAAACATAATGGGACAAGAAGATGGATGAGAACATTTGTAGACAACTGTCTGGACGCAGTGCTGAAGAGGTGGTGGGGGGTGAGAGTAAGGTTCAGCAGCCTTAATGTACCATCAAAGCCATCACATGTGCATGAGTACTTATAGAACAGCGAAGTGGGAGGTCTGCTGGTTCCTGAAGTATTTCCTCCAATGTAAATTTCTACTTAGGCCTGCAACAATTATTAATGAATGTGCAGATTATTTTCTCAATTTCGAAACTTCCTGAAGCCTAAGGTGCCTCAAATGTCTTGTTTTGACCAACCAACAGATCAGATTCAGTTTACTATCTAATAAAGTAACAAAAAGCAGGAAAAGCCTAAAAAGGTGAAACCAGAGATATTTGGTGTTTACTTGGGGGGATGGCTTTGAATAATTAATCAATTACCCAAAAGTAGCTGATTAATTTTTTGTCAATCACCTAATCAGCCACAGAAGAAGATGCCCGTCAGAGCTGTGGCAACTTCAGAACACTTTCTTGCTGAAATTGGGAACAAAACTCCACACTATATAGTTATCGAAAAACACAAAAGTTAACCGATTTTAACTGCTGACTGTTTTTGATAATAAATAATAATAACTTCACCTTTAATGCAAAGATGCAGCTCAAAGTTCTTCACAAAACATGATTAAAAACAATGTTAAGCAGGGGAAAGATGTATAAAGAAGACAGAACAGGGCCCAGAATGACAAGTAGGAGTGAAACCAGTCAAGTACTATACCTTTAACTTTTCTCAACACTGCCATACATTTGCATTTGGCAATTCAACTCTCAAGGGAGCTTCTTGACCATTCAAGCTTTGTTAGAGCTCCAACTGTAAGTCAACTCACACCGTCTGTGCAGAAAATAAACGTTTCGAAGCTCTGGTTGACTAAAATAATTCCTCTCCCACTTTGCAACTCCATACATGACATGTAAAACTAATGCCCTCGCTTACACAAATGTGGACTCTGGTGCAGGCTTTCTGCATGTGACAATCCATGAAGCCCGGTGCAGCTTGCCAACTCTTTTCTCAGGACGCCTGGCTCTTGTGATAGCTGCTCAACCTTTTTATTGAATGCGTATCCATTACACACATGGCCAGTGGTGTCCCAGAAGCGCCAGCAAGTCAGCTGTGTCCTCCTTAGACCCTCCCCGGTCCACAGGTTTTCACATCTGGTCCTACTGCACAGACAAGAATATACGGCCCACAGCAAGACCAAACTCCTGGGAATCACCTTCACCCCGGGAACAAATGAATTCCAGATTTGCTTCATTTCACATCTGTCTGTCCCGTCCTGTCAACCTGGTGACACCGCTCAACGTGACATCGCTAAACTCTCAGATTCCATTACAGTTGGCCTCATGAGCTCTGTCACACTCGAAAATTCATGAACACAGCTTTCTGGTTTTATCGTTAGAATATTCACTGTGTTTTTGTTTCCTGTAGACATATGTGTGTGTGTGCGTGTGCATGTGCTGTGGGTGCTTCATTCTCATTCATATGCATCAGCAAGTTATCAGGGACCGCTGTGCCTCATTGAGCCGGGAAGCCGCTTTCCATTTATTTCTCAAATGCAGCGGAGAGTGAGTCTGCTCCTGTCTAATAAAACTTATAAAAATGGCTATGCCACTTTAAAAACTTCTAGTAACAAAAAAGAAAGCCTGGCTCATTGGAAAATTACAAAACAGGATAATGAAATATGGAGGGTCTATACTCTGTGTTGCACAGTGAAGGATGAAATTCATTACCCAGCAGCATTAGGAGTAGCTGTCTGCTACTGTAGCTGAGCAGTGGCTTAGCGTCATCGCTAACTGCTGAGTCCTGACAACTATTGCAGTGCGTTTATGTCCTTTTATTGTGATCGTAAAAAAAAAGGGCTTTTGTCAAAAGACATTGCCGAACATTAATGCATCAACACACTTTGAGTGCAAAAATCTCATCCTACCCGCATAACTCTGAGCTACACTGTGTCGCTCTCCTCATCAACATCTGCCATCCTGCTAATTAGTCCAAAAAAAGCCACACATCACTGGGTTTCAGCGGTGCACAAACAACGTGTGACACTCACGAGGGGGGGGCTCACGGACACAATGGGAATCACAAAGCCCTGCCAGATCACAGAATGAATCAACTACAATATGTTATTGTCTGCAAAAAAATAAATAAAAAATTGCCTCCAGCCTGGTGGAGAAAGCGAGCTGTGAAGAGTCTGGCTGACCATGGTGTAAGAGCTGCTGAACTTCAGGTCAAAAGGTTCAACGAGGTTTCATCCTTGTTGACCAAAGATTAGGAAAAGCTTCCTACTACTGCTCCGCCGCACAGAGGGCAATTGTTGCAAGGTTAGCTCGAGTGGAACCCAGCAGAGAGCAGCCTGGAGCAAAGGCTGAAATAAATGTAATCAAAGAAGATGAGAGATCAGAGGAATCAAGAAAAGAGAAAGAAAGACAAAGAAACAAAGGTGCACAAGGGATTATCAGTCGCGGGTATAAAAATAAAAGTAGGATTGTGGAAAGTGAGAAAAAGAACAAGGCTACAGGAAAATCCTTGTGTCCTCTTGTCCAGGCAAGAAATCTGATTCAATAAATAAAAAATGTCAGCCTTGTGAGGCGAGCTTTGCAGGCCAGTTGAGAAAGGTGGGCACATATCCATGCAGAACACCCGCAGCCGTGAGAACAGAGAGAAAGGGGGAATGGAGAGAGAGTGAGGGAGCCAGCTAGTCATAAATCTCCCACAGCTCCTGGGGTCAGGCAGACGGGGAGAGTGTCAAAATTGTTTCTGGGTGTGAAGGGAAGGGGAGGAAGGTGTCTAACCAACCACTGTGACTGACTCCTGCTCCTCGAATCAACCTGCTGCAAGGCCGGTCAGTCACGCTGTGACTCCAGCAAACCACTTCTGCCTCATTTGCATACACACACATTCATCGACTCTGCATAATCACAAGAGTAGAGTAGTGAGTGTGTGTGAGTATGTGTGTGTGTATACATATATATATATATTTGTCAAGGTGTGTGCGTTTCTTTGCAGCAGACAGGCAGGACAAAAAGACAAAATAAAGAACAGAGCGAGGAGGAGCCGAGCCAGCCAGACAGATGAGACGATATGTAAGAGAGAGAGAGGATTCGGTTGGCGGTGTTGTGAAAGGTGAGCGGTCCCGCTGTCACAACACACTTCTCCTGACCACAAAGACACGGTGACACACTTCTGTAGCTGCAGGGGAAAAAGCGCCACTTCCTGAAGGAGACTCTCTTCCCTGTCTGTCTCCCTCTTCATTTCTACCAGTAGTGATGCTGTTTTTTTTTGTTTTTTTTAAATATTTGCTAGGCTGTTGCCGAGGGTGTACTGCTTGTTTTTTTCAGTCTCGGGGGACATGAATGCGTGCGTGCAACACTGTGAGAAGAGGTAGTTGGCTATAGGGGTATGTTGTTTTTTCGTTGGTGAAAGATCTTTTAAAGCCAAAAATCCCACTTCTCTTATCCCCCTTTTCCTCCTCTTCAGCCCTCCGCCTGCATTAATGATCCTTCACCTGTTTGCTCCTTTCCTTAATTTCCCTTTTACCCTCCTAGCACTTTCTCTATCAACTGCATCTTTAACGGCTTACTCTCTATTCCCATCCCAGTCTTTATCCGCCATGCTCTATATCCTTCCTGCCTTGCCTCCCACAGCGGTGATCAGAAAGTAGGTGCTGATGTTGCAGCTCCTGGCTGAACTGGCTCACAATATCAGTGGGTGGACAGACATGCCAGAGAGCTCCTGTCAACAGCGAGTGCGCCCTGGAGACTAGCCCACATGGTGGATACTGATCCCCTCTGCTACACCACAAGAAAAGGAGTCGACGCTATTTCTTAACAACCGGTGCGGAGAGAGGCGCAAAAGCCAAGATAAGCACCAAGACAGCACTATTTTTATGGTCCTTCTGAGGCTGCGGTGGCTGCCTACTCATCCGTCACGGGCTCTTAACAATCCTGTTTGTTTGCTAATATTAAAACAGATCATTAGTGAATGCAACCTTCTCCAAGAATCTTGCAGCACAGCTTTCCCCGATCAGTCACGCGGTTTAAAAACTGACTGGCACGGTCCGTCATCCAGAGTTTGACAACGTCTCAAGTGGCCCACGAGCTGAAAGCTACAGGCAGCGGTTAACCCCGGCAGGTTTATCTCCCCTGCTTCTTCTTCGTCTCATCCTGTCGCTTCACATGGGTAGAGAGAGACATTCCGTGTCTAATTAATGCACAGGATGGTTGTATAAAACAGCTAATGAGGCTGTGATCACAGTGGTGTGAAGGCAGGCGCTATCCGAGGGGTGGGGGTGGTGGGTGGGGGTGGGGGGCACTACTCCACTACTTCCAGGAGACACAGAGCCTCACAGTCATTAGCCTGTCACAGGAAGAGAGCGGATGGGGAGACTGGAGGTGGTTAGGTGAATACTTGTTTATCTGTTATGCTTCCCCTCAGTCTATGAGACCTATTAACTAAGACCTAGTGTTAACCCACTAAATACCCAGAATTAATTGTGTATGAAAAAGCAGAGCTTGGGTTTCTCATAAAAACACAACATTTTCCTGCAGTTGCGTCAGTAGTCGTACAAAAGCAAGACAAGGAGAGAGATTATGCTTGCACTTAATGATATTGATCTCAGCTCTCCATGAATAATCTGCCACCACAACACTCAACTCTCTCAAAGTGACACCACAAGCAGAAAGAAAGAAAACTTTTAATGACAGACCAAGTGTGTTCAAGGACACATTTTGAAAACCATTCCAAGGACTCTCAAGTAATTGGCACAGATATACCGTGTGAAATCTTCGTCATTTGCTCAGATTCTTGCATTCTACAAAAAAAATAATAAAAAAAACTTGCTCCCTCAGCACAGCTCCTCCAGCAGGATGAATGGGCTGCACACAAGCTGCTCTCTAAGCAACTGCTCATTACTCAAAACACATCTGCTGGCGAGTAAGAAGCCCCTCTCTCCAATTTGCCACCTCACTTTCATTTTGTGTCTTAATCCACTCGCTCATCTCCTTTACCGTCTTCTCCATAAAACACTCCCAACAAGGCTCCTGTCTTGGTTTTGGAACCTCTTTCCAAAAAACAAGCAGCACCAGCAGCAGCAGCAGCAGCAGCAGCCTTGAACTGCTCTCTGCACAGCACGCATAATGAATCACACACACACACACACCAACAACAACAACAACAACACCACACACACACAATCGATGCCAGAGTCGGCCGTGCCTCTGCTCACCTGTGCAATCTCATACAGCAGCTTGTAGTGTTCCTCTCGCTTCTGTAAAGTGCACAGATTGCAGCCCATTATAGTAGTCGTGGAAACGCCAGGCGTCCAATGCTCCCCGAGTAGTGGTGGTACGGACACAGGGGGTCACCCTCCACACCGGAGCGCTGGTTCTCATCAGTCACTCCTTAGCAAGCATCTCTTTCAGGCATCCCATTCACACATTCAGACAGTCACAGACAGCCTCAGCTCAGAGGAACACAGGGCTCCAGCTGACTCTCACAGATGAAGGTTCAGATGTGAGCGGTGTGGCAGCAGTGGTACAAGTAGCAGCGGCCGTTTCAGCATCAGCCCGTGTTGTCTCCTCTCTCCTCTCCCGCTCCCTCTATTTCACAGACTCTCACACACACACATGCACACACTCGCATGCCGGAGTTGTGACTCTCGCTCACTGAGACACTCCCCCCCCCCCCCTCCTTTTTTCCCCCTCCTCAGCCTTGGCGCACATGACTACGCTGATACCAGTTCATGAATAATGGTGGGGGGGTGGGTGGGGGGGTGCTGTGATATTCATGAGGGAGGCGGAAATAGGGGCGGGGACTGGAGAAGAGGGAGGAGTGTGAGAGAGCAGGAGCGCTGGTTCATTAAAAGTGAGGCACAGTTATACAATAGGCTCCTTTGTGTGAGCAGCTCCTGTGAGGAGCTTGGGCAGGGCTGACTGCGCCGAGACGGCACACTGCGGACGGAGGGTTTCTGAGGCTGATGGGTAACCTACCTGCATCTGACGCTGTTCACTGAGTGTTTATCTGCTTCATGGGTGGAGGATGTGTTGCCATGTGCTATTTATTTCTGATGGAAATAAGGAGTAACACTGGTTAAGGAGAGATCAAGCTGGAAGTACTTTTAAAGCACAAAATGGCAAAAGATTTAGCACTGAAATCATTAATCAATCAATTGATTGATCCCCAGAATTGTAATAAACAACAATTCTGATAACTAACTGCTCAAGTTAAAGCAAAAATGCTTCACATTTTCTGGTTTCCAGCTTTTTAAACAAGATGATTTGCTGCTTTTCTATGTTTTATATCAGTGTAGAAGAAATGTCTTTGTGTTTTGGACCATTGGTCAGACAAAACAAGCAAACTGACTTCTCTTCAACTTTGGCATTTTTCACTATTTTATTTTAATATTTTATTAACTAAACAAATCTGATTATAGAGAAAAATAATCAAAAAATCAGTTGATAATCAAATTTGTTGCCCTATATAGCTTTCCTCATTTTTTAATCTTTATCATTAGAGCTCAAAAGAATAGTTAATTAGCTAATTGAAAGAAAAGGCGATAATTAATTGTTTGTTGATTTTTCTAAGCATTAAGTCTAATTTGCGTGTCGTATGTTTCAATAATCCATTACTAAACAACTAAATATCTTCAGTTTTGAAGTGTTGGTTGGACTTAAGAAATCTGATGACATCATCTTGGGCTTTAGGAAATTGTTATGGGCGTTTTTCACTTTCTTTTTACATCTCATGAACCAAACTATTAATTGATTAATTGAGAAAATAACCAGCAGTTTAAGTAATAATGATAATAATCATTAATGGCAGAGCTTCTTATATTGAAGAGATGAGAGTTGGCTTGTCTTTGTGCATCATCATAATACAAATGTACAGCATTTTCTACAGCACATACAGTTAATGGGACCTCAACTCTGCAGTGCCTAACTATCTTAAAAGTGAAATATGAACTGACTGCTCAGGATGAGAAGTGGCTTAATATAAGAGAAAAAAACAATTTATTACAAATTTATAACTCAGTAGGCACTACAGGTGTCACTGGTAATGGGCCGTCCTCACAGCAAATTGGCAATCAGCAAAGCCCGGGACTACAGAGACAATATATCAACCATTGCCTTTCCTCAAACTGCTATAATTACAAGACAATAGACCTTGGCTATTGTCTCAGCCAAGAAGCCCCCTTTCGCTAGCAGGAAGCTACACTAACGAGCAATAATTGTTAATAAATTGGCCTCCAAGCCAACAGCAGGGCTCTCTGTGCAAAATACAGTTAAGAGTAGATGAGCGCTCATCAGCTGGCTACTGGGCATCCCACCCCCAGGGACTCCATAATCCGATTTTGTGGGCTTTAATTTTGCTCCGCTGCCTGGAGGCAAGCCAAACAGAGACCTACATCATAGAGCACCATTATGGTTAATACATCCTCCATCCTTCCCCTTCGTCTCCAACACCCGAACTGTTCCTCGCTGCCATCCGCTGCTCATCCTGAAGAAGCCACAAGGAGTGGGTTTTCTGCAGTTGCCAGGCAATATCAAATCCATGAAGTGCTGTTCACTAAAGTGTCAATTTGACATCAAAGGGTCTTGTTGGGAGACTGGGGAGTGGGGTTATAATATTGCATTTGATGAACAGGGGTGCTATGTTTGCTTGCGGTAAAATGGACTGTGAAGAAAATGTGAGTCAGGCAGTCCTCTGAAATTATATATCAATGACTGAAAGCTATGAAGTGCTTGGACACGAGGAGCACTGCCTGTCTGGTTGTCTCTAGTCAGCACAGATGTGAAATGTAAAACACTCAGGGTCAAATACAATGTCCTTCCTGCATAGAAAGACAAATATTAGATTGAGAATCTGCTGACCGTATCCAATATTAGAGCACGTAAAGAAGTGTACTCAGGCTTCAGGTCTGGATGACCATCACTCTGCTATGTTGCACTCGCTGACCCCTAAAGGTTAAGATGCTCATCGGTCACCCAAATGGTCTTTCTCATCATCTGTGAAGCGAGACTGATACAGTAGCCTCTGCCTGCGGTCAAGCAGTACCTCTCGGTGGGACATGCAGAGTGAAGGATGCTCTTTGAAGAGTGCATTAAGACTGATAAAAGCTCTCCCGAGGTGCTTTATGGCCACGGGTTTTACATTGTGACAGGGTGAATTTACCTGAGACTGCATTTCCAATGCGACCTGAGGGCAAGATTGCCACATTATAGTTAACAGTTAGTGAAACCATTCACTTTGTGACAAGGTGAAGCTTCGCTGGATGTACAATTTGTCTCTTTACCCGTCCCTCCTAGACATTTTATGTAGAAGTTATGACCAATGTTAAGAATATGAGAAACTTACGCAATATAATTTATTGTTTTAACATTTATACGGAAAATGAAAGTAGCTATTGTGTCTGTATTTCATGTTGATGACCACCAATTCTCTCTCCTCCTCTTGTCCTTTCGACTTCCCCGCTGTCCTTTCCTACTGTCCAGCGGTTGTTTATCATCCAGTCTGCCCTTTGCCTGCTCGTGTAGAAACGCGTCCTCGATCGTGTTCATTCTCTCAGTTAATGGGCCTCACATCGCGGGGGCATGGAGAAGCGATTTGTCCTCACCATGATGGGTGCATTTTGAGGTTTCTTCAATTGCATTTCTGACAAACTGATATTTGAGCTCACCTCAAACGTGGAGCTATAACCTTCAGCCAAGTGTGTAATGCAGGTGTATTGTACGGCCCAGTCCCACATGTCTGCCTAATGCTCACCCACCCACCCTCTTTTTCCGTCTGTCTTGTCACATATATGCACAAGTACATGAAACAGCAAAAACACAACTGATCTGAATGCTGCCAGTGTGGAATATGAAATAACAATCAGTACCCACAAACTGATTTGGATCGATTTCTTGTCCTGGGATAAATGCCGCCAACTGTCACTCAGCAGAGCACAAAACTGGGATCAATTTAATATTTCACCGCATCTGGGTCAACAGACTGATATGCATCGCATCTGAATGCCTTCTTCAGTAGGTAAAACTTGCCGTGTATTTTTCTTTTCCATTCTGGCAGAAACTTTTCAAGACATTTGTGGCTGCCAATCACCGCTACTGTCAGGAGAGCTTTTGTTAGCAGCTCAGGTGAGAGGAGAAGCTCAAGCTGATATTTAACAATCCGCAAATATGAGATGAAATCTAACAGACAAAAAGCTTCGGTCTGGCTGGGACAGAATAGTATGGATTATCCCGGACCAGTGGAGGAGATGTATTTCAACAGCTTATGGTAACCTTGACAACAAAGGAGAGAGCATCTTAAAACAGCTGCAGATTTAATAAGAAGCGGTTATTGCTGTGATTACTCGTCTATGGCAGTGTCTGTCAGGAATATCAAGTGTCCCTGCAGTGTTTAATACATAAACAGGTTTATTAGGCCAGCTCTGACACACTGGGTGGATGGAAATCTCTTTGGTGTGAGCACTTGAAGCTTGTAAAGATTGAAATCCTGTTCACGTGAATGGAGAGCCGTGGGGATTGAAGAGTGGTTTGTGATGGGACGCCTGGCTCAGATGCGACGGCCATGCTGCCGCTGTAGAGCTGCCCGCTCCTCCTGGGTATCCATGTGACCTGATTTGGGAGTAATTAAATGAGGCCCTTTTATGAATGAATCATCATCGCAGCCTGCTCCTGCGATGACAGCTTTGATGGGACTTGGTGCATTGTGCACACACGAACGCACAGGTGGGTGCTTTTGAAAGCCGACGTGGCCAGACTGTGGGAAGCCAACCAAAACATCTTTCTCAATGACAATAAATTATTAAAAAGGCTTGAATCTTTAATTCATGTGGGAACATGACAATGGATAAAAGTTGCACATTGTGCTTTGCATGATAACACATGTAATGTTGTTTTCAAGAAATCAAGTATCCATGGCTTTATTTTTTAATCGTGTAATATGTTTAGTTAATAATTTGAGTCTGTGATCTATGTTCAGTATCTACCTCACCAATATCTGTCATGAGATATTAGTAACTTAGACATTAATCTTGACAAAGCTGTTTCTTCTAAATTAATGGTGATATTTAAAGGTGAGTTTCGACAAAGCTTTGCAAAAAAAGAATCAAAGTATGTTCTGCCATTTTGCTTGACACTCTCCTTAAGTGAATGTCTGCTTTGCTGCTAATGAGCCTCTTCACCGAGACGTCACACCACCCCCGACAAGTTTTCCCTTCACTTCTACAAAAAGCAGAATATGACACAAACACGCCACAACAACACACACGTCCTACATGAAATCTGGTTAACCCTGATGGCCCCCTGTGTGCCTGAAGATTAAACAAAGTGCACATCAGACAGGAAGCTCCAGCTTCTTTCCTCTACCTGACCTGGGAACTGCTGAGGAGGTGACATGTGCCGAGCGTTCGGTTAAGTCTGTTGAAGAAAGCAGAAGACTAGAATCAAAGTGTCTGCAAGATCAAGGTGAAATACCTGTCTGAGTGGAGCTGCTGCGAGTGCAGCCCATACCTGCAGTATCAGACCGAGAGAATTTTTTGATCTTGGTGAAATATGCATTATTCGAATTAGGGTGAAGCAACATGACGACACTGGATAAGCCATGCGACATAATGATTACTATTCCATTAATATCTCTGGTGTTATTGGTCCACTTCTGGCTATGTTACAAATCAATAAGCAGGACTGTTTATTGGTAACATTGGATTTACAGTAATCAATGTGATAAAAGGACGGTGGTTTTTCAGAAATCATTTTAGAGGATCTGACTATATTATCAATCTAACTTATTCTAACTTATTATAAGATTCGTAATGCGTAATGCAAGGTAATGCGTCACTTTAGTATTGCAGTTCCTTAAAGTTTCACAAGGAGCAGATTTAAAAAAAAAAAAAAAGATGAAAGTCCAAGCATCAGAGGCCAAGGTATCTGGATTTTTACTCCCTATGGGTCAAGCTTCAAAAGCACTCCCATAATGCAACAATCTTGAGAGAAAAAGGCCCTCACACACTGATGCGCCCCAAAAAAAAAAAAAAAACATTCTGTGACTTCACCTCAATCCTATGAATCCCAGGATGAGAAAATTAATTAAGTTAATAATTACACATTAAATGATTTATAATATTTACATAATGAAACTCAGAGATATTAATTCCCTATCAATCATGGTGGCGCAATCAAAGGCTCAACTCCCTGAGAGATCTCCTCAATATCGTCATGTAGCTAGTAAATGTCGGTAAATATAATGAATATGGTAGGCTACATCTGAGACAACATAGACCTGCTCACACAAGGGGAGGACCCATCACTGTTCTATTAATTACCTCTTCACGGTTGTATGCCTCCGCTACTACTTTCAGTTCAGGTTACATTCCTGTTTATCCAGAATCATATCAAATATCAATCATTTGTGTGAAATGTTGTCATAATTGCTGTGTGAAGTCTTCAGTTATGGCTGAAAGTTTTATGAGGTCACTGTGACCTTGACCTTTGACCACCAAAGTCTAATCAGTTTGTCCTTCAGTCCAAGTGAATGTTTTTGCCAAATCTGAAGGGATTCCCTTGAGGAGTTCTCAAGATATTGTATTCAGAAGGCCAAAATCATGTTTTGTGTTTTCCTTGAGTATACAGGTGAAGAAACCAAATTTGAGGAAATTCCCTCAAGGCGTTACTGAGATATTGCGTTCACAAGGCCAAAACTGTGTTTCGTAAGGTCACCATGCCCTTGACCTTTGACCCCCAAAATCTATTCAGGTTCCTTCTTGAGTTCCATCAAAGCGTTACTAAGATATCGTGTCCACAAGAATGGGACGGACACCCGAACCCGAAAACAATATGCCTCTGGCTCTGGCTGTTACTGGCGTGGAGGCATAATAAAATAAAAGATATGAACAGACTAAGTTCTCTCTAAAGATTGTTTTCCCTTTATACCTATGCACCTGTGCATACAATACCTTGAAGCACCATAATGTAACAGTAACATCTTTTTCATCATCTCTCGTCAACTCCGCACCGCATTTGTAACACAGGCTTTACCTAGATTTTTTTTATTCTCCAGTTGATACATAAATATAAAATTACACATAAAATTGTAAAAGATTTTGTCCATATCACCCACTCCTAGTTGAAAAGATCACACCTCAGCTGTGTGCTACCAGTTTCTCCAGCATGTCAGAAATGTCCATCATGTGTGAACCAGCTGTGGTTCCCGCAAATGAGTAAAAAAAAAAAAAAAAAATAGTACATCACTTTTACACATGTAAGACTAGTGACCTTTTCAGGGAGGAAACAGTCGGTTTGACACTTTAAGCTGCAGGCGGGATGAGGGGATAAGGGGATGAGGGGTGAGGCGGTGGGTGAGTGAAAGGCAAACTCCCTCCACCTTCTCTGCTGGATGCTCCTGTCTGCTTTCATATTCATTCAACCCAAGGCTGCAGAGTGTGTGGCCTGCACTAACTGCTGCCAGGAAAACACTCACAGCCACATGACAGCATGACCCCGACACCACCCGTGTGGCAGGACGCCCTCAGGACATCCTGCACTGACGCTGCACCAGTCTCCCTGCAGTTCTGGAGGAACCGGGGTGAAAATGTTACATTCAGCCTTGATGGTTGTTAAAGTTTCCCCCACCAGCCTCGTCGTGAACAGATATCCTTACAGATGCATAAAGCACTCGAGCATAAACAAAGCTCAGCTGTGAAGTATGCGTCGTGTATCTGTAGATCTATCAGAGACATGTTTGAGGTCCACAGGTCTGCCTGCTCTTGCTGCCTGGGGTGTTTAATGATGTTTGTGGCGAGATACAACCCCTCCGTATGCTAGGCTCCACCTATTTTATTATATTATCTGACATAATGATCAACGACATATTGTGATAAAGTCATAGTTCCCAGGTGCCTCTAAGTCTCAGATAGACCTGCCAAGATAGGAAATGTAATCTTGTGTTTCTGTGTTGAAGGAGGGCAAGAGTGTAGCAGACAGTGGGGCAGGTGTTCAGAAAAAAAAAAAAAAAGAAGTCTTTCACCATCCCGCATGAAGATTATCTGAGTGATGCAGATTTAAGATAACCTCAATGTATTGCCTTTTTAATAGCTTTTCCGTATGCACGAGTTTCAATAACCAAAAGCTGAACTGAAGATACATAATAGTTTTAATCTTTTATGTTTTATTTTTTTAAAACATGCAATTTAAAAAAAAAAAAACAAAACAAATGCGTTCAGTTCAATTTGTCACAGAAGCTCAAGGTGGCAAATCGCACTGACAACAAGCAGCAGACATGTACAACAGGCAGGTCATTGATTTAAGACTCTGCCCGCTGCTGCCTGAGCACTTGTCGATACGCAGTCAATGCACTTTTGATTGTGGATGAGAGTTCTGTGCTCCCGAAGAGAGGAAGCGAATCTATAGAGACAATCAGCTCAGAGGGCAAACAGGTTAGACTCCACGCCAACCTGTTCTGCTCCATCTATTCAATTCTTATGCTGATTCCAGCATAAACAGAAAGCCTGCAACCCCTTATTGTGTCCTACCGAGGCCTTTCGAGGCAATGTCACCGACAGGTCATCTCATCTCAGGGACACACTGGCAGCGTCCTCGAGGTCTCTCCCACTATCATGTTGAGACAAAGTCGGATAAGCTACATCTTGCATCTGTTTTTGTCTGGTCACGTGAAAATACTGCACAACGCCGTGCAAACATAGAGCTGCACTGATCATTATTTTTTTTATTCATTTTTTTCTATTTATTAATGAATCAAATATTTGTGATGATAATGGAATGCATTGTGCTTTTCTAGTCATTGACAATTCAAGCGCTTTAAAATGGAAGACACATTCACTCATTAACACAAACATTCATACCACCGACCTTCCGATTTGTGGACAACCCGCTCTACTTCCCGGATCGCCCATAGTCACAAACCTGTAGAGAATTATCAAGCAACTCAACATCTCTGCGGGGCTCTACTGAGCTTTAAGCTTGTTTCATTTTTTTCTGGCCAGCAGCAAAACGACGCCTCATTTCCATTCACAGCTCAAGCAGCTTTTTAGAGCAGAAAACCAGGAAAACCAACTGCACGGGACCTGCCCAGCATCGACGGACGGACACAGAGTTTACCACTACAGCGGCTTGTAAAGAAATCTCCTCAAGCACGAACGTAATATGCAAGAAGTTGTGTTTGCAGCTCGTTCTGTTGCCTCCAAGTGACAAAAATAACTATGAATGCATCTCTAACATATCTCCAAGTAGATGTGTGCGTGGTGCATACGGTTTCAATCTGCACATCACGGAGCACTCTTGCGTGTGTCTGCCTCTTTAGAACTTCTACAGCTTGATTTCAGCCACATTTTCATGGTGACAATCAAAGTGTAAATAAATAAATAAATGTGTGTTTTGTGAGCTTCTGGCGGCAAGATTGAATCATAAAAGCTGATGGCAAAGATTTAACACAGGAAAATGATACAGACATTATCTGCTGAACTGTGCCAATTTATTGTCAATCTGAAGTTTTAAAGTAACAGCACAATCTTTCACTGCACTGGTAATGTGACCTTGACATAAATGTTTTCTAAAAATAAATAAATAAATCAACTGATGTAATTTTCTCTGCTGCTCCAAAGCAGCAAGGCAAAAATAATAAGATTTAGAAACACTGGAAAACAAAGTATATTTCAATCTAGTCAGACTTTGGCAGCAGCACAGTAATTTGTGTTTGCTCTACATCAGTGCAGCAGCAGGCCTTCACCGGCACCTTCATGTACTCTATAATTTGTGCTGTGATGAGCTTGTTCATTTTGTTCTTCCAAGCGCTTCAGCTGGACTAGTGGGTGCACAAACACACCTCCATTTCCTATATGCTTTTATTTTTTCTTTTTTTAATGGCATTTTTTTTCCCCAGTGACTTCTATTCCTTGCCGTGCCGGTTGGGAGAAAGTCTTTGGCGTGCCCGAGGATCAGCTTAAAACCTTCCCCTAAACTGCAGTGCTCCAGAATGAGAATGGCTACAGATCCGGTGGTAATAACAGACCTGCAGATGGATCACATGCTTGTTTTTCAGAGCACAGATTAGTCTGGAATTATGATGATACCCAGGGGGCAGGAATCTTATTTTCTCCCCTCCTGATAAGAAAACAAGAGCAGACGACAACCAAAAGGAAAGAGAGGGAGCGGGAGATGTGTGTGATTTAACATGCTGTGCTGCATGCTGGTGTGTTGGCACTCCAATTTAGGGGACTGGATCAGATAGTGTCCGACTGGAATTGTTTCAGTGTTGGCTATGACAAATACAGCTTCATGTCCCACAGTACAATAGAGTTTACATCCATTCTGCACCACATAAAACCACCTTTAATTACACGTGTGGTTATCGCACTGTACATGGCACGTGGATAATGTGAATGTGGAGACAGAAAAGAGGCAAATAAGGAATGAAGAAATATCACCTGGAGAAAACAAAGAAGTGCTACTATTCAATCAACGGAACATTGTCCTTTCAGCCATTTATGGTAAAAAAAAAAAAAAGAAATAAAAAAAGATTATTTGATGAACAGGAAGCAGTGACACTGCGCTTCTACAGCCATGCAAACAGCTTTGTGTGGCTATACTAAGGCAAAGTAGTGCTTTGAGCTACATGCAAAAGATAGCATGGTAATTGTTTATAATGGCAATGCTATAATGCTGATTATTAGCAGATATTATGTTTACCATGTTCAGCATGAACATTGGCTAATTAGCATAAGTGGGATCATGGGAAATACCAGTAATTTGGTCATAAACTGAAGCAGTGGAGAAATTAACATTTGATCCGAGGATTCATCCTCTGAGCACCAGGAATGTCTACGCAGAATTTCATGGAAGTCTATCCCACAGCTGTTGAGATATTTCAGTCTGGAGAAAAGAGCTGGACCAACCAGGCCACATTTCTATCCCGAGAGCTTCACTGTTTTAGCGGCTAAAAATGCCAAATATTTTCTGTTAAGATTTGCTGCTTTACTCTGTTTTACATCTTTGTAACTCTGGGCTTTTAACAGCATTTACACAATGTTTTTATTCACAGACTAAACGCTTCATAGATTAACTGAAAAATAATCAATAGAAGAAGAGATGTGCTGGAGAAACGCTGTCATTTTATATGCTAACGGTGATCACATGTGTGAAGAGCGCAGACACACACTCACGTTGTCTTCCATTATGTAGAGATTTGAATTCATTGTGATTCATGTATATGAGGACAATGACAATCATATTGATGATTATATGCATTTGCAAAAAACAAAAGAAGGACGAAAACAACTGAAATGGTTTCCCTTCTCTTTAACTCCCACAGAACAAAGAGTAACATCTGCAGTACAAGTACAATTACATCAAAGGAAACCACATGAGGTAAATGTGTCACATAGCATCAAAGTATCAAATTGAGACCTGACACACCAAATAAATCCCTACATTACACTGTGTCAGGTAAAACTTTTGACAATGGCAGTGAGTGTCCTAAACTGCACCTGATCATGGATGTTAAAAAGCAAAGCATAAATGTCCCTGTTGATTTGCACACTTGAACGCACCACACAGGAACAAATTAACTAACACAGCTGACTCCTCACTGTCGCTGTCTGTCTTCCTCCAGCGCTTCATATCCCAGAGGACAGCCATTGATTTTCCAGTTATAATCAACACAAAATTATTGAATGTCAGATGATAAAGTGTTGGGGTCCACAGGCATTTCCCCACAATGGGTTTTCTGAACCTGGTCGCGTCACCATAGCAACCCCGGCTGTTTGACAGAGCTCACGACAAAGAATTTTTCTGCAGAGATTCATCTTAGAAACAGGGTCCTTTCTACTAAAGGCCCCCCCCCCCCCACCCCCACCACACACACACACACACACACACACACACACACACACGCACACACACACACACTTTACCCTTCAAACAGGTCTTTAGTAATCAACTGCACTGCACTGAAACTCTGAATGGCAAAGCAGGACCTTTCATCCCTGGGACACTACATGAAGTTTCATATCTAAACTAAATCCATGGCAATGATTTGCAGTTACAGGTTTGGTACAACAGCTGAAACATCAAAACATTGTACAGACACAGAAGCATCGATCAGGACACACAAACCATGGTCAACAACCAATAAAATCAGAGCTCTAAATCCACACTGCGGGAAAAAAAAAAATACTGCATAATCATATAAAGCTATATTTCTTTGTAGCAGCCATCTAATGAAATTATACATCTTGGATGTAGTGTTTTATCGATTTGTCTTTTGTTATGCTTGATGGACCTCGAGTAGCTGCAGGGCATCCTCACCACCTAACAAATCTGCTGTGATCCTGAACTGAAGCCAGTGGCAAGCCCTTCGAGAAATCAGCTCAGCGCGTTGATCAGATATTGCCGTGTCAAACCTATGAGGGTGACCCCATCAGCGAATGCCTACAGCGACACACAAGGGGATATAACTGACTGTATCACTAGATACATGTCTTTTCTGGGCCAGGGAGATGTGGGTGGGGGTTGATCATAAAAAAAAAAAAACTCAAACATGCCCTCGGAGCCTTGGCTCGTCATTTAATGGAGACAATTTCAAGGTTTTGGGTCAACACAGGTCAGCGTTTCCCCTGTTTACTTTGGTGAACAGCGGGTTGGGGTGCGCTTTCCTGCCAAGACACTGTTAATACACAGGAGATAAATTAACAACCCCTCCTGGAAGCCTTCTGGGAATAGTTTCCGCCTCACAGCACACGGCAGATTAAACTAAAGGGGGGCAATATTCACAAATCAGCCAATGGTTATGAGGAAAGAGGCAACACTATTTGTCAGAGAGCTCTTTGTCCCCTCTAACCCCTCCTCAACAAGCCCACAGCAAACTGTGATTCTCAGAAACCACCACCATCTAGATTTTGCCCGGTGAATGTCCTGGGAGGCCCTGATTCCTCTTCCAGGGAACCTTATGCATCATATTTTATTCAAGCACTGTACATTTACATATTACAAAGGAATATGAAAGTGTACAGTGTCAATGTATGTCTTTAAGGTGGTGTTTTGTCTGTTTCGTAATTTAAATGTTGCCGAGTCTCTATCTGTCCGTCTACAATGTGCCGTTCTAACCTCATAAGTGCCCAGTAAGCCCAGTTTAACTCACAGGATTTTTCTGCTGCCTCATGTAAGGAGTGCAAAGGAACGGCTTACATCTTTCTGCAGAAAGAGACAAGCAGAGGAAAAGACAGACAGACAAAGGTTCATCTGTACAGAGGCCAAGAAGTATGGTCACTGAATAATGTTAGAGGGCGGTGAACCCAAAAAAGACTGAAATAGTCAGAGAAAACCTTTCTGAAAATGTCCACGAGACTGACAGGACTGTGACTGCGACTGGAAAAAAAAAAGACAGAATCCCGGTGAGAGTCAGGAATGGGTTTGGCTTATTGAGCTTAGGCCTTAGGAGTTACCACAGCACTGAGTCTGCTGAGTACAGCTGGTTGTAGTTGTGAGGTCAGTCAGCCTCGTTCAAAATCCCACTGACATTTGCTAATAGCTAAAAATCCAGCCTCATCATGTGGCTCACCCCATATGTTTAGATAAGAGTCATGGTTTTAAAAAACACAATCTAAGATCATTGTGTATTTAATATTTCTGACCATTTCCCATCAGCCCCCAAACAATCGCGGGCTGAACGTCACAACTCAACAGTGTGTCTGTGATAACACAGAGACAGAAGACGGCACGCTGTAGATGTTTTAGACAGCAGAGATTTCAGCTAAAAATTTGGGAAGTTCACATTAAAGCTTGCATTGGTGAATATAATGCTAAGAAATTGTCATGGCAGCTGTAGTTTCTTTTATGCAAACAAAGTTATCGTCATCTAAGTTGAGACTTGAAAGTCAGGAAGGTTTAAACTTCTAAAAGTAAGTGCTGTATAAGGATAAAATGAAATACCGAATGAGCAATTGCATTGAGTTACAAAAGTGACTTACATCAGGACTTTGACTGCCTACATTTGAAGAGTTCTTCTAACAGTTCTTTTATTGAAATGTGGCAATAAGATAAAAAAAAACAAATACATATTAAAAGATGTTAAATCTCTTATTCTTGCCTGGCTCATTTTATTCACATCATCTCATCTTTGACAACAAATGAGGGCGACATCTTTTATCCTATGGGGCCAATACAGTAAATAACCTCCATGATCCTGCCTGTGTGTGTATGTGTGTAAAGGATGGGACGAAGCGTGAGACAATATAAATGTTAAAATCTAAATAATAATTTAGTTTTCACTCTACTAGTGGACTTACAGCAACACTGACATTAAATGTTGAACCATACAGTATTTTCACATTAATTCAAATAGTTCATGTGGTGTTTACCTGTGTTTATTTCCTTTGGCTCAGTAAATCCCATCCAGCTCAGTGTTCTGTGACGAACCTCTTTACATGCTACATTTCCTATTTACAACACATAGACCCCGATCCTGAAAAACACAACAGCAGTACACAACACAGCTCCCTCCATGATTGTGTAGAGGAGCATCCTTGCCCCCTTCCTCACCCTGTTCTGCTCCTCACATCATAAAACTGCTGTTAGCTAATACTGTGTGTTTAATTCCTCGTTGTGGAGCTCACCTCGGAGTGGCCCTGCCAAACCCTTCCCACAGGAGATTTACAGTCAGCCATTTTGTGGACTAATTGCCCAGTCCTAGTGCAGGGAGGTCAGCCATAGAAAACACAGGGAGTCGGCTCACACACCTGCTACAAGCCAAGCCAGGCAGAGAGCAGACTCCTCAAACAGCAGGACGCACCACGCACCACACCAGGAGTCTCCTTGAGTTGTCTAGAATAATGTCAGTCAGATGTAATCGCTCACACTGTGGCCCATTGTTTGGAGATAAACAAGTTCCAAATCTTTTTTTTCCCCACCACTGACTGTATGTTGCTGGAACATAAATCAAAGTCGGATAAGAAGCAGATGTGTGATAGTGGAGACAGACCTGCTGCATGCTCTCCATGATATGGATCTAATCTCCTCACTCTGGATCATATTTGTGTTTCATCTCCTCCTCCTCCTCCTCCAGCCGTATCATCAGCCTCCTGTCTTTCTACAAAACCTCCTGCCAATCTCCCTTTTGATTGGTTGAATTAGACCGATGCTTCCATCATGAAAACACAAGCAACCGAGTCAGTCTGAGTTGTGCCGAACATCATTCAGCTGCACCGCTTTATCCTCCTCTCACATTAACATTTCCAGCAGATCACGCAGGTATCATTAGACGTGGTTGTCCACCTCATTGACTCCTCTTATTGGCGTTGAGGAGCTGACAGATCAGTCCGCTCCTCAGCATTTACTATAAGGGCTGTGAGTGGTTTTGTTTAACTTGACAGCTATGCACAGTTTTGCCTTTGTCTGGTCATTTTTAATAGCTCTTAATGACCATCTATTAAAGGCTACTACTCCATGCTATTCTGAGCACTCTCCTTTTATTAGCATCAGCTGACACCCCCATCACTCAGCGGTTCCCTTGACTTTTTCACTGCTGGTGACCCTTCCATCTATCTAATTAACCACAATTTACTAATCACATAGGCCACTCTCCCAGAGCCGTGCGCCCTCCATCACTGAGCAGGGACAAAGGCTCGTTAACAGGGGGCCTCCCCACCATTACCCCTGAGAGGGAGAAAATAGAGATTCCTCAGGTCAATTTGGAATCAAGGGCCATAAGATATGCAGCGTTACTGCCAATGTGCAATCTAGGCAGGTATGATGGCAGCAAGCCAAAGATACAACAACATAAAAACAAGCATGTGTGGTGAAAATAGACCTTCTGTTTTCCCAAGGCTCGAAAAGAGAAGCATTATATAAATCACAGGCTGCAAAGTTTGTCGAAAGCTACAACCTGCAAAGTGAGAGAGGAAGGGGGGGGGGGGGGGGGAGCTATTTCAGGTTTCATTTTACAAGAGGAGGTGGAGAAAATCGATACGCTGAATGTTGGCTTATTGCCAACTTGCTGAGGGAAAAATGAGAAGATAACCAAAAGCAGCAGGTTGTTTTTTTTTTTTTTCCCCTCACACACCACACTCACAGCCCAGGATATTACATCACAAACACAACAACACGGTAGAGTTAAGCAGCCAGTGGAAAGAGAGGCTCATATCAGAAATGCGATATCCAGCAAATAGCATTTTTTTTCCTTCTTGTTTTAGAGAATCGTCTGCCATATCACAGGTGTTTGTTCCAATCATTCTGCAATATCCTCCGGTACTCTTCTCAAGGTTTACAACCATCCAATTTCCAAAGCCCCCTCTGCTTTTGATCATGACAAAACAAAGTTCAGGCTTTGAGTAAGTAATTAGTCATCAACAGAGAAGCATTCACTGGTTTTAGCTTCTCAAATTTAAGGGTTTGTTGCTTTATGTGATTTTAACTTGAATATTGTGTGGGTTTGGTTCTGTTGGATGGACAAAACAAGCTGTTTCAACCGGGGAACATAGGGCTCTGAGAAACTGTGATGGCCAATTTTCTTGGAGAACATATCACCTGAGCCAAGACTCTGGGCTTAACAGATACATGAGGATCTGTGCAGTGCGAAGAACCTGTTGCACAGAAAAGCAAAAAGAAATGTTTTCACTGGAGTTAAATTTGTTGACACAAATAATGGTTGGAAAAAAATAAATGCAATAAGCATATTAGAGCTGAAACAATATTAATTAGTCGATTAGTCAACAATTTTGATTATCAATTAATCATTAGTCATTTTTCAAGAAAGAAAAGTGAAAAATGCCAAATATTTGCAGGTTTCAGATTTGGTACTCTTTGTCATGAATCAGTCAAACTGAATATTTGGGGGTTTTGAACTTTTGGTCAAACAAAAAAAAGACATTTGAAGACGTCATTTTCAGCTCAGCAAAATCTTTTCACAACTGTATCTGTCCATCAACGACAGGCTTTCCCAAAACACACCAAGGTTTATTTCAACAACGTCATCATCTCAACTTTAATTAACATCATTTTGTTGTATTCACATGATTGCTATGTTTTTATAATGGCACTAATCTAATCCACAGTTAAGATTATTGTGTAGAATCAAATTCACTTTAATAGTTTCATAGTTTTATTTTTCTACCGTAAAATGCCCCACTTAGTAAATAACTTGGTCACAGCTCTTAAATAACCCAAATGAAGGAATCTTGTTCAAACATGTTACTGTTAAAAAAAAAAAAAAAACTAAGTAGTATTGACCAATCTATTGTTATCAGTTTCTAATGATCCCATATTGATTTTGTTATTGTCCTCAAAGATCCAGTAAATGCCAGGCTCTGCATTTTTAACAACTTTCACTTATAAAGTGCGTCTCCCTTTCACAAAAGCATTTGGAAACAGAATCCAAATCAATGAGTCACACAGGATGTATACGCCCGTTTTCCTTTTTAAATGTGTGTTTCCATAGTTCAGTGAGTCTGACACACTGCGGCTCACATTAGTGAGTGAGACCGTAACCCTGTGCAGCTGCTCATGTCAGTGATGGGCATCAATAACTGGCGCCAGGCCTGTGGTTCGTAATTGTGTTGGAGGGGTCAGTGTTGGGTCAACAGGGCATTCCCCCGGTCCGTCTAATGAAGGGAACACAACTCTCCCTCACACCAATACTCTGCACAGCCATCTCCAATCCCAGGCCCCATTGCCTGTGTCAATCACACCATCAGTAATAGATATGCGACCCAGCCCATCTCTGCCTGGAGGCCTACAAGCCATCACAATATACAGTGCTGTGGCCAGTTAAATCATGCTTCAGCTAATGTATTGTACCATGTTTGTTTGTTGTTGTTTACTTGACTATCAGACTACAGATATTAGTCTTGATACCACAAGGTAGTGCTAGACTATAAACGGAACGGAATTTATCTAAGCACACTGTCACCTCTTGTTATACATAACAATAAATGAATAGTGTGAATACCATATAATTAAACTAAGAAGAGCTACAACAACCAATCTAACCAGAAATTCAACCAACCAATCGGGCTGGGCCAAGGTCATACTGTAATAAATTCAGCTGGCACATATGTAATCTTTACTTTGTTCACCATATTAGTTTAGCATGCTAATGTTTGCTAATCAGCACTAAATACAAAGTACAACCAAGGCTGATGGGAAATGTCGTATGTATTTGACTGTAAACCTGAGTATTTAACAAATTAAAATTTTGACCTAATGATGGCGTTAGATGAAACGTCACCAAGGAGCAAAACCGCTCTTAAGAAACCTATGAGTGACGTCACGGAGGCTACATCTATCTTTATTTACAGTCTATGGTGCTAACGTATTCAAAAATTGTTATTCCTTATAAATTTTCTTATCATATAAATTTTAGAGCATATGTTACAGCCCTACCACAAACACATGCTTTTTACTCTTTTCGGTGTTGTGCATAGATTTACCACACACACTAACCCTGACCCTTCATTCTGTAAAACTCAACGTGCAGTAGCCTTAGGTTGATGCATCAGTGATGAGCTCATTTCTTTAAAACTCCATTTTACTTATGAACAGGCCAATAGTTGAGAGCAGCCCTTACAATCAGGTCCACCACCCAAGCACAATCAGGTCATCCATCACCATTGGCCGGTATGAGGCAGGGGAGGGCCCGATACACCCACGTGTCAGACACACACAAGGGCAGGCGAGGGTCCTCTTTGAAATCTTAAGTGGAGCTAACAGAGCTCATATCGGCATGATTGGATTAGACTTGAAATGCCTTCAGGAGTTTGCGCACATGGGAAATGAAGTTAAAAAGCTTATTTTGTTGAAAGCACATCGGAGTCCACCTCATCAAAACCCAAGAGATAATGAGATGAAGAAAAACAAGAGAAAATTTGTGATGCTGAGATATTCCCAGTAATGACTTTGCTTGATGATGAATTAATTGCAAGTCAAGTAAACAAGAAATCCAAAGAATAGTTGCATTATGTTCATGTCCAGATTCAATTTTCTTTTTGCCTCCCATTGAAGTACCAATAGATTAGGGTGGGAGTCTAGCTTGAATTGAATTAGTGCAAAGTGAATGGCTTTGGTTACATGGAGAACAAGCCGTGTCCAATCAGTGTCTCTTTTCAGAGCAAGACGCTCCAAAACATCAGTCAATTACGCTTTGTTTGAATAGCGGGAGAGTAAAAAACGCGGCGAAGGAATAACAATAGATGAGGGTGAACCAGAGGGAAGATGGAGAGAGAGTAAAAGTAAATGAAAGAGTGTGTGGGGGGTGAATGGGGGAGGAGACGGAGAAGCAGGGAGGGCAGAGTGCATGCGAGGAAGGGAGATGGAGGTGGCGAGGAGAGACAGTGAAAGAGAATTAGAGGGAATATTTGAGAGAAATATGGCTACACGTGTCAGCAAGCAGCCCAAGACGTCAGCATTGTGTAAAAATAACCTGTCCAATTATGAAGAGAGACTGCTCGCCCTTCTATCAGGGATGCTTTACTGAGGAAGACCCCCCCCCCCCATCCGATTCCCCCCTCTCTCCTCATATATACATCTCCTGTATATATTTAGATGCCGTCATATATTGCTTCTGATAATGTGATTCCAGAAAATAGATTGGAATTGTTCACTGTCTTTTATAAAGATGGATCATTCTGTCAATATCCTATGGCTGGCTAGCGTTAGCTCGCCACGCAGCATATGACTTCCCATTCCCCGGCAAAAATGGTGTTTAATGCTTCCCTGAGAATGTATGGCTGCAGCTGTTTCCATTATCCATTTAACAGCCTCTAAAAGGAGGATTTATTTCTGTAAATTAGCTCCTGTATAACATGACAGTATCATGGATCATAAACTTTAAGTCAATACAGCATGGGAATACCGTGGTTAGAGGGAGAAAACACCTAACTGACCCAATCTTCTCCTGCATGTACAGTACCCAGCAGGGCCCGGCTGGGGCTGTGGCAGCTGTTCCTGCTAGAACTTTATCTTATTCTTCCTCCGTCTACAAGGTCCCCCCAACGTCCCACAGTAGCCATTTCCTCATCAGCCTATTACTTTCAATAGGCGTCGGAGTAATTGGCTATTTCACACATGTAAGGGTTGAGCTGGCAGAGGGTAAAGGCCAGGCAACCAGGCTGTCAGTGTCCTGCACCACAGTCATCCATCAATTATTATCAGGCACAAGGAAAGCCACTGCGGCCCTGAGCCGGCACTTCGTCAGACCTCATCCAGGGCTCCCTGGTTAGTCCATTAACATGTGCAAGCTTTAGCAGCGTAGATGTACTTGTAATCTGCTTGTGCGGGTGTATAGCTTTAGTAAGATATACAACATTAAAAACTCTCCACGGTGCAATGGAATTTCAACATACAAACAGTGTTCATCTCTCAGTCACTTGTAAATGCCTGTTACTCTAACTCCCCAAGAAATTGTCCTCGTTTTCAATAAATTCATTTCTTTCACACAATTTTTAGTTGAGATTATTTTGGATATTTATTTAGTAGATTTATTTCCTTTACTGGTGTTAGTGTGATGGTAGACAAATTTCACAGAATGGTTGATGACCTATTCCACAGTATAAAATGTCCTTAGTTTTGTTTTAATGGGAACTACATCACAGTGTGCACATCACCTGCAGCTGTTCTGATCTATTTAGACTGGTGGAGAGATACGCTGTAAGAGACGGGAGTGAAGTGATGTGTTTCAGCTGTTGTCAGACCTCAGCTGATCAAGTTTGCCCACCACTCGTAATGAAATGTAATAACAAGTAGTGACATGGAGTGCATACAAATTAACAGTTGGCGGGCGAGACCAAAACAAATAACTGTGTCATATTGTAGAGCGATCTCACCGCACATGGCTCCAAAATAGGGACTGATTCATAGTTCATTGGATTTCACTTGCTGACAACGCCAATCCCACACTAGATACTGTGCATGTGTCCTACATTATCAGGCTGTAGTGACATTTACATCTTAAAGTGACCGTATTTACAATCTTTCATTCATGTGGTGATTTAAAGCGATGAGAGAAGGGTTGCTTGGTCTCACTGCTGAACAGGAGACTGTTGCTGTGCAGTCAGTAATAAGTGATGTGCTGGTGTTTATATTCTTTCATTCACTGTGACAGAGAGCCAAAGGTTTTCAGTGGAGAGTTCTTGATGTGTATTACAAAAAGGAGAGGATTACTGAGCCTTTTTTCATCATGCTTGATGTTGTCTTTGCTTTTAGCAATCTCTAATAGCAGTGAAAACTTAGAAAAAAACTAAGTCGCTGCAGTTGACCTGCAAGACTTTGGTTGGTTTCCAAGTGATCTCTCTGCAGCCGCCTTAGCCCCAACATGTGTAGCAGTTACACTTTTGAAGCTATGGTGTAGCTATAGCAGCTATGTTGTAATCCTGAACAAAAAACTATATATCCAACTTTAGTCCCAAATAATCCAAAAATTAGGATGTTGGGCAGCAAATGACATCAAAAGTAGGGAGATCATGACACAAGGCAGCCTGGATCCTGGCCTGCATCACTAGCGCCTCTGATAATGGTAGAGTGAAGAAATGAAAGAGAGAAAACAGTAGAGCAGATGGGTTTTAACTGTCCCAGCTTATAGAACCAGGAGAGAAGCTGGCTGGCAGGTTTTCTGACTGCGCTAAAACACAGCCTGTTCCTGGACGCCAATGAAACACCTCGTCTACAGAAGGGAGAGAGTGTTCTTTATCTGGATTCCTCATTCACATTCACTGTGATGTTGATTTACATGTTGCAGCTTCAGGAGGAATGCAAACTGCTTTGTCCTCTGCTGAAAACTGACCACTTTCTAAATATCTGAAATTATTTCCATAACTTATACACATCAGTTCTACAACGTCATTTTCTGACATCCTACTTGAGAAAAAAAAGAGTTTTTTAAGGTAATGTCAGGGTCTTAATGATGCACAACGCTGCGTGCATCTTTGTATTCATAAAAGGCAATGAGTCGCTCTCTTTGCTCGCGCCATCTCTCCATCTCTGCGCAGTAAAAACTGGGGGTGAAGATAAAGGAGGGCAGGCTGCTGGTTGGTTGGCTAGCTGGCTGGCTGGGTCCCTGCTGACAGGTTGTGATAGGCGTCATCTATCACCTGTGAAAAGGCCTGAGGGCTCACCACACCAATCACACTAGTGCCAGATGTTACAGTCGGAGCACCACACACAGCCACTCACAATACACACCGATGTGCACGCAGACATAAATCACACACAAACAAACAAGCAGACACTCAAACACATGCAGAGAGATGCAAATGTTATTCACAATGAAACCAAATCCATACACACACAGAAGCATGAGCAAACTCATATATATATATATTATGCTTTTCCTTTCGCAAAGACGCCGACAACACTGACTTTTTTTTAGAGGAAATGTATCAATTCAAGGAACTGATAGTACAACAGGTGCTGCCAGGGCCATTTTGAGTGCACTAAACCTCACACATCGAATAAGCACAATGACTTCACCATCAAGTCATCACCACGGACAAAGAAGCGAGCCCCCACCTCTGTCTTTGACAGACCTGTGCAAGAACAAAGGGGGAAGGCCACCTCGCTGCATGAGCAATTACAGCAACAACTTCACATGTCTCTCTATCCCCCCCAGGGGCCAGACATTATGAGCCCACCTGTCAAGTACCCACATGCTTTTCCACAATTTAAACCGGATGCACATAGGAGCAGTAACTCTCTCAATTAGTCTGAGGAAAAAGACCATTTTGAGCAAACGCTGTTGTCGGACTTTTAAAAAAACAGCTCTCATTAAAAGGCGGGGATGAAAACCAAATCTGAAATTTAAATTGTAATGTGCAAAAGCTGTCGTGAGGTTAACAGGGTCTAAACAATTTTAATAAGCTGGATGATACATGTACACACACTCACACACACAGACACACAAACATCAAATAAGATTGCTTTCATGAATCCTTTCCCTCATGCTATGCTTGCTAACGAAGTCATCCAATTACTGATTGGAAATGGCCATATTAGAATATGTAATAACCCCTCTGAAAAATGTCTCACCCCTAATTTGATTGATCGCCTTTGCTTAACCACCCTGCACTCTAAATATGATTCAGTCACTTTTTAATCTGCAGCATAATTCAAACGCAGCCCTGTGAGTCTGGTTTAAGCGAGGCTGAACGCTCGTCAGGTTTCCCCATGTTATTTCTGCTGGTGCGTTTCTGAGCTGCGAGAAGAGGGAGTGGAGAATTCGGAAGGGACGGTGTTGAGGTAATGGACCTCTTCATGCTCTGCGTTCCTAGCATGGCTGAGAGGTATGAAGGGCGATCCTATGGCTGCCTTTACATCACACTCCAGGGTCCATAAAGAGTAAGGCAGTGGTGGCGATGCTAATGTTGATTTATCAAGATGGACTGTGATGGTTGTATTAGACTGGGCTTTGACCATTTGCCCATGTACGCCAATGGTTTATATAACAATATATGATTATCAAGTTAAAAATTATGTTTCCAATTCAAGGTCCAACAACTTACAACACACAACCCTCAATGAGTCTATCATGGCTTCAGATATCATGAATAATTCATGAAAAGATACTAAAAGACCTTTTTTTTTTGATCATTTATTAGCACAAGTTACAGCTTCAACACTGTAGAGGTGCGAGACATATCCCCAGGCACAGGAAAGACAGAGCTCAATAAATGATGTCGACTCGCCATTGTGGTGACAAAATAAATTTCAATTACAGCCATGTGAAATTGGATTTCCTTGGAGCATTAGGGGATTGAGAATCGTTGAAAGGTTTCACGCTCCTGCTCAAGTCCTTTTCTTCTAGACGACGGCTCGTCTCGGTCACGGGACCTCCAGCTTGTTGCTGCTGAGCAGCACCACTGGCTTTACTGGCAGGCTTATGAAATCAATAAGTCACTGTGGACAGATGTGTTTTCTCTGGTAACAGCTCACACAGAATTAATACGGATGATTACAGGCTGCAGCCATTCTGGGTCATTTTCCCCCACCTGGTGACCTTCCACAGTGAATGGGTCCTCTTGACGACCATTTTGCACCCATCCTGTCACGTCCCCTGATCAATAACATGCAGAGCTGTATATTACTGCTGTAAATAAAATGTGAGCTCAATAAAGATGCTGTAGATCTATCGAGGATCTGATAATTTGTAGATGATGGTGTACTGCTCAAGAATTCAGATGCTCTGAGTTCACCAACCTATAACATCTGAGCCAGCAATAATACAACATTTTTTATTCTCAAATTGATTCACGCAGAGATGCCTGCTGATCCAAGAACCAACATGTTGCATATTTTAGTGCATCTCTTCAAATGCTAAAACAAATCAGATTTTCACAGTTGCAGAATGTGGATTTATATCTACAACTGAAGATACTGCAACAACACAGATCAGTACAGGTATCCGTTATGATTCCTATCATTGTACACTGAAAATCTTTTGGTTGGGAAAAAGAAACAATTTGAAGACGTCAGCTTTGGCTCTAGGAAATGTGAAAGGAATTTTTCACAATCTGACCTCAGTCTTCTGACATTTTATAGACTAAATAATTAAGCAAAAATTATATACGTCAGATTATTTGACAACAAAAATCGTTAGGTGCAGCCCAGCTGTTAAGCCATTAAAAAAAAAGAAGTATATTTATTTTGTTGAGCAGACGACTGGATTCAATCAATGAGGACAGAAGCTCTATAAAACCTCCAGCAGACCTGTCTGTAGGGTGGTCACTGAAGTGTTAATGCCAGCTAATTGATAAACAAAGTAAAGGGGAGTTTTGGGGCAGTCCATCTGGACCATTTCACCCCAGGGTTAACTTCAACTACACATGACCCTCTTATCTATTGACGCATGACCCTGCTCTCTGGGTCTTGAAGCCCTGAGCGATGCAAGCATCCCAGACAGCAGATTCAATGTTCAAACAAAACCTTTGTATACCTTTATTCTTTTCCTGTCAATCTCCTTCTGCTTCCCTCTCTCTCTTTCTTGTAGGAGAGAACATTTCACTTCTTCTTCTTCAGTCTGCTGCACAGTTTCACTGTTGAATGCTTTCCCTGAATGAAGCTAAATGTGCCAGGCTTCAGTGAGAGACTCATTTTCACAATGGGCAATAACGATGAGAAATTCACCCGTGGAGTCCTGCTGAAACCTGATGATACAGTTAGTACCATCCTGCTCGAGGTAAAACTCTTCACGACGCTGGGCATTACTGTCAGTGAAGACACTCTCAGTGCTGTTGAAACATTCATCTACACTTGCACTTCCAGACAAGTGAACACTGACAAGGAAGTGAATCAGATTTTATTTGTAAGGCTTTTGGTACATTGACTACAAATTTCTGGGTGATATACTTTATCTCAAAGGTAAAGGTCTAAGAGTCTAATCTTCATGTTTCTTTATGAATGAACATTAAAGTCTTGAAGCTGACAGTTAGTTGAACTACTTTCACACAATGGGTCTCTGCAATCTAAATAAGATAAGGTTTCCAATACTGTTGGCCAACAACACTCAGATTGACTGGAGAGGGGTGGCACTGGTGCTCCAACGTAGAGACCACTGTTGGGTCCCAATTATATATATAATAGTATACTGTATACACATAACTGTAATCTTTATAGTACATACCACTGTATAGTAACTGCTTTCACCATTTTATACTAACAGGAAATGATGCAATATATTTACCAATCAGCAACAACCTGTAACTGCAAGAAAAACTTCACAGAGACCAATATGTCTTTTTAAAGACCATGACTTTTGTTTGTTCTTTAATTTTCCAACATCTTTCTGGAGCTTCTTAACACCAATCACAATGTCTGTTAATTCTTTGCTGCTGTCCTCTTTCATTTCCTTTGTGCATTTCATTGAGGGACACTAGTTGCCATTAAATACACAATCAAAAAGTGCAATACACAATCAAAAGTTTATTCACTATATTTAGTTTATACTTTGTGTCACTTTTCAGTTTTTCAAGCACTCTAGATACTCAAAACCTAGCACAAAATGGGACACAGCTCAGGTTTCTATTCCCAGTAGTGATCCAATGTGCACATACGTTTGTTGGTGGAAAGCTGGTTTCATGGAACTAGCAACTCTTAATGAAAAAGGAGAAAGATTGGAAGGTGTGTATTGTTACTACCCAGCCTAACAGCTTTTGAACTAGAACACCAGCTGCAGGAAAAGTGTCTCAATCAGCCATCTGAAGGTTACAGTTCAAAGACAGAATTAAATGCACTATGAAAAGTCTGGTAATAGCTTTTGACACTTTGAGAGAAACTACTTGCAAAAAACATTATTGCCAAAAACCCAGGAAAGCTTAAGATACAAAATATGTTTTAAATATTTTTTTGTATATTTGTTATAAATTTGGTTGTCATCCACCATGGTTGGCTTGTCCATTGCACAATATCTAAATTTTGTGGTTATTATGACAGCCCTAATTGGACATAGTTTAGAAAGGCACACACCTGTGTATGTAAAGGTCCCACACTTCGCAGTGCATGTCAGGACAAAAAACAAGCCATGAAGTCCAAAGAACTCTCTGTAGACCTCAGTGATAAAATTGTGGCAAGGCATAGATCAGTGCAACCATTTCTAAAGCTTTGAGTGTTCCCACGAGCACATCAGTCACTCTAACAGAGCTTCAGAAGTCTTCTGTGGAGATGGGAGAACCTGTCGGAAAGATGACCATCAGCAGCACTCCATCAATCAGGCCTTTATGGAAGAGTGGCTAGATGGAAGCCACTTTGAGTAAAAGGTATATGACAGTCCACTTGGAGTTTGCAAAACAGCATTTACTGGACTCTGAGAGCATGAGGGAAAAGAGTCTCCGGTCTAATGAGATGAAAATTGAACGCACTGAGCAGAACTCTGCAACACTGTCTGTTGAACACCAGGCACTGCTCATCATCTGGCTAATGCAATCTCTCCGGTGAAGCATGGTGGTGGTAGCATCATGCTATGGGGCTGCTTCTCAGCATCAGCGCCAAGGAAACTGGTCAGAATTGAGAGAAGGATGAATGCAGCCAAATCCAGAGAGGTCCTTGGAGAAAACCTGCTCCACAGTGGACACGACCTGAGACCGGAGCAACGGTTCACCTTTCAGGATCACAATGACTTGAAGCAAACAGCACATCCTAACATCTGTGGAGAGGCCTGAACATAACAGTTTACAGACGCTAGTGGAGCTTGAGAGGTTTTGTCAGGATGAAGAGATAAACTGTCCAAATCCAGGTGTGCAAAGCTTGTAGAGAGCAAGAACACTCGAAGCTGTGATTTTTTCTACTATTCTTCTACTTCTACTAAGTACTGAACTGAATTATAGTCTTTGATTTTCAATAAATTTGGTCCTCATAGTTCACACTGGATGAACACCACAGGATAGTGATCAGATATTTTTTTCTTTTACATCATTATTTCATTTCTGGTGGATGTTCAAATAAGCCTAAGTGTTTGAAAAGAAACGCAAACGGCATCATTGTTTCCCATACACATATGTCAACACATGCAATTACTGTACTGGAGGCACATCGTTACACTTGATTAACTATTCCTCATCATCCTGTTGCCCATGTGTTCACATGCTGCAAGATTGACTGGATATCACTGCGTGTGTGATACGTCAGCCTGGTTATGAATTCCTGTCAATGACTCGACCTCATTTCCATATCACGCTCAGGCAGCTTTGATTTGAATATCACTCTTCCCAGTTCACCACTCCAGCCTTTAGAAGCAGAATTGGAGGTTGAGAGCTCTCAGTGGGGGGTACTCAGAACGTGGAGATGGAAAACTGAGCGTGTAAATTTTTTACACTCAGGAAATTTTGACATTTTGACTGATAATGTGAGTGCCTTATAAATAAATAAAAAAACAACTCCTTGAAAAATGTTTTTTCCAATAAGTCTTAATATTGACAAAAATATCTAATTTGATGAGCTTGTTTATCAGTCATAAAATGAAATTCTTTCAGTCTGTGCATGTTTGTAATTTGTGTGTACATGAATATGTAACAGTAAGTGGTGCGATGGTCGAGTGTTGGTAAAGGTGCAGATAATTCCAGGAGCAGCCCATCAAAGCAAACCAGCACCATTTTCCTGAGTGTCTGGTCACTTTATCAGGTACAACCAGCCAATAACAGGTAGGACCACTTTATTGCCTTCATGGTTGAATTCTCCAAGGTATATACTCATCAAGGCATTTTAAAATACTATATGCTGACTTAATAATTCCCCTCATATTTTTTTTCCTGGTGGCACATTCACACTACATCCTGCATCCCCTAATTTAAAATCGGCTTTATTGGGTTGGTCCTGTATGTAGGAACTAGCAGAGCAATGGGGAAAACAAAACTCACTGTCCATGTAGAAATGTACCTGGTCAGTAACAGGACTGTGGTTGTGATGCTGCAGTGGTGCACCATGCTCACTGGTGAATGATATTATCATGGCTGGTAATATAAGTACGATTTTAGCCTGACACATATAGATTGATATTGGCGTACAGCTGTATGTTGATCAATACAATACAGAGGGGCGACAAGGGCATGGTCAAACAACATACACCAGACTTCAGAGAAAAAAATTCTAATTCATAGTAAATGTTTAATGGGTTCTTCCCCGGCCCATTCCCTATCCCTCCACTAAATTCAGCACAAATCTGTTCAGTACTTCCTGTATAACCCGGCTGACAAACAAACAGACATAAGTGAAATCATAACCTCCTCGGCAGAGATAACTACCAATGATAGTTCTGAGGTACGGTGTTTCACCAGAGGGTATTGTTTATTTTTTTACTATAAAATATACCACGTCATGCATAGCTTAGTCACAGTTTTTTGGTCACAGCAGATGATTTGATTAGTCATAGTAGGAAAAGCACATGTGTTACTCATATCAACGATCGTTCTGTTCTATTCAAGTGTACCAGTAAGCCATTCCAGGGTGATATACAGTGCACTATATTTACTCTGCACCATTTCATCAGTGGCCAAATTATGAAGGCAAAATTTATACACTATGCCCTCAAAAATTCCCAACAAAAACAAGCACTACTTTCTTGTGTTGTATTATATAGATTTGAAATTTACCATTGTGTGACTCTACAACTGTCAGTGTCCAAATTCTCATATTACTGCTCACTACAGTCTAAACGACACACTGTTTATTATTCAGGGAGTAGTGACATCCACACAGGTGTTTTCACTTTTCTGTCTAATTAGACCTCTGCTCAGGTTGTACAGGGGCGGAGCTACGACGGAATTATGTGAAGTTATCAAACTCCATGAACCAATGAGAATGACAAAGTTAGATGTCAATCAAGCACAGTCTTCAGAAGAGGTCTAAGAGAAAACACCTGTGTGGGTGTGCCAAAGCTACTTCAATAGTGTAGATCCTCATCAACAATGTCTTATTATGTGCTTATGTTAAAAAATGAATATTCCCTGAACCATTAGAGAGCTGGCAGCAGGATCATTTCTTTAGCCCTAAATTCTCACCTTTCATTAGCGCATCACAACAGAAAGCAGACATTCGTTAGACCAGTCAAAATGTGTTCATCCTTCAATGAGCCAATCCAATTTAGGTAATAATGTCACCAAGCAGACCTTCCTGCTGGTCCTCTGTTTAAATTAAAGGGAGCAGACCCGACTGTCAAGCTCATTCACTTCACATCTTCATGTGCTGTGCTGCTGCATTAACATGTTACTTGAAGTGATTGTTGGCACTCTTATTAACAACTTCCTCAGTAATGTTTTTCCTCTTTAGGAGGTTAGCTCACTGCTAGTGTTTTGACATTCTAGCACAGGAAATGTCAGCCTGTGTCTGACTACACAGATATTGTATTTTCATGCTACATCCTCATCTTTGTTCTTAACACAGAAAACAATACCATACACCAAACAGCTCAGCCTGTGTGGGGTCCTGAACCCAAGGCGGAAACATATGTCAGTGATACAACATTCAGTTCTGTATGTTCCATCTGTAGCATTTGGTCAAACAACCTGTTTACCATATCTTTGTGCTTCAGTTGCTTATGGCTTACTGTTTGGAGGATTTCAGTGTGTGAACACAGTGTGTGTGTGTGTGTGCGTGCCACACACTTGTGTTATTCTGTGTGTGTTCCTCCACCCGGTGTCAGAGTTACTACCCATGTATTATGCATACCTCACAGCTGGCTCTGATAACACCCTCCAATGGCTTCATCTATCAGAGGTTGGGTAATGACAGCATTAGCCTGCAATGATAGTCAGCCTCTATTACCATTCACACTTTCTCTCCCTCAGACGAGAGGTGAAGAGGGCTCCAAACAGACGGAGAGGAGGAAGAGAAAAGGAAGGGCAGGTTTACCTGACATTAACCCGCTCAACCTTTAAAGTCTGCCTTTGAAAGTCAAGCATGATTTTTTAACACAAGCTAGTTAAAACTTTGAGACATAAAAGGAAACATAATACCTCTATAATGTCATAAACTGAGAGTAGTAAATAAACAAAACTTCATGAAAAATGCATGTAAAAATCAAGTGCTTTAGTTTACTACAGCTCTAATTTATCAATTTTATGTGGTATAAGAGACGAGATGGAGCTCATTAGCATATGACAGTACAGCTTTTATGTGGCTTAGTTAATTAGAACACATCATCATAGCATTATAAAGCTGATATTTAAGGAATTAATTTATGCAAAAAGAAAGCTTCTAAAAAAAAAAAAAAAAAAAAAAAAAACACTGGAGGACAGGATGTGCCTAAATATCTCCCACTGACGATCATCTTGATAATAAGTCTATTTAAGCCAATGTCATATTGGAAATTGATAAAGTTTTATGAGTGAGAATCTGCTTTGACATAACAGAGAACTGGGCCAAAAAAATGAAGCTGATTGTGTATGAAATCTGGAGATTGTAAACTGTCCGTCAAAATAACACATGGGTTTGTTCAACGTAGGTGAGCCTGGACCTGCTGAGCCTATAAAGTTAACTAAAGAAAAGATTTCAGATGGCATCAAACCAGAAAGGTGACCCTCTCTAAGTAGGCAGTCTAGAATATTATTCACAGCCTCTTTCTGAATGTTTGTATGTGTCTCCAGCCACCAGGGAAATTTAAAAAGTGTCTGTTCAGAAATTGACAGTGTCCGCATAACGCAGTGCTTTGAATGCCTCTGCAGACCTCATGTAGCAGTGATAACAAAATAAGTCCTCACCAGGTGTTTGTTTTCTTTTTACTTTTTCCCATCTCTGAATCCCATCAAAGCAGCACTTTCCCTGAATAATGATCAGGGTTTTAATTCCCAAAGAAGCAAAACCAATCCAAGCGAACTCATCCACAAGGATAACTGCTTGTCATCATTTCATAAGATGCGTCTCACCTCAGTTAACCACTGCACAGACGGATACACTTTCAGCAGGAATGAGCAACCACCACATGACGTGTCCCTGAACCTCTGTTGAACTTCTCGATGCTGTGGGGGCACCAGTGCAGAGGGCTTCAGAAAAAATGCAGTGTCGTCCAGGAAAAAAAGCTGAGCCCAGCTCAACTTAATGCAATGTCCTCCAGGAAAACCCTGCATTACCAATCAGATACATGCAAGTACCGATTCCTGATTATTCTGTAAAATGAATACTGTTTACCATGCAACTGCGAAGGAGGAAAATAAGACTTACTGTCGTCTCATAGTATTAAACATGTGCAGTTCTTTGGTACCTGACAAGTCTTTAAACTGATGGATCTTTCACTCAAACAGGCCTTCCTGCATAATATTTCTCACTTTCTTTACTTTAAAAGGAATAGTTTTACATTTTGATAAAATCACTTTCTGAGAGTTAAAGGAAAAGATCAGTACAGAACATCTCTCTCTACGGAGGTGCTGTAGAGCCAGGAGGCAATTAGCTTTGCTCACCATAAAGACTGGAAGCAGGGGGAAACATCTAGCTTGGCTCTACATTATGTTAATTAGTGTGCTTTAGAGGTGTTTGCAGGTGTATTTTTGAAATTGGAGTGAGCCAGTCCAGCGTTTTTCACCTGCTCCAAGTCCAAGCAACATTAATCGCCTCCTGGCTCCAGCGCCATACTTCACGCACAGACATGAGAGAGGTATCAATCTTATCATCTAATTCCACAAGAAAGCAAATAAAGGCAAAGTTGGACATTTTTGGGAATATGTTTAAGTTTAGATACTTCTAATGTATGCAGACATATGATTTTCACTTTAGAGGCCATCCAATAGTAGCTTATCAAAGATATATCAATATCAACATATATATGCCCCCTGATGAATAATAAATTGCAGGACAGAAATGATAGAGCTGAGGTCATTTAGAAACAGTAGTAAGTTAACATAGTAAGTAGTCCACCAGAGCACTTACAAGTTTATTATTCAACTGTAAAATGTTTCGCTCAGCACAAAGTCGTTGTTGACAACTCTGAAAAAAAAAGAACCCAGAAAAAAAGGCTAATGTTTTGTTGTAACCCATTTTAAACACTCAAATACCAATAACTCAAAAGCCAGGCTACATGTGTTTTGCAAAAATAAAAAGTGACGATTCTTCATATATCTGTTGGACTGCAATCAGAGATTTCTCTGACTGCACTGCTCGACTTAGATTTGTATTTATCTAGAGTTGTAATTAACATGTCTATTACATTTATTGTGGAAGAGTTCCCGCACCAAGATGTATTCAGATGTTATCTAATGTACATACATACATAGCATCTGCATTACTTGGGCATTCATCAGAGCTTCTCAAAAGCCCAACATGTCATTACAGTGTCTAGTTGAGTAAAAGCAGCAACACAAATCAAAGCCAGGACACTGAGTGACGCCCTCTATCTGCCCCCCCCCCCCTCCTCAGAATGCATTGATAAAGGGCATGGGCGGCATAAATTTAGTGCTAAATGGCCAACTGTCATGTAGAAGGTGAAGGATCACATCACGTCGCAGGCATGAGCAGATGCCTGTGAAGGTCTAATGACGGTGACCGTGTCACCTCTGTGTGTGTGTGTGTGTGTGTGTGTGTGTGTGTGTGTGTGTGTGTGTGTGTGTGCATGTGTATACGTGCCTATATGCCCATGCATTCTGCGTGTATGTGCCACAAAACATCTCAGACATACAACCAACACATACGCCCACACAAACAATAAGACAGTCTGAAAGATCGCCCACAGCGTAAAACCTTTACTATACATACGAGTCATCTTACCCATTGATTTCACACTTTAAAATGAGTCACTTTCATGTACAAAAAGGGAAGAACAAAGGGAAAAGTAGAGCGGACAGGGCTGGTGATAAAAATCCCATTTGTTATTGAGGAGACATGTGAAGGGCTGGTGATGTAAGCCAGATGTGCTGATGTAATGCATCTGTAGATCCATCTGAGTTAATTCAATGGAACTTAGCTCACCATCAAGGTAACAACAAGGTAACACAAACACATCAAGCCTATTAGCGGTATTAGCACGGGCAGAGCGACTTGGCGCGAGGACAACGTGTGAGTGTGTGTGTGTGTGTGTGTGTGTGTGTGTGTGTGTGTGTGTGTGTGTGTGTGTGTGTGTGTGTGTGGGAGGTGGGTAGAGTGAGGTGGGGGGGTGGGCATTTCTTTACCCTAATTTGTGTAATGCACAGTGACAATAGAAAGGGACTGAGAGGATTAATGCACCATCCATCATCAAGCTAACTGTTGACTGCTTCAGACCTTAGATGGACCAGGCCTGCTTCCTAATGTGAACCAGACCTGGTGCATCAGTCTGTGCGTCAGATGGCTCTGATTCAAATTAAAGACCAAACAAAAAAAAAAGAAGAAGCTGATTCATTGTCCTTGAAGATTTTGAGTAATGGTGGAATAAAGCAGGTTGTATTTATAGAACTTATTTGTTGGCCAGTCCAAATAGATGTTGTGATTGAACAGTCTGCCAGAAGTGATTTTTTTTTATTTTTATTTTTTTTTATTGTGATGGGCACTTTTCTACACCGACTATTAGTATTTTTCATTTTTATTTTGGAAGAAAGGTTACTGGCTTTCAGGTGTACGTTTTCAGGGCTCCTTGCCAGCACAGGCTTCAATCTATAAATGTAAGTTTTGGGGAAGTTTCTAAACTCATCATAACTGCAAATACCTGTTTATTTTACTCGTATGTGCAACTACATTCTGCAACCTACAAATAGGTGTGCAGAAAAACTCTTTCAGGTGCTGCAGCTCTGCTTCTTCTTGGTGTAAAATATATTTCTGAATGAGAAAATATCTTCAATCCAATAAATCTCCAAGCAGACAAAGCCGGCAGAGGAGACTACAGCATTCTGCAAATAATGGCTCGGGGCTTTAGCATATAAGATCATCTGATACAACTTTGTACATAAACAGAGCAGCAGCTTCAGCAAAACAAACTGTTTAACCTTGCTGTGAATAGATTTGCATCCATTACAGTCAGACACAGTATTGTGAGAGGAGGACAAAGAAAAAGACTGCTTTCTATTTTTCTTCCCCAAGCAGAGCAAGGCGCATCAGTATCTGGGAGGATAAGCAAATTCATTAACGGCTTCTGGCAGCACAGGAGACAGGATTAACAATCCCTTTATGCTGAAATGTAATTGAAAATATGGCCCGTCTCATTTTTCACACAAATGTGATTGGATATGCTCCTGTTGTGTTGAGGTTAGCTGCAGTTAAGCCATAATTTGATTTTGAAACTACCACAGACGTGGAACGTTACAGTCACCCAGTTAAGATAATGTGAAGTGATATCATTAGGATAAACTGGTGAACGATCCCACTGTAGGAAAAAGTACTGTTTTTTTTTTGTTTCTAATAAAAAGATGAGTGATTGGCTAGACTAAACTCACAGCCTGATGTACGTATATATATATATATATATATATATATAGATAATATTAGGAGTGTGTAGCAGGACCAATAAAACAAGAATTCATGCTAGAATTAAACAAACATTGCATTTGTATTAATATATACACCCTCACAGCTGAATGTGATGCTGCTCAGTGAAAAATGCAACTGTACCTTCAATTACAACAAATCACGAGCAGTACACACCGACAAATCACAAATTAGAGAAACATATTTTGCCCTGTCAGGCACATTTACATCACCAATGAGCTGGCTCAAGGTTGAAGGAAATGACACCTGTGATATTTCTCACTCAGCTGCCCCAGCGGGTTATGAATCGGCCAAGACCATATTTTAGCTTAACATGCTTCCATCCTTTTACCGTGAAACCGCAAGAGCACTAATCATGACGGACGGCTGCCCCTGTCAGTGGCAGTGCCTTATTTCACCAGCACGGAGCACTGAGCAAAACATGTTAAGCAACACCATCCAATCCCTAATCAATGTGACATTCAGGTACAGCCACTCTCAGCTATCGTGTTAGCAATCAAAGGTCACTATAAGGACACGTGAAATGTAATGTATGACACGCCAGGCGTATTTTATTATTTGATGAGAAATGCTCTAGAAATCAATAGAGAGTCTGGGACGATAGTGCTATTGAAGCGTCCTGAAACTCCAACTGGCATTTCAGACAAGAGATTGTATATTAACCATTAATATGCGAGCCCAATGGCACATTCCACTGAAAAATTTAATTTTCCATCTTTCTGCTTGGTTATGAGGCATCTGGACTGTAAATTGTGTCAAATATCTCCAAATCAAGATTCATGATATCTAAAAAAAAAAAAAAAAAAAATCTATGATGAAAACTTTGTCCTCATCTAATTCAGTTCATTTGATTGTCAGATTTGATGTTCAGGAGCGGCTGTACACCCTAAATTTCATTCTCTTGCATGACTAACCAACTGTAAACGTGTTGGTTGCTATGGTAACGGCATGTCCATACTTAAACTAAGTGGTGAAGTGTTGGAACCAAACAGCAACCATACAAGCCTGAAGTATTTGTGTGTCCCATCTTTTCCTTCAGACCACATAACATGGAGTCACACAGACATCAGGAAAGTGGATCCTGCCACAGTATGAGCACCAGTTTGTTCACTTTCACTAACACACAGATTAACATCATTTCAACAAGTAAGTGCAAAGATAATAAATTCACACAATTTCTGGATCAGCATTCTGGGAAATGTCGGAAATCCCTGACAATGACCAAACAGACTGACAGTGAGCGGATATTTCAAGAAAGAAATTATATTTAAAGATAGAATTGAAATATGTTATCTAGTTAGGAGCAACTTCTTGCATGTGGGGACATATTTATAAGGCATGTACTGTAGTGTATAGTATAACAGGAGACTCATATTACGTTAATTCACAGTTTTAAATTTTGCTTCGGCTTACTTCACAAATGAAATAACTTCAGTCAGACAACTCTTATTTGGAAGTTCATTCTTGACATTGGAACCAGTAGTTTGAGTTTCTGGATTCTGGTCCAAACAAAATGTTGGTGCAGAAAAAAAAAAAACTCAGAAACAGAATGAACCATATCACACATTAAAGTAACTCAGAATGTGAGCCTGGATTCTCTGAAAGTGGATCATTCACCTTCACCAACCACTACATTCCTGTTGTTGGTGTAATGAAATGGAGGAAGGATTGGCAGATAAAGAAAAGCAGCTTCTCTGTCACCAGCAACAAACATGCCCAGAGATGCCTCACCATATCTCGCTGCCACTTGTGTCACATCATAAGTTTGGAGGGATGGAGGGTCAGATTGTTCAAAAACTGATGATGGTATAATTTGTATGTACATATAAACCACCAATAAAAAAAGACAATCTTTTGTTCCATACAAATTAGCTACAAGTGGCCATCCCCCACCCAGGAGATGTAGCAGAGACTTCTATAATGACACACGGAGAGAGTAATAACTCCATTTTCAGGATTGTTATGATCGATATTTAATCCATCGAGCAGAGGGAGCCTTTGGGATGGAGGAGGCGGGTTGTCTGGTTATCTCTGAAACACAAGGCTGAGGCCATTCTTTCTGTGGGTGGTCTGAAAACCCCCCGATTGGCGGCCACTGATAGAGCACACCATGATAAGACCCCTGCACCGGTGGCCCGATGCGCCACCTCCCGCTGACCCTCCATTGTTTCTGCCATCAAGACTGGCACGGCGCTGATGCTCCGATAACGATGAGAACTTTACTGCTGGTTTTCTCACTGAGCGGCCAAAAAAAAAAAAAAAAAAGACACTACAGAGAACAGGCATCCAAATAGAGGGGGAGGAGTAGCTGAGGCAAAACCGCTTGTGTGTGTATTTATTGGCTCATGAATCAATATGGCTTTTCTTATACAAAAAGACCCGGCTGTCATTGAGAGAGTGAGTATCTATCACTTCCACCTGGAGCTGGGGTGCGGTGGCAAGGTCGCAGCTGATAGCCTCGCACTGGTTTGTGAGGGGGGGACCTGAATGAAGGGGATGACAGCCAAGCGATATGAAGAATATAACTCATATAACTCATCTTATACACGACCAATGGCAATGGCCCTGATTATAAGAGGTGATTTACTGTATCCTCAGCACAGGGCTCATAAACATCCAGGCACAGGACACTGCATATGGTCCCTGTTTTATGTTGATTTTTTGCACCATTAGGTCTATTTGCTGACCTGCAGATCCAACGAGCGGTAATAAAACATGGCGTCCGTGCTTTATAAAGCATACAACGCACTTTTTAACAACATGCACAGAATAAACTGTAGGAGAGGATTAGAGAAGGATTCTTCACTCAGCTGTTGTGCCAAAGACAGCAACACATTCAGGTCAGACACTCATATTCTCTCATTCTTTAGGGGGAAAACAAAAAAAACAAAATAAAAAAGAGAACGATTTGTTTTTTATTCTTGTAGACAACCAGAAATCCCACCGGGGCCCAAATGTACAAGTCTATGACTCCAAATGTAAGTCAGGACACTTTCATGGCCTAATGATTAGAATATTTCCTGGTTTGCTTCCGTCTAAGAAAAGTCTCAAAGGGGATTAAATGTCTGTTTTTTCATTAACAGGGCCCCGCTGTGGAGCACTGTTCAGACACCATAGTATAAAAACACATCACCATAAATGTGACAAGTTTAAAGCTGGCATGAAAATAATTTTTGATTGATTAAAATATGTTGTTTTTTTCCCCCCATTTTTAATTGTAGTAATCAAACTGTACACAGCAGTATTTACTACTAGTGTTCAAATACGTCTTTGTTTGCATTGTGTACATTTTGTTTAGGACTGCAACAGGAGAAATCCCCTGACATGTAGACCTGGAGAATAAACCAGACAGCTTCATACCCACGACAGACCCAATTAAATGAATAACACAGTCACAATTAAACCTAAATGTGGTGGTGACACTTAAGCAGCTAATGTCCTATAATGACATTAGCTCCTGAAGGTCACCCTATCATTGTTGGAGAGCTCTATAAAAGATCTACAATTATAAGACTGTGATTTCCAACTAGACACTGATCTGCATACAAAACATGTAATATTGGTACAAAACATTTAATATTGTCTGGAAAAAATTACGTTGAACTCCTGAAGGCTAAAGAGCAGCTGTGATATTGTGATATTGTTTTGGTTTATGACCTTTGAAGCCACAAACTAAAAAAACCACTGGTGTCACAATAAAAGCTGTTCCTCAAACCTTGAAGGTAGGGGAATTTGCACAAAAAAACCCCAGCCTGGGAAATGAAACAATGACAGGAAAAGAAAAGTCTTAAGTCAAGCTAAATAACTCAATATAGCACATACATTCAGCTATGCAGTATCTCTATAGAGTGACCCATTTATTGAATTACCTGCTATTTTCTAACTTCTGTAGATAGCCTATTTAAAATTCCCTGACTTTGCTTCCTGCACCTCAGGGAATTCTGTAACATCCCAGAAATTCCAGAGGGAAACGCTGTATGATGGCAAAGAATTGTGGGAGAAGAAGCACAGAAGAGGCATGTAAAGGAACAAAGAGAGGCTCCTGCAGGATTTCATCTCAGGCCAGTGTGGGCACACGTCTGTAGCTCTGAGCTTTCTCTCTCTAAAAAACAACATAAAAAGGCTTTCAATGCGGACCTCCCACTTATATTAACATGAATTAAAAACAAAAAACAAGAACAGTGAAGCTGGGAAGACTCTGTACATATCAATCTTGTATGGTGTGTTTACTCACATTACGCATTTTGATCAGTGTTTCTGCACAGTTACATCACACAACTTCTCCGCTAACAGCACAGACTGATCGACCGAATGAATGTGAACACAGAATTCCCAGATCGTCCATTGACTATCCTGATAATGTTCATTTAAACAGGACAAAGATATGCAAGATCTTGGCAGCAAAAAAGGTGCATAACTATTTGCAGTTTTACTAAGAATGAGAGGAAAGAAGGAGCTCCAGACGACTGAGGAGACAATACCGTCTGCAAATTCTGCAGCAAAGTTCAGCTTTATTTCTATCACAACACAGTCTCAGTCGAGGGGACAGTAGCTATGATGTAAAATAATACTAATATTAAAACAAACTCAATATAGTTTATCATTTTTTTACAATTTGAAAGACTGCCGACAAGTTGTGACATGCCAGAAATCAATCTCATTCTCAACAGGCAATGACATCCCATAAACATCAACAACCAATCAGAGGAACTCAGCCTGATTCTAAAACAAGTCAAGGACAACCAATTTGGGTTGATCGTGCTCAACAGATAGTGCCCGCTCAGCAGAAACCAACCATGTGCTCTTACTTCACAAACTCTGAATTTTCCAGAGTAAGAGAAAGTAAAGATGGAGAGTTGTGCTGCTGCAGGATAATGTACTGTATGGAGACATATTCTCATATTCTCCTTGTAAGACTTCTCAAGAGTTCATCAAAGAGGGAGAGAACAAACAACATCCCTGCTACAGTTTTTTTTTTTTTGGGGGGGGCGGGGGGGTGTTTGGGGGTGGGGGGTTGGGGGGGGTGGGGTGGGGGGGTGTTATCAGATCAGGTCGATGCCAGCGCAGTACCACCTCTTCCCAGACACTTCCCTCCCTCAGACTGTAATTAACTGTCAAGGCCGATCTGGAGGAGAGGACCCATGTCAGTATGTCAGAACGGTTAATTAAGAACCTTAAAAGGTGTTGGAAGGGAACAAAGACCAATCCACCCCGGCAACAACTGCGACATGCGGAAACACTGCCTCTGATTAACTTCAATTAACTGGGCTCTGGAAGATAACCCTGTGTGTGTGTGTTTTTTTTTTTTTAATGTTAATGTGCTCAGTAGGCTGATGGATAATAAAGAGTTCCATCTCTCCTTTTTCTTTCTGTGATAGGACTGCAGCCGATCAGAGGAGAGGAAATCAAACGGATGGCTGATGTTTGTTTCTCTTCCTCTGTGCATCGGGGGAAATGAAGCCTCAGCCTTTGATGGCATTAGTAATATCATTATATGCATATCTGTCAGTGATATCGCTTAATTACGCAGCTGTGACATGAGACACTATCATCTGTGTTTTGTTGCGCCTGCCTGGCAGCTATTATCTCGCTGGACATCAGTGAGGTAGGATATTATTCAAAAGACGGGGCGATATTTCATATTCTTGCACTCCACACACACTCTCCATTTCCTTTTATGTTTCTCATTTTCAACTATTCTCTTTTTTCCCCATTGTCAGAATGTATTTTTTTCAGTGCTATTACATTCAATTGAAGTGCTTGTTTACGATTTCTTTTTCTGCCTCTCTCGCTGTGTCTGACTCTTCACTCCTTGTTCCCTCTTTCCACCTCAATCCCACTTTTTCTCTGTGTATTTGAGAACCACAGTAATGAAAGACAGAGCGTGTGTGTGTGTGTGTGTGTGCGTCTGTGTCCATGTGTGTGTGAGTATTTGTGGGTCCTAAAGAGTAGTGAGCAACTACAGAGGCACCGTCTCATCCTGGTTGCCTGATTGCAGGCCGCTGTGACACAGTGAGATGGGACGGCTCAGTGCCAGATCTTCTGACCCCACCCCAGAGACCACCGCCAGCCAATCAACACTCTCATCAACCGCTGGGAGAGACAATCAGAGAGAAGAGCACCACAGGTAAACATGAGGCGGCAGAGGGAAGAGGCGTGTAGGTGGGGGGAAGAAACAGCAAGAAGTTAAGTATTTGAAGGAGGGTAAGAATAGAGAGGTAATCAAAAAAGGAGAAAATGAGAGACCGGGAGAGAATCTCATTTAGCGGGATAAATTATTGCACAAATATGCACCTATCAGGGGGTCAATTGAAAATCAAGGAGGAAAACAAAAACAGATAAAAAGAGCTCTTGTTAACTGCCATCACGTGCTGGCAGATGGCTTTGCACTACTGGAAAATGAAACGACTCTAATCCTCATTTTAAGATCCTCATCACCCTCCCATTCATGGAGTACTGCAGCCAAGGAAAACCAGCTGGATATTGCCGTATTAGTCTCCTCCACCATGGCAACCCAAAGCAATCAACTCTATATCTTCTAACCTTCCCGCTCATCCACCCACTCCTCCCACCCGGCGCCATCACACACCGCTTCCCCTGCCTGGTAACCCCACAGACAGGTCTCCTCCATGGCAACCCATGGCAACCCACAGCAATCTAATTTATATCTAATGATACCCACCCTCAAAGCCGGCCTACCCACTCATGAAAATGAGATTTGAAATTAAATGAATAACAGGCAGGTGAACTGTGAATGCAAATTCTGCAATCTTGCATGAAGATATTGTTTAGATATTATTACTACAGACCGTGAGGAGGTCTCAATAAAAGACTGGTGGAAGATTTTTTTGTCACTGTTACACAAATCAATCCCTATGGATACAATTGTTGTGTGTTAAACTACAGAACCTGATACATTCCAACACTTGTGCAACAAAGGCAACTGTGATAGTCAAATCCATCTTTCCACCAGACCTCCTTCCAAATCCTGGCTCCACTGGTGGCCTGCTACAAATACATGTGTTCAAAGCAAATGTGTATTGCTTGTATTATATAGTTTGTGCTACGCAACTAAAATTAAATTGACTATTCTTACCGTCTCTTCCGCTAACAGGTTTCCTTTAGCTTCTCGACCTTCAACATGTTGTCACCACATATAAAACATGTTCCAAACGGTTTGGCACAGGAACCTTGTTCAGAGAATGAGGCTATAGCTACTATAGTGTGTGTGTGGTTGTGTGTGTGTGTGTGTGTGTGTGTGTGTAGTAGTGATGCACGAGCAGCTACCTAAAGCACAGGCCCCATGAGCAAGCAGCCACAACAGTGCTCGTCAAAGATCCTCTTGTCCAAGTTGTTTGCTCTTAATCCAAAAACAGAACAAATGTGGAGGCGCAGTTCTCAGACAGGTAGACAAACAGGTGTAGGTCAACTTTAGACGCAGCAACGCATGAGCACTTAATACACCAGGGCCGCTGAGTTAACTGATTAGAAGAAACTTAATAACAAAATCAATACAAAATAACTTATTACTCAACCTAACACTGATTTATCGACATATCCAAATCACCCAGTAGGCTATTTGTCAGTTTTATTGTTAAATGTATATGTATATTTATGTGTGATATTCCAGTTTTACTGGTTTTATCAATTATATTGGTTTATATTGGTGAGTGTGATGCTGAGCCCAAGAAAAAAAATCCCCACAGGGACAATAAAGTTTATCTTACCAACTCTTATGAACTCACATCATACAACAGCTCCACAAACAGATCCATTGATTTTGCAAATTGAAATTGATTGAGAAGATTTATGCCAGCCAGGAATTTAGCCTTTATAAACACTGGGGTGACGATGACTTTGCGTTTTGGTGAGCCATGTTCAAAAGTTGAGCCAAGTTTAACTTTATTATTGTCAGCAACCCTGCTGTGCCCACTTTGTGTCAACGTTGTGCCATTAAAATTAATCAGGAGGGTGCAGTTAATATCAATGTGCTATTGACCTTCTAAATGCAGTGTTTGAAAATCAACATTGGGGCAAGTACTTTCAGTGAAAGTGGTGGACAAAGTACTAACACAAAGTACAGTAGCAGCAAAGCTCAGTGTATGTAATAAAATATTGATATATATTGAATACAATAACACTTTGGATAAAAATTGATTTCTGTCCTTTTTTTTTTTTTTTTTTTTTTTTTTTTTTTAAAGGGCCATTCTAACTAAATAATGGTGCATGTTTCCTGTGTACCCTCCAGAGGACAATGTACTTGTTATTTGCAGTCTCCCACATCTAATAACTCCAAGTATCCCTGTTACAGACCTTCACTACATGGCATCCCATCCATAAACATAAAGGGCAAGCCAATGACATTTCCATTGTAGACAAGTGTTATTTCTCCAAGGACTTCAAAATAATACGATCCTGTCTTAAATTAAATCTATCGTTTCCTTGTGACACTTCTGTCAGCGCAGAAAGAGGAGGGGTATCCTCAAATACAACAGGGTCTGTTGAAATGATGGCCGAGCGCCGTCTGTTCGCCATCTCAGGTTAAGCCCCGGACTCCTGATAACAGAGCTAAATTAGGCGTAGTTTGTGTGAGAGAGGAGGAAGATCTGATGGCTTGGAAATGAAGGGACAGGATATGTGCATCTGTAATGAGGCCAAAGTGGAATGTTTTCAAGGAAAATTGGATCATTGTAAAAATGGCAAGGTGAAACAGAGTTGTCCTTTATTTCCTCTTTTCCTACCATGGAAGGAGATGGAGAAGGACTGACAGAATCATTCTTTACATTGATTTCAGAGGACATGGAAAAGGAATAACTTCCATCAGTTGTACTGAGGGCGAACAAAGACTTTTCAGCTGTGGTGTCTACAATCAGAGATAAATGTTTGACTGAAGGCTATTCTCCCAGCCATGGGATCCTAATGATCTGCAGCCGTCACACTCCCATATCTCTTGTGGTACATGAGGCCCTGTGACATACTCGATGCTCTGGTCCATCGGTCAGAGCACAGCCATATGTTGTGGGTCCACCATTTTTCTGCAGGTCACAATTACAGCGCCCAACGAAGGAAAAAAAAAAAAAATCAAACCTATTTTGAGATGTTTTTGCAAGAACCTCTGAACAACACATTGATCATGCAACAGCTCAGACTCAGTAATGATGGCAATTGCTGTGGCCTCAAACTGGGTGAGATACTATCAACATTAATATTGCAATTTATCGAACCAAAGAGGATTAATTATGTTTATCTTTTAATCCTCAAATGGAGCGGTGCCCCTAAATAAGCGGGAGCAATACTCCTGGGCTTTCAGATCTGTCAATAACAAGAAGGGTGAGCTCTCTGTCAAACACCGTAGTAAGAAAGCCATGACATTAGGAGCTAATTTGACTGTACGAACACCCTTGTCCTCCCTTAGCTCTGTAAATGAGCAGCAAGCCACTGCTGCAGAGCTTACTAGCAGGAGAGTGAACCTCCATTAGACTCGCAATTACTGCCACCCCCATTAAAAAGAAGAAGAAAAAAAAACTCAGCCATAGAAATCAAATGAAATACAAATATGAGTTTTAACGGTAACCTTTGGCCACAACATCCTTATTAGTGCTGCATGTTCTCCCCTCTCTCTCTCTCTCTCGCTGCATAATATCACTTGAGCCGTCAACCAAACGATGCCGGTCATTAAAAACAGATCCATCTCAATTAGGAAGTGCATTTAGACTATCCCATGAGATGGAATTTCGTACGGCTTCGTTTCTATTCAGACTTATGACAGAACCTGGCACTGTAAGGTAATGATCCACATACTCCACAGATGGTGAATGGACAAACGCTGCCACTGATTGTCTAATTAAAAAAAATCCCAACATTACATCCATATTATTTTCCATTATTTTGCAGCCATGAAGTTAAACAGCATGTATGAAATCACAATAATCCTCTGACTTTATTCTGAAGCAGTAAGAGGAGAAGGTCTTCAAGGATTTATTTTCATTTTGGAAACTCGCATATATTGACAAGCTGTTAAGGAAATTCACTGTACTCCCATTCTCGCAGAAGTGCGCAAGTACAACTCCTGCTGCAAACTTTAGAGCAACTTCCGAGCGTATGAAGGTTAACTTCAGCGCCCGTCTGCCCAGGTCCTCTCTGGCTACCTGCTCCCATTGATTTTGATTAGCCGCTGCCGCTCCCCCCCCCAGTTGGCTACAAGGGAACGTTGGTAATGACAGCCCCTCAGATGTCTTCATGACATCAGCAGAGCCATCCGTCAGCCTGCAGTGCTGTGTAAAAGTGGCTGACGTGCCACCTCTGTGTCTGATGGATGGAGCCTGTCTCTGTACTGCCAACCTCTTTTATCTGCTGAGGCAGGCCAATCCCTCTGGATAGGCCTATAATCAGCTAGACCCCTTCTGATCCTCAACGAGAGCCCCGACACCACATCTATTCATGCTTAACGTCAGATAAGAAATTGTTTGTGTAATATATAGCCGGCGTATGAGGGGCTCCTTTGAGAAATTACAGGTCTCCAAGCAGGGTTGAGTGTATTTTTTTCTGACATTTGTTATTTGATAGATAGATTTTTGATTGATTTGATTGCTTATTTAACCTTGATAGAGTCAGAACAGCAATAATGAGCTGGAGGGGACCAAAAATAGACTTGCTACTGTTGGTGGCCAGTGTGACATACTGTATAGTAGCATGAGAAAGAGGTGCAGGGAGTGGTGGGGGAGATATGAGATCGCAGGTGCTTTGTGTCCAAATCCACTTGAGGAGCAACGTGATGTCAAAACACTCCTCATGCAAGACCGAGCATTATTTATCAGAAATATGCACTTTGCTCAACGTGTTTCACCATCTACCACTGAGCATTTACACTCAGAGATTCCACCTTCCCCTCTGTGTTTCTGATTACCTTTGCCTGATTTTCCTGTGATAACACGGCGTGGTCATATATGCGCAGACATTGGAAGCAGTTAGAAGTGACAATGGAGAGCAAGACACACATTTCCCTGCAGGATCTTATCAAATTTTACATCCAGCAGGTCTTTGCCATTTGGTCTTTGCTGATCTTACCCTCCAGCACCTTAAGGAACAGTAGGAGGCTTTTGCTGCTAGCAACTGAAATTGGCCACAATTACCACTGCTGATACTGGAATTAGCCGCTTATGTATAAAATGGGAGGAAGTCTACACTCACGGGAATTGCTAAATCCTTTTCATCTTTTTCTTCTCTTTTTTATTCATTCATGTTGTTTTCAGATACTCTACGCAAGCAGTGTGGCTCTAGGGATGGCAATGTCTGTTGATCTGTCGCTCCACCACTGCGGTTCAGACCGAAATCTCTCAACAAGTATTGGGGTAGGTTTCAATCTAATTTTATACAGACATTCTTGGTTCCCACAGGATGAATCTTAATGTCTTTGGTGATCCTCTGACTTTTCCTCTTGCACCACCATAAGGTTGACCTTTGTGGTCTCAAGTGAACTGTCTTGTCAATTATTGGATGGACCTGCCACCATGTTCCCCACAGGATGAATTGTAAAAGCCTTGATGATCCCTTCACTTTTCATTTAGCAACATAATCAAAATGTATTTTTCACATGCATTATAAGCCAAACTAACGGCTTTGACACCAGCCTCAACTATAACTAAAGAGCCCCTGGCGTGGCTGCAGACTCTTGATTGATTGTTTTAGTTTGGACTGTGTTGCTTATTTTACTGAAGTCCTGATAACCACATAAACTTCACAGAACAGCATCACCTTCAGTTCACCCACAAACATCAATCTCACTGAGCTATCTGCAGACATGGCGCTTCCAGCAAGAACATCTTAGTCCAAACATGGTGGCACTGCCAGCTGAAATGTCAAGGGTAAGGTTTGGCATGAGAGCGAGAGTGATGTAGGAATGTAAGCTGCTCTCCTCTGAAAACGCTCTAATTTATCCCCTCGACAGCTCTTGAACTCTTAATGATTTCCTCAGCTCCAGTTCACGGCCCTGTGTGGATGTGTGAGACCTGCGACTTTCTGTAGTCTAATAAAACCTTAAGTGAGCAAAAATGTCTTTCATAAAATCTGTCGGTTCAACAGCTTTATCATCCTGGCTGTAAGCAAATGTCAAACGGGAGAGTTTCATTGGCACTCTATCAAAGTCTCTCGTAAAATGGCCAATAAAACTTTACATGGTCCATGAAATCATCTGTTTATTATGAATGTAGGTACACTAGTCAAATATGTGTTGATTTCTTAAACCCTTCATGAGAAACACAGACTTTCAAGACATGTAACCTTCATCATTTTTCATTGGCTCAATCTTGTTGTTGGAGGTCATAAAGACAAACAGCACAAACATTCACCAGAACATGAGCATCGGTGCAGACAGACAAACATCAGCCAGTGGGAGGTTTTTCCATGAGAGACTCGAGCTTGTTAGAGTTGCTCAAAGCTTATTAAAAAGTCAAAAGTTGTTTTTCTCCATTTTAGTTTCCCGGACAAACCTCTCCCTTCACCCTTTCTATGATTACCAAAAGGACACATTAATTAGCTGTGCAACAATTAAAACAGCTGTTAACCTGGGCAATCTCAGCGACCAGGCCTCATGACATGAAAAATAAAAACCCACACCAGTGCAGCCAGGACAATAGATCATAAGAGGCATCAATAAATAATTACATTTAAATGTCTCTTAATGAGAGGAGTTTGCTGACTGGGCCAGTGTTTATGGCCTCTGGTGAAACTGCACGCACAAGGCATTCATAATACAGAATGTCATAAAAGACTGGTCTGTTAATGGCTCTCAGTGCTCTGACTGCCATGATAACAGCATCCTCAATTACACACCGACGACATGCTACAACTAGATATGCAAACACACTGATATTTCCTTTGAAATGTTTGCTGCCTCAGCACAGCAGCTTTGCATTTATTAGTTATTGTAATTATGCATTTTATGGTATGGGATTTGGGGAAATAGTATTTTGTTTTAATAAAAAAAAAAATGGAAGTTAAAGGGTTGATTCACAATTACAAAAGAAACTTTAATGGGATCCAGCCATGCAGATATCTTTGGTTTAATTAGTCTACATTTTGAGATATCTCCAACTCCAACTGAATGCATTAGAGTTGAATGAAATATAATTTATTTTCATTTCACTCAAACTGAAAAACAGCTCGTTTTCCAGAAACAGTGTCCACAGAAAGAGTTGTCAACAGTTTTCATCAAGTAAATGTTTTCAGTAGAAAGAAAACTGTTCACGTCGACTGCATTGGGGTGAGAGGAGAAATCTCAGAGACAGTTATTTCAAATCTTTAGCAAATAAAAGCAGAACTACATGTATGTGTATTTTGGGTGAACCAATCCTTTAAATTACACTGTTTCCCCAAACTACCAACCACTGCTTAATGCATGTAGTCAATCATGTCAGCTGAACTTCTTTTGATTTTAATCCCCTGCCCTTTAACTGTCAAGCATTGTGCTGTAATGGGGAGCAGTGTGTGTGTGTGTGTGTGTGTGTGTGTGTATATAATAAAAAAAAAGTCACTTTTCCTGAACCTTGACAGGACTGACAGACGTGAAGCCAAACGTGTGACTGAAGAGACAAAGAACGTTTAATCCAAGCGTGTTCGACATGAAAGCTGTGGGTGAGACGCTCCTTCAGGTACACTGGCCTCTTATCTACATGGCTGCCTTCTTAATTATTCATCAAGTATGTGTGCATGTGTGTGGGTGTGAGCTTGTGTGTGTGTGTTTATGTCTGGGGCACTGGGACCTGTAAGGCTTCATGAAATGATGAGCACGTTAAGACACATGAAACAGGTGCAGCAGTGGCACAGCACAGCATGTGACCACACACACAGACACAATCAGGCACGTTCGTACACACACACACACACACACACACACACACACACACACACACACACACACACACACGTCACTGATCACATGAAAACTGTGCATTACCAAGCACAAGGGAGTATATCAGTTTGATGGTGTCATGCAGGGAATGGGTGTGAGGAAACAAGTTGACAATAAGGTGACTGCTGTTTGAGTGCTGTGGCTCATTTTTACACAGATATTGTGGCACACACACACACTCTCTCTCTCTCGTGCACAACTTCTGGCATATCAACCAGGGTCTCCAGTGATCGCAGCTGACAAGCCAAGAACATCATGTCACACACACAAACACACACACACACACACACACACACACTCCTTTCTTCTAACATCATGGATATTTATCATCATAAATAATGAATGCCGTGCTCTGGGACTGTGCAGTTACCAAAGCACTACCATGCTGGAGATTAGAGGCAAGAGCAGCGGCGTGTTTTGCTGAAGTCTCACTGAGGCAAAACAACAACAACAACAACAACAACAACTACAAGTTTAAAAATGAGAATGAACGCAAATTAGTATTGAACAACCCTCTTTAGTTATGCACATGTTGACATTTAGTCAGTAGAAGTGGTCAGGGGGCAAACCAAGTGGACTTCAACAGAGAGGGGACTAACTGTCTGCTTATGATGTCTGATGTGTTATGTCTGATAAGGATATTTTTTTATATCTTATTTATTTACAATACAGTGGAAAGTAGTAAACTAAAAAAAAATAAAAACAGCATCACGATAACATAACCTACAAGAATGTGGCTCTTAGCTGCTGGCCGGCACCTTTGAGGCCTCTGAGCTAGCAGGGCTATCTATAGCTAAATCCTAGTCTTTCAAGGCTAAAGTAGCCTAGCAGTTAACACAGCAACAAGTTCAAACACTTTTCAATGTTTCTGTTCTGGTTCTGTTTTTTTCCTTCATTTTAAACTTGACCAGCCCACTCTTAAGGTCTTTCTAAATATGAAATATGAGGTTCAAACTTGCATTTGTAGGATCTCCAAAAACATCTTATAATTTTTTATTAACTGACCACATACTTGAAATCTAAATGGTTGATTTGCTGCCTAGAAACTATCTGTAATGAAACAGAGACTGAGAGAGTGTCATCTCGTATAGCAGTGGTGAATATTGTCTCTGATCTCTTCTGTCATAGATGAAGCTTTGAAACAGAGAATTTGGAAGATTTTCATGACTTGAATTAGTTCTGCGAGTAATAGTTTTGTGATCTGCTTATAGGATGGTTACTTCCAATCCACAGTTTTCTCACCATCACTGGCTTCCACCCTGCAGTCATTCAGTGCATTCAGTCACACTGTAGATGATTAGCTCCTAGTTTTAGCATGTGACTAGCCATGGGGCCTGGTGCTTCATCTGGAGCTGGAACACTCTTACTGACAGTAAGAAAGGAGATTAAAGGAAGCAAGAGATAATAACTAGGCGCACTTCTGAGACTTAATGCGCAGGAGTCATGGCTCTATCTACATTTGAAGACGAGCTCTTATCACATCATCACACTTCAAACACCAAACGGGAAACACAAATCAGAACACAAAGCTAATTCTGCCATGGCTCGTTGGCTCAAAAGACACGTCGCAATTTTCTCCACAGACGCAGATTATGTTTAATGGTGTCTCATCTGTTGATGATGTTTCCCGGCGCAGCGGGTCAAAATTACGTGTATAAATTATTACAGCACACCAAAAGATTGTGTGCGTACATCGCCGTGGGTTGTACAAGACTTGCGTTGTGGCAGAAACATGTGCTGTGACGATAAACTACAAGCTTGTGTTAAAGACAAGAAAAGAGGTTTACTTACACTTCACTCACTCTACCAGGGTGATTCACTTCCAAGGCAGTGAGGCAAACCCCTCCCCTCCCCCCTCTACCGTTGTATGGAAATGTATGAAAAATAGCCCTGGATTGGCCCAGACAGCAGCCATCCATCAGCCTGGTGACAGAGGCGAGTCTCCCACTCTATTGTCTCCCAGTCTGAGCGTGTGAATGAAGATGGTCAGATTTGGGCTCCGATAACTCCAACCACCCCTGGCTTTAGCCCTAGGCACATCAATCAGTAGGCGATACAGTATCTGATCATTAGACACCCTCCCCCCCCTACGCAGACCTAAGCTGAAAGTATATCAACCAGCAAACCCATCGGGCCCTTAGGAGAGCATCGCATCCCAGAGACAAGTACTCCTTACAGAGTAAACAGACTCATAAAATCCCCGTAGAAGAGCCAATTATGCCAGGAACCTGACATCTCCTTGTCGTAAAAGCTACAGGAGGCCGTAACTATTGGACAGAACGTGAAATACAGCCAGTTGTTATCGCTGCCCATTTGTGGCGATTAAAAGCCACCCTGGAGACCTGTGGTACCGGGTAAGGAGGGCATTCTGAATGCCTTGCCTCACCGTATGGCACAGCTCCGCGAGGCCTCCGGAGGGAGCTCTCTGTGCCAAGCAATCCTCTCTGTGAATGCCTGATTTATCACCAGCCGTCCACAGCTAATGTACCAGGCTCTCTGGCTCTCCTGGTTGGCCCACGTTGATAGAAGCCTGCTTTATTATTATCTGCACTGGCATCAAAGACTGAGCAGCTTGTATTATTCATAAGATCACCCACATTTCCTCATCCAAACACCAGATACATTATGCAGAGTGCAAATGCAGGTCTGATTTATGACCTTTTGTTGTGTACAAACATACACATTGATAAGATGGAAAGATCTGTGAAATAACATGGCTTTCTAACGCAGAAAAAAAAAAAAGAGGGTGTAACTGGAATAAGAATTCTATGAGCATGCTACCAAAATGATGAATCACGTTGCCTCTGCCTCGCAAGGCATGGCAAGTTCTCTATCCACAAGCAGCTGACTCAAGACAAAGAGAATAGCAAATTATAGTATCACTCAATATCACGCACTGAATGAGGGTGAGAAATAAAGTCTGTTTCTCTCCACTGACATCCTCATCTGCTACTGGCCTGGTGAATTTGATGTACCACAAAGCAATACTGAATTATGGACAAAAAAAATGCATTGTCTCTCCTCTCTTAGCTTCTATCAGCTCGAGCCAATTACACACCCCTAAAAACAATAAGGAGTAAAGCTGCCGTCTGCAACAGGGGGCCAACTACTCACTTTGATTAGCCACAGACTCCTAGCTGACATCGATTTTTAACCCGCGCTCTGTTGGGAAGAGGAAATTTCTATCATTTGTCGAGAAGGATATTTTTAACGAGAAGCCAAAGTCTTCTCTTGGAAGAAACAATTAGGCATATAAACAAAAAGCATGCCGAAAAATACACAAAATCATTATTTCTCTTTCTTTCTTACACACACAAAGCCATTATCTATGTCTTTCTTCATTTCCTTCTCTTTCTCACACTCTCTCCCACACATGTAGAGCCAAAACGTGCGCGCGCGCGCGCGCACACACACACACACACACACACACACACACACACACACACACACACAGCTAAACACCTAAAATCACTCTCATCAGTAATCTGCAAGTGTTCGAGACTCTGATAGTCCAAGGCTATTGATTTCACAGTGCGGCAGCACTCAGCGGTCATTTGCAGTGATGAGGGAAGACAATCGCAGCCAAATCATCCTTGGCATTCATTAGGAGGCTAAGCGGAAGAAACCAACTAGTGAGAGTCTATTGAAACTTAATCAACAACTGGTGCAGGCTAATGGGGAGAACAACAGGAGAGTTTGTCTTGGTTCTCCCAGGAGGTCAATCAGGCTGCTGGAAGCCTACAGTTAAACAACTCCACATCAAACACTCTAAAATATTTTCTATCAATCATCTATACTTTAGATTTGTGTAGTTTCTTGCAAAAGTTACAAGCTATACAGGACAAGATCTACTTTGTGTGACACATATAACATGAAAGGCTTGGCACTGCTGTTAGGTGAGCATCTATATGATCCACTTCATACAAATGCACAGAACAGAGGCAGAGTGTATGGCTTATATGAGTCATAAAGGGGAAGAAGGTGAGAGATGGTGGAGAGCAATGCAGCATATCATCATCAAATCCGTTCAAGTATTGGAAGAGATGATTTCCTATAGAGAGGAAACCAAGAGCAAAGATACACAATTCAGTGTGTTTCATCAACATGTGCAGGCAGATACAGGTTCATTTGTGTGTATGTACAGTTTGTTTTCAGATTTCTTCCAGTTCTCACTGAAAATGCATGGTTTCCTTTGAGAAAAGAGCAGACTGATTTAAACTGATTTTTATGTCTTCATGCATCTAAAAGTGTTTCCACCAGTGTCGAAAGTAAACAATGCCCCAACACAGAACACCCAAACAAGCGTGAGACAGAAAATCTTGAAAACTGGGGAGAAAATGGAACCGTAATGCTCATAATGCACCAAACCACCCACACACAAAAAGCACAAGAAAAAAAAAGAAATGGTTAAGTTTGACAGTTCATTCTTGACCTTGGAAACAGAATTTGATAAAATTATCTCAACTCAAATTCCACTTACATGCTTGTTCCGGAGCTTTCAACCATATTGCACAGTCTTTATCAGCAGACTGAGTTTGTTCAGCCAACAGGGAGCAGTAGGTACACGTGGCACTGTGGAAACCTCCAAAGCCATCGAGTAACTGGACCTTGAGTGGAAACTGTTTCATCAAAACAAGCGGTTAAACTGCACACCATCCTGCAAATAGCATTTTTTTTTTTTTAAATGACCTTGAACCAATATTCTGTTTTGTTTTTTTAAACTTAAACAATCCAAAATACAAATTCTTATGTCACACTGAGGACCCGAGTGGAAACGAAAAAACAGAACCACATCTATGAGAACCAAACACACAGCTGTCGGATGTGCAGCCAAACATCTCAACAACTTCTCATGAAGCAATCTATTCCCATCTATCCTAATTAGTTAAATAACTACACATCAGCAACTCTGCCAACATCTGTAGCAGGCTGCAGATAAATGTGGGACTGCACACGTGTGTTCTTTCTGCCATCTGCTGGCCAGACACAGCTGTTACACTTTCTACATGCATTCATCTGTAGTAGCACTCAGGTTAGAATTTAAGGAGTCAAGTCAGTGCACAGGAGACACTCACCGCTGTAGGAGCTTTGCGTGGATTCTACCTAATCTGCCAAATAAACACCAGTTAATGAGAAACACATGATGTGCAAAAACAATGTGCTCTCAATGTGGGGAATCTGCAGCGGAGCCAAATCCAATTGTGGAGCGTGGAGATAGAATCAGATGTAGTGAGAGATTGCCGTTGCTCTCTGTTGGCAAAACCACATGGAGGTCTGGTACCAACACCAGTGCTGTGACCTCAACATGCTGACTCAACACCACCAGCTGTACTGTGGTCCAACAGATCTGGCTCACATGGTGGTAGTTACACACACGCACACACACACACACACATAGAAACACAAATGCAGATTGCAATCAGCCTCCTGTTCTACATGGCGGACATCAATTAGCAGGAAATGAAGCAGAGAAACACTGACCTATGTGCGCTGCCCTGTGAAGATACACTTCGAATTTCAGCTCAACACACTCTCATGTACTCCTTTACTAATGAACAAGCCTGTGATATCTGCAGTAAAGTATTTGCACAAGTCTCTTTCCAAGAAGTCCAATCACCAAATGTGGTGCTTACGGGGAACAAGAGTCATCAGTATTTCAAAACCTCTCTCTATTTACAGTCCATATACACTCTGCTCTCACTTAGGTACAATGTGGGGTTTTGACCATTAGTATGGAGCATTGCTTTTACAAGTGGACCTCCATTTTGTTTGTATCCTGCTGAAGTTTCACATTATTTATCTGATCAACAGCTGTCGGCAATAATGTACTAAGAAATGTAGCAATGCACCCGCAAAGTTAAGCTATTCCCTGTGGGGATCATTAAAGTTTTTCCAATTTTGATTCTGAAGTTAATGAGGAAAAATATTGCTCGTTTGCAAATATGAATGTAAAAATTGGCTTTGCAAAATAAAATGAAGAAAATGGATTCAACACATTTGTTTGTTTGTTATCCTCGAGGATACAATAAGTTCAGAGACAGAGATTCTGAATGTAAATACAACTCCACAGGGTTCTTTTAATAGTTAGTGGGAGGAAAAACTTTGACATGGTGACAAAGGGACAGCCACATTGCAAAGAAGCCTGACAATTAGACTCTTTTAAGTGGCACATACAGCGGGGAAAAAGTATTGAATGCGTCAACATTTTTCTCAGTAAATATATTTCTAATGGGGCTATTGACAAATCTGCTGATGAGGATCATGAGATACTGATGAAAGCTCCAAAAGTTAGTGAACCTTCAGTTGAGATTGTTTTGCCAATGAGCTGCCATATTAGATTTTTAGCTGGACGGCAACAGCAGGGCCAGCCCTATAATTGTGAATGTCCCTAACTGACTGACTGAGTGATAGAGTTGAATGATCATAGTTTCACCAATAGTCAGCCAAATGCCATGTGACTGAGTTGGATTTTCCCCAATGGCTGTGGCTCTTTCAAAATGAATTTGAACCACCCAGACAGAGGTTGTGCGCTGTGAAAGACTAAATAAGAAAGATTTCCTGTTACTTTCTCTCTGAGTGATCATTTTATAATCAAATATAGCCTAAACTACAGCACAATCTTTGTCTTTAATTTATGTGACTAGTGATTTTGTCAGACGACGTCGTGGTTATAAAATAAGAATTTTAGCTGGAGAATATGACATGATGATATCAGTTGTTTAAAGTTGCACATTGACCATATGTGGTCTAGCAATATATTTGACCTTGTCGCATTTTTTTTAATCTATTTGTGAGATTGTCAGGTCAGACTTTGAGGTTTGAATATTTTTCCTTCAAACGTCAGCTAAGACTTCATGGAGTCAATTCTCAAGTAGGTCAAGTCTTTCAATAGTCAAATCGGAGGCAAGACATTTTTCTGACTTAAGTCTGACTTGATATCAAGTCTAGAGTATACACTCATTCTTACGGGTAGAACATATAATATTTATATACTTTAGAGCTACAGCGGGGAAAATAAGTATTGAATGCGTCAACATTTTTCTCAGTAAATATATTTCTAATGGGGCTATTGACATGAAATTGTCACCAGATGTCGGTAACAACCGCAATAATCCACACATATAAAGAAATCAAAACATATATGTCCATAAATTAAGTTATGTGTAATAAAGTGGAATTACACAGGGAAAAGTATTGAACACGCCTACTGAAATTTATTGAATACTTAGTAGAAAAGCCTTTGTTGGTAATGACAGCTTCAAGATGCCTCCTGTATGGAGAAACTAGTCACATGCATTGCTCATGTGTGATTTTGGCCCATTCTTCCACACAAACTGTCTTCAAATCTTGAAGGTTCCGGGGCCTCTTCTATGAACTCTAATCTTCAGTTCTTTCCATTGATTTTCAATTGGATTCAAGTCGGGTGATTGACTGGGCCATTCTAGCAGCTTTATTTTCTTTCTCTGAAACCAATTGAGAGTTTCCTTGGCTGTGTGTTTGGGATCATTGTCTTGCTGAAATGTCCACCCTCGTTTCATCTTCAGCATCCTGGTAGATGGCAGCAGATTCTTATCAAGAATGTCTCGGTACATTTCTGCATTCATCCTTCCTTACTGGTACTCTGCCAGTACCATATGCTGAAAAACAGCCCCACACCATGATGTTCCCACCTCGAAACTTCACTGTTGGTATAGTGTTTTTGGGGTGATGTGGAGTGCCATTTCTCTTCCAAACATGGTGTATGCTATGACATCCAAAGAGTTCAAATTTGGTCTACTCTGACCAGACTATATTCTCCCAGTATTTCATAGGCTTGTCCAAATGTTGTGCAGCAAACTTTAAATGAGCTTCAACATGCTTTTTCTTGCACGGTGAGTGCATTACTTATTGTTTTCTTTGAAACAACTGTACCTGCTAATTCCAGGTCTTTCTGAAGCTCTCCGCGAGTGGTCCTTGGCTCTTGGACAACTCTTCTGATTATTCTTTTGACTCCTCTGTCAGAAATCTTGCAAGGAGCACCTGGTCGTGGCCGGTTTATGGTGAAATGATGTTCTTTCCACTTACGGATAATGGCCCCAACGGTGCTCAGTAGAACATTCAGAAGTTTAGAAATACGTCTGTAACCAATGCCATCAGTATGTTTTGCAACAATAAGGTTGCGAAGGTCTTGAGAGAGTTCTTTGCTTTTATCCATCATGAGATGCCCATTGTGTGACACCTTGGTAATGAGAAAGCTTTTTATAGGCCATCAATTAGGACTAAACCAGCCAATATCAATTTGCACTGATAGGTTCTGAATACTGACAGATTTCAGCTGGTTTCTTGGCTTTCCATGCCTTTTTGCACCTCTTTTTCTTCATGTGTTCCATACTTATTCCCTGTGTCATTTCACTTTATTACACATAACTTCATTTATGGACATATATGTTTTGATATCTTTGTATGTGTGGATTACTTGGGTTGTTACCGACATCTGGTGACAATTTCATGTCAATAGCCCCATCAGAAATATATTTACTGAGAAAAATGTTGACGCGTTCAATACTTATTTTCCTCCGCTGTATGTCCATAAAGTAAGTTATGTGTAATACAGTGAAATGACACATGGAATAACTATTACAGCTTTCATCAGTATCTCATGATCCTCATCAGCGGATTTAGGTTTTTCAGATTTTATGGAATTGTGGATATTCAAACTTAGCATGACTTCCATGACGGATATAGTTATTCGGGCTTATTCGAGGCCTTGAAGGGAGAACACTCACATGACAAGTGTCATTTTCTTTATGGACTTGAGTCTCCAAAACATGAGACTTGACTTGGACCAAGAGACTTATAAGTATCTCTTCCCTTCACAGAAAGTGAATGAGTCTATCAACAAGCACACAAGCTCATCTTTGAGGCCATAACACTGTAGATAATGTCGTCACTGGCTGAAACAACTGCATAGTTAAAAGATTTCAATTATCCATGTTACTGGAGAAACGAACATTTGATAAGTCCACTTGAAACAATTACTTTCCTTTCAAGATGTCGAAATTATTATGATTAAAACTCAGCTCTATCTGTAGGACAACAGCGATCATAATGAATATTCATGCACGATTTCTCTGCAAGCTCATTCGGCTAATTAAAAACACATCCATCAGAGTTTTCTCTCTCAATCCCAGCAATAATATGAAGGCGGTGATTGGAATGGAATTAGACGGCTCGATCTGCCGGCACAAGTAATACACCGAGCCTGTCACTAACTAGTTCCCCAGAGGTCACGCAAATCCAGGCAAACACCACTCTCTGGCTATTACAGGGAGTAGCCAACTCATTCAAGATGATGAGGAGGACTTAAGATCTGATGTTGCTTGCAGAGCTTTCTCTGCTGCAGTTGCTCAAAGTCCTGTTTTCTGGAATGAGTCGAGTCTCTGAGCCAGAAATAACGGAACAATTTAATACTTATAAAGGTGGTGTTTCTGGAAGAGGAGGCCTGCTAGCCGGCTCCTCCTGCTGCCAGTCTTCATGCTGAACTAAGCTAACCAGCTTCTGGCAGTAGCTTCATATATGAAATACAGATAAGAGTAGTAGTAGTTCTTCACATTTCACTGTAGACAAGAAAGCAAATGAGAAATTTTCCATTTGAATTATCTTCCTCATCCCTTTATTTTAAAATCTTACCAATGTGAAAAGTTGTAAACTCTTCAAAGAGCCAGGTCACACAAATTAGAAAAAAAACATTTTCTCATTTATTTCTAGTTAGCATTTTTGCTACAATCCAGCATGTATTTTATACTGATGTTCCTTAACGTATTGTCCCTATCAAATAAACAAATAAATAGTAGTATCTAGATACAATGAGAGTTTTGGTTTAATTTGTCCAGGTATCACCTCGCTGTCAATTGTCTTCAGAAGGGTCTTTGGTAGGAAGAATGACTGTCTCTGTTAAAGCTATTCACATTGAGGTCTAACTTTTCGAAAGTAAGAGGTACATGAATTCTGAAAAAAAGATATGCACTTGTTTCTAATGTTGGTTTGCAGTGCCATTTCAGCCACAAACAAAATTCTTCCTTTGTATTGGAGTAAAGATGGAAATCTTAAATCTAGACGAATGAAAGCAAAACTATCTGCACGGTTAGATACGACTAGAGGTAACCGTCTGATAAACCAGACGCATCTGTCTGTGTGTGTTGTTTGCCTACATTTTGCATGCTGCTGTGTGTGCATTTAAGACAAAATGTTCTACTGTTTTCTTCCACTCAACATCGCCCGACACAGCCGAGTGTTGGCCTTTAGGATGAAATGAGAGACACGATTCAAAGGGGTAGGTTTGTTTTGATCCCTTGTCTTGGCAGGCACATAGTACCGTGCTAGTGTTTGCTAATACCCTGGACACACCTGGCATATTACACAGGCTTATCCCTCTCCTCAACACCTCCCTAATGTACTGTGCCGGTCTCCCACTGCACAGTTGTTTCTCTGACTAGATGGCAGCCTCTGCCCAGATGTAATTAAGCCCTAATCCTCCTGTCGACAAAAGCAAGGCAGCCTTAATTCAGTTTGCAGATGAATGTGCAGTAAATATAGTCTGCAGCACGGCGCTTTAATAATGCTGCACCTCCACTGACAGGCCAAAGGTAATGTCAAGGTCTTCTCTGACAAAGGTCATCATGTGTAGCCCATCATGATCCACAGAGGCCTTTTAACCGGTCTACATTACCTGTAATGGATTCAACAGTGCAAGGTCCAGGTTGTTTTATTGGCTCAGGTTTAACCGACAGTGAATGTCCAGACAGCTCAGTGCTGGCTGCTACTCAAAACTGTTTGATGTACTATTGGCTATTGACAACTAGAAACCAGTGATTTAAATCAAAGCATTTTTTCATACCATGACGTGACCGCAGGTATTGACTGCACATTTTAAAAAGTTGATTATTTTTCCTACTGTTCATTGCGTATAATACAAATACATATTATTGTAATAATATGTTGTTTTTGTTCAAGAAAACCAGTAACAGGTGTTTGTCAACTATGCATGGCAATACTGACCCACAACTAATCTCAAAGACGCTTGCTCTGTCTCAATTCACATACTTCCATATTCACACTTGCTATTTTGAGTGCATAAATGCATTCATATTGACAAGTGTGGAAACATACAGTGAGTACCCGGATGGGGCACTCAAAACGGTGAAAAAATTGAGTGTAAAACCATGAACACTTCTCACCCTCAATGGTTACCATCAGAGTGGAAGGGGAGGGATCACCAGCGTATTTTGAAACTTGTGAAAAATACGAAGGCTTATTTTCCACGTCGTATGACACAGGAAATGTTGCGATTGTCATTTCCAGTGAGTGCACAACGGCTATGTTTGATTTTGGACAACATGTCCACATTCACACACTACGCCAGCAAGTCCACTGTGTGCACAGTTTACTACCTGTGAGTGTACTCACTGAAGTATCCAATTTGAGACACTGAAATTGAAAGCAACAGTCCAAAGTAAACATTTTCACTACGATAGTCAAATCTTTCAAGAAACAAAAACCAGTGCCAACACAATAATTTAAATGCTGTAATTAGATGCTGTAATCTCAGAAAAAAAAGTACTGTAAGGGAGACTTGGTCTACTTCACATTTCTCGTACTAATGCTGGTGCTTTAAAATGCAAACTTATATTATGTCTCATCGAATTAGCTGATTATCATTAAAGTGAGTAAAGTAAGTTACAGAATAGTCAGATATTAAATAAACAATCGTTGCAGACCGTTATCGCTCCATGACACTGGTACTGTCCATGTTGGACTGAAGTCCGGAGGAGAGCAGTTTGCCTCAGGAAGGTCTCGCCACAACTTTACCTCTTTACACACTCATTTGCAAGCTGTGCGGAGAGCCCTGATGATAGAGTGGCCACTGCTGTTTGTGCATTTGCATATGTGTGTGTGTGTGTGTATGTACACATGCAGCTGCTTGTGTACATGCTGACTCAAGGCTTTCACTGTAATCTCCCTGTAACAGCTGTAGGCGAAGCCACATGTTTATCAAGACTACAGGAAATCAGTGGGTCTGTGTGAGTTCAAAAGGCATCAGGTCACTGACTAACCAAACCCCCCCAGTGTTGGTAAAGATGGGAACAAAGGGGGCGACTGGATTTAGGTTTGACCACAGATATTTAGCTGGTGAATCAACTTCACAACAAGCGATTTTCTCATCACACTAAGAGACAGAAGAAAGAGTTTGGTGGCACGAGAGCTCTTGTGTACAATGGAGCTTTCCGTGACATCAGTTATAACAGGACTAGAGGGTGTACAGTATCATCTGTGCCAGCTGTATATAAGTGTGTGCGTGTGTGTGTGTGTATGTGCGTGTGTGCGTGTGTGTTAGAACAGTGCATACGTATTGAAAGAATCTATGTTTGTACAGCTACATGTGCACACCGAGTTACCTTAAAAGTACCACACCAAGAAGTGACCTGGAAAGTTCATCAGTTTCTATTGGGCCTTTGGGTTTCCTGTCTCTTTGACACTAGGCTCTTTTCCAGATGTTGGCTGTTGAATCTGTTCACAGAGAAACAGGAGAGATCGGTGGGCTACAAGTCATTAAGGTGTGAATAAAGCTGAGCGTTCTCCTCCTGGGTGACTGAAATGATGAATCACTCCAGTCACTGAATGTTTCCTGCGGTACACCTGAGAGCAGAGCTAGAGTATAGGACTGAACATCTGCTACAATCAAATCGTGTTCTTGAAGCACAGAGCCAGTCTGCAGATAACAGCTCAGAGCACACAACATGGGGGGAAAAGTCGATATTGGGAATACATAATAACAAACCTACACACAAGTACACAAAGTTTGTCAGATGCAAACACACACTAGAGCTGCACTGAAGTACATGCACTTAATAGAACTTAATACAGTCACTGCTATGCCAGGAATGCAATGTATGTACTATGCTAGGGCTACAATTGATAATTATTAGTATTTATTAATTATTATTTTCATCAATTAATATGCTGAGCATTTGGTCATTTTGGTCAAGTGTCACAAAACTGATAAATATGGCAAACACGATTTCCCATTGCCAAAAGTCAAAATTCAAAGTCTTTAAATTTCCAAAAAGTCCAAAAATAATCAGATTACAATGATAATCACAGAAGGTAAGAAGCAGGATCTTGTGAATTACTGGCAGTTTTGCTAGAAAAAAAATGACTTAAATAATCGGTCAATTCTGAATTTTCTGTTAATTGTTTCAGCTCTATAGTGTACTACAATAAATTGTATTCCCCGCATATTTTCTGAGAAACAAAACATATTTCATGATAAATTAAGAGCAAGACCATTACTATGAGCTTCATAAAGGAAGGATTTATTACAGGGTTGCTGCATTAGATTGCATAAATATCAACAAGGAGCAACTTATAGACCGGCAACTTCAGGCACACGCACACAAAGCTACTGTCATGTGAGCTGCCTGGATATTTAAATTTTCAGATGTTTTCAATGCTTCAATTAGGAATATAATTTGTCAGCAAAGTGAAAATTTCTGAGTTCTGAGTTCAGGTCACTATGATTTACTCTCCAACATCCCGCAGACCAACCTAACAGACATCCCTTTGACTTTTAAAAAGGGGCCTTTCAGGAGGGAGGGACAAATTTACCCAGAGCGTCTTTTTTTCTTTTCTTTTTTTTTTTTTTACGAGCACGGTGGTCTTTAGCAGAACAGTTTACTTTTTCACACCTCGTGCTAAAACAACAGACCTGCACAGCTTAAGTAATCCCATGCAAACACACACACAAACAGACATACACAGCAAAGGACAAAACCCACAAAAAGGAGGCATGATGTATTCCACAGCCGCAGCTCTTGGTTTGGTCCAAATCCACAACCTTGGAATCTGGAGTATCCTAATCTCAATATCGGCCTTATTAACTAACACAACCACTTGCCAAGGGCTTTGGAAAAACATGCTGTTTGCCAAACCAGCACCTATGAAAATATTGCAAATTCTTTCAGCTAATGAAATTCCTATAAATATGCATGGAGATAAGCAGGAGTAAGACATTACACAAGAAGTCTAAACGCTGCTAAAGAGGCAGTAAATAATTAAGTGTTTATCTAAATCAAATTTATCTTAACTGATAAATCTAAATTAATGCAAGCTGAAGTTTGTTTTAGCAGCCTGGTGTTCCCGTGTGTGTGTGTGTGTGTGTGTGTGTGTGTGTGTGTGTGTGTGTGTGTGTGTGTGTGTGTGTGTGTGTGTCGAATTGGAGAGGAAATAGGAAATGGTAAGCAGGGCGGCCCCTCTCTCACAGGCGAAGGATAAACAGCTGCCATGTAAATTCTGAGTAAATGACGTCCCAAACAGAGCAGAGCAGGTACAGAAAACACCTCCAGAGGACTGAAGAACACAGAATGTGACAACTCCATATTTACACCTCCACACTAACCATACAGGAGTTGAAAGGGATTGTTTGATTGACTCAATTTTCATATCTACCGGTCCCATTTTCCTCTTCTGTCAGCTGTGAGGGAAACAGACACTAAGCTGTAAACCGACGACTCTATGCCATTTTCTCTCAAAACAAGCGTTCTCTTCCATTTTCCAAGTGCTTTGGAGAATTTGAGCACAGAGAGACTATAAAACTGTCTAGACAAGCAGTAAAAAGACGTGCACAACTGTGCGCTCAACTGATGTGACCATTACGCTTCTTCCTTTGTTTGTGGCAAAACAAATGTATTTTATTCCCTATTTCTCAGGTAGTAAAATTAGATCTTTTTTTCCCAAATTCAATTCAACCAGGCCAACACCCAACATCAATGGGCAAAAGATGTTCGCTTGTTTATCATTTTGTTGCAGGGCTCAGTCTGGGCAAGAGAAATCAAATAAACAGACATAAAAGCAGGAGGTCATAAATCTATCTTTTCTTCTGTCGCAAAGCAATCTTTTCTTGTCATCTTTTGTTATAGAAGCAAACAAACTGGCCTGCTTTCGTCCCCGCCTGTCACGCAAGATTGGATTTTGATGACACCGATACTCAAGTTGTGTACTCTCCGCTCCGTCCCTCCCTCCCTCTTCCCTAGCCCATTCTTTTCCCTTGATGTGAACAAAAAAAAAAAAAGAAGAATTAGCTGGAGCGACTGTACTCCCGCTCTCAGACAGGTGAAAAGGCCTCAGTTTTTCTGCCAGTAGCCCTTCGCTGAGGTGTCACTGGCACAGTATGGGTCGAAAAATGGATTTTTACTCGACTGTGCGGTTCACACTTTCAACAGCTTTGGTAATGGATGATGAAAAGAACTATCCATTCTCAATTACATGAAAATATTTCCTTCGTTTCCACAGTTTCGCTGACTCCCAGCTGGAGTGTAGATTTGGGGGGGATCTTGGCTGCAAGAGAGAAGATGTGTGGGACTGTTTTACCTCATCTGTGGTTTCACTTCAACATTCATCTGGCTTTAAACAAACACACGGGCAAATTACATGGGCAAATGAAGAGGGTATATTTTTGAAATGGTGACTAATCCTATTGCCATTTCAATGCTATGTTTTGGTTCCATTATCCCTTTTCAATAGCAGAACTGGCTGACTCACCCACAATCCCCGACTGCATTCACTGTCAGGCCAGTGAACACATAATCAGCTGGATCTAGATCAGTACATCTCTGAGGTACAGTGCATGGAAAAATATGTTGCAACTCGCCGTCAGTCAGTCTTTACGGCAGTCCACTTCCACCTCACAATAGTTTTCTGTCTGTTTTATGTCCTTCTCTCTCTTTTCAAACACAGGACTAGCTCTCAGCAAGCTGTTTTCTACAGCAACCAACAGGATCATTGACAGTTTTCGAACAACTGGGGCCACTTCAACAGTCGACTCAAATGCTTCTTTGTTGTTGGTTTTACAATAACGTCATTGTACACAAGCTCCTGGGATAATATTCTTAATAAAGGAAACCTAGACCATGAGGCAAGGTGCAACTCAAATCATTAAGCTATGAACAGTGATCCAATCATTGTCTGAAGGATCCTGTCATTTTTCTTCTCTTTTCCAAACACCAAACACAAGATCAATTGTAAGGAGTGGATTAAATTGTGTGTTAGCCGATTTGTAATCTGCAATCCAACCCTAACCCTTGTTTCCAAGCACAATGGAGATATTCATGGCGGGTTTCCCCGTCCTTCATGTCGTGTCCCTGTTTGCTTACAAGGATGTAAATAACCAAAAGATGCATGGACAAAGGTGTCTGACACTATAGGTGTTCCAGGTGAGTTTGTGAAGTGTGAAGTGTGTATTTTGTGAAAATAGGCAGGAACTGCATGCTAACTAGCAACACAGCATGCAAAACAGCATAACAACGCCAGAGCACCCACAAACTTCAACATCGTCTTTGACATGGCAGCCAGAGTGAACGTATTCACTCTCACCGCTGTCGGTCTGAACGTACAGTTACGGCAACATTAGCAGCTCTGTCCTGCTCATTCAGCAAATCCAGCCAAACTCAGTCGTAAAGATAGCAGTGCATTTGCCAAACGCATCGAGTGTTGCTATTTGAAAAAGGGAACAATTAAGCACAAATCTAGCTTCTTGTTAGAACAAAATAACAGTCTATTTCCTTATCACACTGAACCAGGGCAAGCTAATTAGCTGCTAACAATGCTGCACCTCTTCTACTTTGTTCGTGAGGCTGCCGACGTTCTACGACTTTCTACCTGGGACATGTAGCCTCAGTCTTTTTGCATTATATTACGTATTTAAAACTCCTTTTACAAATTTCCTGTTTTAAAATCAGTGAGTTGGAGACTTTCATTTTGAAAATAAAAGCTAAAGTGAATTCATTAACTCAAGCTGAAATCACCAACATCTGAATCGGGTAACCACTTTTAAAAATATTACAACAAAATTTCCCTCCTAGCACTGCATGTGTGCCATGCTAGCACAGACAGCTTGAGCGGCATAATAACAACAGTAAGTAAATGGGCTTAAGGGTCAATTAGGTTTGCTTTCCAACCACACAAAGGGACCTTGAATGTGATGATCCATAACGGCTACTGAGATGTTTACTTGCCATCCAACTCTATTGTCCATGTTGACAAAAAACCCATCACTTTTCCAACAAAGCGGATTTCCACTTCACTGTAAAACTTTGTTTGATGTACTGCAACCCAACTCTTTCAAGTATTGGAAAATCCATTTGGAAAGCAAAAGTAGAAAACACACAATGAGAAAACTATTAAAGACGCATTAGAGAGGAGTTTTTAGATGAGGAAAAAAAAAAAAAGAGAGTGAGAGCTGAAAATAGAAGCGCCGTCGCTGCCCAACACTGGCAGAGGAGAGTGAACAGTTTTCCACATTAATCAAAAGTGAGTCTGTTGCACTCACAGCATGTTGCAGGCAATTAGAGAGATACTTCATGTGACCATTACCACGATTAAACCCAGCCACCCTCACCAGCAACCCAAACACAACACACAGTCTCTGGCTGGAGGGTTAATAACACAAACCTTTAGGATACCTTGTGAGCTTACGAAAACAAGCGCTTTTATTACATCTGGCAGAGACTTTTTGGAGGTTTAACAAATTATTTCCTGCAATAGCAAAGACTCAGGGGCAGTTAGGAACCATGTCCGTATAGTTTAGCCCATCAATTACATTTTGACATGGATGAGGTTGTAAGCAATTACAAGAAAATTGCGAACTGCGTTAAGAAAACACATTATGTAAAAGCTCAGGCAGTGATTAACACTTGATCTGAGCAGTTAACACCAGTAGTGAGAATATTTTGTTCTGTAGCAGAGCTGCAGTAACTAGTCAATCCCCAGAAAACTGTTTAACAAAAATTTGAATAATTAATTGTTTTATGTCATTTTTAAAGACAAAAAAAGTTAAAATACCCTAGCTCCAGCATATCAAACAAGACAAAACAAGACATCTCTATTCATCATTTCGGAAACTGTGATGAATACTTTTCACCATTTTCTAAAGGGTTAAAATACAATTATTAATCAATTAATGGACAAAATAACTGACAGATTAATGAAAATAATAATTAGTTGAAGCACTACTCTAGTATTTTTCCATTTTCTACTATGTGTGTATAGCGGGTATGTGCAATGTGTCCATTCCCTCTCACTCACTAAATGTTTCTGTATTTCAAATGCTGTATTTAATGCAGTGCATTAAATACCGAGAGCTGAGACTACCGTCAGGATGCAGGGATTCTAGGGGAAATGTGACAAGTTTTTCTGACCACAAACTTTCCAAAAAAAGGAGACCTACACAGACAACAACACTAGATCAGCTCACACCCAAAGAGAAGGACAAAGACCACTTTACAAGCATCTCTGCAGTCACACATGATGGACAACCCAGAATGACATGAACAGATTGCTCCACAGAAATCAGAAGCTCTAATCACAGCACCAAGGTGATCACAAATCATTTCCGGCAAATGCATCGATTGGTGAGTGACAACTATTCAACCTAGCATTTATAAAACTAATTCTTTTGTCAACAAACGCACGCTTTCACTGTGAGAAAGCGAGACACACACCTCACTATATAACAACCAGAATGTGAGGAGAGATTAACTTCTATGAGCAGTCTGCAGTTAGAGATTGAGACGACTCCATAGCATCCACTGTGATCCCCAGGTCAACATTTACACAATGAAATGTCTGGCAGCGGGTGTAAAGCCTGAGCTGTAGCAGCAGGTGAAGCAGAGTACGGCAAGAAGCAAAATCCTGGTGCTGCAGTGCTTTTAAAAACACTTGGCCTAAATCCTAATATCAACAACACTGTGAAGTGTGTTAGTGGGCACTGACAGAGATACTGACAGGCACCAAGATCAAAAAGCATATGCACTGCTGCCTTTGGATATTTTTGGATAAGCAGTCAAGCTGATGTTCTCAAACATCCATGAATGAGCCGTAAATGCCAGCGTTTCCGGCAGTGGGAGCTACAGATTGGAAAGACACACAAAAGCTGTGATCAGTGAGTTTGCTTCTCTTACCTCAGGTTCTTTGACTTGCTCCTGTGGCTCTCCATCTGCACATGTTGCTTCCTCAGATATGTGGCTCTGCGTGTCAGCAGTGGTCTTCAAATCACCCTAAAAAAGAAAAATCAGCCAACAAACACAGGAGTGTGTGAAGTTTATCTGCCTGTCATGTTTTGCTTTATATGGCATCCAAAGTGGAATCATCATTTATACTTTCCCATGCCAATTACAGCTTTTGCACCACATGCACATGTTAAATAAGTCGACCCTCTCACCTTGCAGTACCCAATGACTTGCTCTGCAATGCTACTGATGTGCAGCATGTATTGGTGCAGTCTCCGTTGGTACTGGAGAGCAGCGAGTTGAGCCTCGTTCTGCAAGGTTGACACCTGGGCCAACAGGAACTGCTCCCTCCTGTTCCACCTGAGCCTCGCCATCCGGGCTTCGTGCTCCAAAGTTGCGCGTCTTTCTTCCAGAGCGTCGGTAACCGTGCGGAGCGCGTCCACGCAGCAGTGTTCCCCTTTGTCTCTGTCCTCACCGGACAGCAGGAGCCCGCATCCTCTCTGACAAACACCCTCAACACGATGACCGGTGTCCGGCTTCGTTTGCGACGCCATCCCGCCGCCTGAGTTTAAAACTTGGCAGCAAGGGTCCTTCTCCCCGCAAGAAGTTGGGCAATCAGCGCACATAGTTTGCGCAGGGAACTTTTCTACGCAGCACAATGAGTTGGGACAAAGTTGTTGTACAAGTCTGAACACATGAGAGCGAGAGCGCAGTGAAAGTTTGAGCGGTCTGCGCAGCTCACGCTGAGCTGAGGGGCTGCGCCACTTCTCTCACAACATGAGCTCAGATGTTGGGTTGATGGGAGTGAGATGTGTGTGAGCACAAAACTTCACCCAGCGCACTCACCTCTGCTCGGGGTCATCATGCCTCTGTGGCTTTTTCCTCTGCTCACAGACAACAACATTTTTTTTTCTTGAATTAACGTCAGACATGTCGCCATCTTTACAATGTGGTGGCTTTCACCCCAGTTTGATTTAGTTCCGCTGTGATAGGTGTCTTGTGTGTTATAACTCTTCTCCAGCAGAGGTCGCCCACTCTTTCACACACTTGGAAACAGACTCGATTAAAAACCCCTCAACAGTGCACATCATGATTGGCATTATCACTGGGGTTTTATTGAACCTCCTCCCAACCCAATTAATTGAGTCTACAGTTTAAACAGTGATGATATGTCACCGAAACTTGTCTCAAGGGGTCAGTGCTCTTTCAATGGCTAAAGCCCAGCTGTAACACAATATGTGCATGGAGACCTTCACTTATAAAGCCTTCCTGCATGAGTCCAGGGCAGTCTTACCGGCTGACACAGCATGACATATTGCAGGCATGTTGGAGAGGGCGTCACGTTTCAGGTCTCCCAGCAAAGCAGTCTGGTTCTACTCTGCCGTGCACCACTTGAAAGTATGTTTTGTGTTGTCTGAGCTGTCAAAGAACAGGTGTAGATTTACAAAGACAATACCACAATCCGTCCGGGGACTGCACACCTGTCTGCAAAAACACATACACTTGGGGGTTAGAAGAATGTGATTTTTCCCCTGTCAATCACTGAAAATGAAATAGTTGCTCTAATATTACTTTATGATGTGATATTAAATTCAATTGGTTTAAAATCATTGTTGGCAAATAGGTATATTTCAGAAGTGAATGAGTTCAAAGTGTGGAGGATGTGATAGGAGGAGGCAGACTGAACCAAGCTGCAGCCCAGGTAACAATGGTCGTGAGTGTGATTTGGGGAAAGTGTTCCACAGCCACCTGGGACCAGACCTATCACACAGGCCATATGCTTGGACTGATAAGCCACTGAATCTGGAGCAAAATCATGGCAGGGGTAAAAAAAAAAAAAAAAAAAAAAAAAAAAAAAAACACACACACACAGTTATCTCTTTCTTTTGTTCTCCCTGTGAGCTGATTTCAGTGAATAACCATTAAGACCCCTGAACGAAATGGAAGGGAGAGGTAAAGCTCAATAAGAATCTCAAATCTGATTCATTTGGTCTGACCTAATCCACAAAGAGAAGTGATATCAATCTACTTTTCATCAGCTGGATACCTGATAGGAGACAAAACTCCAACAGCTGTTTTCTGCCTGAAAAACCAGACATTGACCGAGTCCACGGCCTTATCTGTAATGGAAGACAGATTGAAACACTATCTCTGATATATTAGGTACTGGCTTCGGTAAAGAATGGCTTTCTCCTAGAAATCAAGGGGGAAAAAATCCACTCATAAATGGTGCAAATACTTGAGTTGATAATGAAAGGAAGTCATAAATCATCAACAATGCTCTAGTTTCTCTTATTTGATATGTGAGAGCTGAAACACTGCTATTAATATTTCACATATAACCAGTCTGAAGTTCGACTTTAATCCCACGGCAGCAATGGCTAAGGACACAAGTGATTTTTATTTAAATCCACCTCAGGGGTGTCGGCACTTTATCACATCTAAAAGCAGAGTGAAAAGCAACCTGAGACCACCAGCTGTCCGACCCCAGTGGAGGATCTGTCTGAATTTGATAACCCTGCTCACAACTTTTGACACATTTTCTTAGTATGAGTGTTTAAAGTGAAACTAGCTGGACATGCTGAAGAAAAAATATTCTGCTGTGGTCTCTGCTTTCATCTTGAAGTAACATCAGTTTTCAGACTGGGCTCATGTGATCCCTTCTGGACTCCATTCATCCATGATTCAGTCACTGGTGAACTCAGACTGACTCACTGTGGGCTAAAACTTTAAACAGGGATCTCTGTGTATCCTTGGTTTCCAATCAATCGTCCTTTGCTGGTTAAATAGGACATTTATGTATAATGATGATGATCGCGTGATAGCAGAAGCTCCAAAACAGCTACTACATGGGCTTTGTGGTGAGATTAGTTTCTCAACTGCTGTTTTCAAGGTCAAGAGTGAGATTTGAACCTCGGCTTTTAAATCCAACATGAAAAAGAAGCTGTTAAAGGGCTAAAAGAAAAGGATATTTTACCATTTACAATTCTATGAAGATCATTTGATATGACCAAAAGCTCCAAAGCAGCTAATAAATAGCTACTAAATAGACCTTATGGTGAGGTTGTTTTCCCTGTGTGTAAGGGATCATATCTCTTTTATTGCACTTTTGCCAAAGCTTCATTTGTTCAACATTATAGATGCAAAAATGACTGTAAATCTATGGTTAACATAGCATACGGTATGTATAATGTATATTAGCCATTCATAGCCTTACTCCCAATTGAGAGTCATATGTGAGAGATCCAACTTACACTTTGAATCCTGAACAAACACTAAGATTTTGCATCAACACAGTGTCGTCTTCGACTGTCAGAGGTGGAAGGTAACTATGAACATTTACTTGAATACAGTTCTGAGGGAACCTGTACGTGAGCATTTCCATTTTATGTAACCTTTTACTTGTATTCCACAACATTTCAGAAGAAGAGATTGTACTTTATAGCCTGCTACACTTATCTGACAGTTGAAGTTGTATGTTACTTTCTTTAATATAGTTTAATATATTAGGAGCTTACAAAATATAGTTGGTTGCAGAACAAACTTTCAAACAGTATTTATGAAAGTAACCCCACTTAGACCAGTATAATTAATGGTTACATTTTCTTGGACAGATTAGTCTAAAGCTATTAGTAGGGGTAACGTTTGGGTTGCCAAGTTATAAAAAATCCATTTGTAAGCAGCTTCTCTCCATAATCAGAATTTCTTCTTTTGATCCTAAACTATATTTTACTGTTAGTTGTTTCTTCTTCTTCTTTGTTCTTGTAATAATTAGTAATTACTTACTTACGTACTTACTTATGTAAACTTCTATATTGTGGTATTGCTACTTTGACTTGAGTAAAAAATCTGAATAGCTCTGAAAAAGTTCACCACTGTGAACTGTAACTCTGACTCACCAGTACTCAGTGCTCTCAGACTCATAATCAGCTGCACTCCCACTTAGGTTTTCACGAAACTCAGATTGTTGCATTCCCACAGACTCATGTCAGAAAAAACAAAAAACAGGAGCAATTTAATAGTTAACTACACTTTTATTGTTCCTTGTCCAGCCAATGAGAGGTTCCAGTTTCAACCCTCACATGTGCCGCTCACGTCCAGTGAAGCAGTGAACTGAGCCAAACATACGTCGCCACTGCCACCAGTGATGCCACCAAATCCCAACCATCAAGTGCACAAGACTGCAGGACCATTTCTGAACTCTAATGAGTGAGATTCCTTTAGTCAGTATAAGATTTTCTCTCTAAAAACTCTCCCCAAGACTTTATATGAGATGACTGGCTTAATGGAGCTTAACAGCTAATGCACATATTAGGCTTAGGTCTATACTGTCTCTGACGTATAGGGATGTCACGCAGAAATGGAATGTATTTCATATGAAGCACGGAGGTTGAGAAGTTGCTATGATGCTGATTTCTTGCAAAGTAATGTACAGTTTGTTTCCAGTGTCATGCATGTTAGAATGTAGAGCCACTGCTTTCGGCCAAAATGTCAAAGTTCAAGGCATTCATGCATTTGGCAACTCTTTTTATGATTCGTCGCATGAAGGAAAACTGGCAAAAGCACTTTGTGGTGGATGTTGATATAGTCACAATGTAGAAGCATGGCCAGCATCAGTCACTCAAGAAGTGAATCAGAGGAATTCAAAACGCAGCATTTGTTGTTGAGGGAAATAAACCTCTAAACTGTCCAACCAGAGGTGGGTCAAGACATACAAATATAATAATCATAAACAAAAATGGCAACAGTTGATAATGTTTATATATCTCTGATCACATGTTAATAAAAAGACAAAAATAATGCAGTGGAAACAACGTCATGAGCTTTGGATGGGCTCTTACCGCCGACATGGATGGCTTTGCTTATCTTCTGTTAATACAAGATCATGAAAAATGAAATATACTAGATTACTGTTATAGGAGCTAGGCAAGTTGTCATATTAGAAAATATAAAGTAGCCACAGATGAATCAAACATTGCACAATTATTGGAGGGCATGAGCGTCGCTACCGTTCACTGTAACTGTTAATAGTGACTCTCACACAAAGCCATAAACGAGAATGATGAAATGAAAAATGTTTACATGAAAAAATAAAATGCCAACATTCTTTACAAAGCACCAGCTGGTACCACTGAGGTCCTAATGATACAGTCAAAACAAAAGTACTTTTCTTTTAGGTTTAGGTTCACTAACATGGAGCAGGTTTCAGCATCACTTCCAGCATTGGACCAGATGTTGTGGCAAAGCCTTGATCACTGCACAGATGTACAAATACAACCAGAGGTGTCAAGCAATCAAAATAAACCACTGTTACATGTTTGCTGCAGTTCTGTGTTTGAAACTGCATGTTTGATATGTTCACTTCCTGCTCCTCTTCTTTGCTTTACATTCAGCTTTGCAAGTATGGATCCATGAGCGTGAACTCCCAAACACTTTTCAAACCCACTTTTGTCACAATGTCAACATGCACACAATTTTCAAGTGGTACTCTATTATTAATAGAGAGCTCACATTATGATTTGGAAATAAGCACTGATTGCAGGTGATACCAATCTATTTTTCTTCATAACATCCATAGTATATTAGATAGCAAAATGATATCAGTTATTGGATATATTATTTTAGCATGACATAAATTGCTCTTTTCTCTATGATGCTTGTTATAAAATCAGGTATGTGAGAGTTTGAGATTTGCTTTGACTGTATCTCTGTAACAGAGGATGTGCTTCATTTAGAAAAGAAAACATAAGAAAATGCCACTGAACTGCAAGTAAAGAAAGACATAAAGACATTTTTATAAACTCATACACTTATCCTTCACAGCTACTTGTTTACCTTAAACTATGGAATGCACTGTAGGTTAGATTTTTTATTCAAAATGTCACAGATCAAATGAAGCCTACATTTTAAAAACACTAAACAGCCAACCTGTGCGAAGCGTTAACGTTCACACTTTCAGTCATGATCCATTTTTAAAACAAGTCACTGTGAAAGATAAGTGCAGTCATTTATATAAGGCATATTTAAAAAGTTGACAGAACTCCTTTGACACTCCTCCAAAGAGGCTTTTTGTGGATAAATAAGGGATGTCTTTGTCCATTTCCAATTTTTTCCATTTCTGTCTTTTTCCACAGACATATTCCAGAGGGGAAGAGTTGGAATACGACGTCCCGGGTTACAGGGTGGAACCAAAAGATTGTGGAAAGTCCCAAAGTCCTTACAGGCATCAACCATAAAGAGTCTTCTTCACGGGAAGACAAGGATGGCGCTACATTCAGAGGTTCAGGCAGAGGAGAGCCACCAGGAGCAGGGAGAGTACACTGAGAGACTGGGCAGCCATCACACTTCCACCTGAGAGACACACACATACATCTATGTCAATATTCACTCAGAAATTCACTAGACTGACAGTCAGATTTGCTGCTGATTTGAGAGAAAAAAATGCAATGTCCCATGAGTTTCCAGCTCTCATCCATCAAACTAAAGACCATATTTGGTGTGTGAAGTTTGATATTACACCCCATCTGTGTGGGGATCACCTTAAATGCTCCTCCATTTGTCAATGCCCTGCATCTGAAATCCTCCACGGCTTAAATTCCCAGGTCTGTGAAATCAAGCTGTCAGGTCTGGACTGAACGATAAGGGATAAGAAAAACCACAGGAGGGGTTTCCTCTACTCATCAAGATCAATTACAGAGGCTTAAGGCCTCCTCTATCCAGTCAGCCTACCTGTCAGTCCATCAGCCAGTGAGAGGATCCAGTCACTGGGCTATCAAGGCTTTAGTCATGAACCGTTAAGTTTCCCATCTTTAGCCCTCAATCTAAGGTATGAAACCTGAACTGACAGCTCTGCCCGGGCCCATGGGAACCCTCTAACTGTGACAAATGATAACCTCCCGCCAACTTTGAACCTGGTATAATCCCACTAGCAAATGGCGGGCCAAGACCAAACAGTCACAGTGTGTCACCTCACCACTGTGGATTTAAAATGTGATTAGATAACTGAAGGCTTTCTTTATTTCTATTCCACTGATGTGAAACTAAACCTGGGTGAGGATGGCATAATATTTTTTTCACAAGTGATTATTCTGAGTCATTAAATTTAATTTAGATGCTCACCGAACAGAAAATACCACTGAATGGAAAGGAAGGCTCATTCTTCTAAATTAGAGCCTTTGTCATAAAGTGTGTGTGTCTAGCTTAAACTGTGTTATATAGAAAAAACATGTATATATATATATATATATATATATATACACGTGTGTGTGTGTGTGTGTATATAGCTTAAACTGTGTTATATAGAAAATATATAGACAGACACATATAGACCAACTCCTGACTCCTTCAACATTTCATTTTAACATTATTTTACTTTATTACTATGATAGTCTGTAAAACTGTAATGGTTATTTATAAAAATGTTTTTCTTCATCAAAATAGTGACCAATCAGGAGAGTAGTTCAAGTTCAAACTTTTATTAATTAAACTTGAACCAGATTTGCTTACAAACAAGGGTCATGAGTGTTACCACTGCACTATAAATAATTCAGAAACGTGAATAAAGGGGACAAGTTCACACTGAGGCCTGTGTCCATCACCTGTGATGTGGATTCGTGCCACAGCCCCATCTCCTCCTTCTGAGTGCGCCCGGACCTCCACAACATAGTTCCCATCTGTGGGCAGGGGAAGGTCTATGTACCGCCTACTTGTTGTGTACAGAGTTCCTGTGGAGTGGCCCTGCTGCCTGTACAGCACCTGGGTACATGCACAAATAAGGTATAAATGTAAGGTACCCAACAGCTACTGTTTTGCCTCAGAGAGATTTAACCTGCACTAAAGTAAACTGTACTCACTTTGTAACCATCTATCGATGCCTCGTTAGCCAGCGGTTCCACGTGCTCCCAGGCAATATTCACTGACTGGCCCTTTAACTTTTTACCTATTATTTTAGGGGGTCGACTTGGAGCTGGTAAAAGACACAAAAAAGTAAGGAAAAACAATTATATCAAAGTGATTCATATACAGTAAAACATATACTATACATGGTTCCGACATGTTGTTTTCCATGCAGATCCTGCTGGTTAATACTAAACCGCTTTAAAACACAACATACGAGGTTTCTTGGTGTGGATCCGGAGGTGTTCGCTGGGTGGCCCGTATCCTGCAGAGTTGTAGCCCCGAACCTCAATAAGGTAATGAGAGTCGGGCCTCATACCCTCCAGCCTTGTGTGGTTCTCCTTGCCAGGCACCACCACCCTCTGAGCCCCACCCTCACTGTCTTCCTGATTCCTCCAGTACTTCACCTGGGACACACAGGCACAGAGGTGAGATGGGTAGGATCTAAAATCTTGGTTTTAAAGCACTTGTAAGAACTGATTCATAGCACGTGGAAAGGTAAAATCTCATAACAAGCAGAGTACAAGTAAAAAAGAAAAACTAAGATGGAATATAAAACTAGCAGGTGCAAAAGTTCTTCTAATGGGCGTTTCAAAAAACATGGTTTTAGATGATACATGACCTGAACAATAGTTCATCTCTTGTTTGTTTTTTTTTTTTCCAGCATGCCTCAGTAAAACTTTCTGCTGACCTGGTATCCATCAATATTGCTCTGTAAGAGGGGCAACCACCACACGATGGCTTCTGTGGCAGAGAGAGCTCTGCCGTCAACACTTACGGGAGCTTCAGATGGAGCTGAGGAGAGACACAGTACACACTGTGATAAATAGGTTACAGCACAGTAAGAGAACCATTTCAAGGACATGCCCTTCAGCGATAATTTTTATATTGCACACACAAAACTCCAACGCAGCATATTTGCTGTGTATGATTATGCACCACACAAACTAATGGATCCATTACCCTGACCATAAACCACCTATCGCTTCCTGATTTGTGTCTATTGGCTTTACTAATGCCATTTTTCACTCAGTGGTGCTTATGCATCGTTTTAGTGATGTGAATTAATCATTGTAAGCATAGAAAAGTGAGAGAAATCCTTCTTGGCCCACATTCCTTCACTAGGCCATCGTACACTTCTCCGTGACTTATGGGCCAGTTATACAGTGTGTGTAAACTGTCCCTGCCAGGAAACTGTCCTTGAATGTTAAATTGTCACACTGGGCCTTGAACCAACAACCCATCACATAAAATCACTGCGTTTAACAGAGACTGATGTAGAAAAACAATGCTGCACAACAAGCATGCACACAAATACAAACGATCACACGTACGCCTGAGCGACAGAGACAGAGCGTTTTGCAGGCTTGGCTAGAAAAAGGATAGACTTTCAATGGCAAGCGTTTCCCCAAAGTGTGCTACCATGACAACGGGGGAATCTCTGTAACCCATCGTGTCTGGGTTGCCAGTGGTTATCTCAACTGTCTGTCAGTGGAAGTTAATAAGTAGGCTAAATGCTTTGCATCCTTGGGCGAATTATCAGCTTTATGGTTCATGCTACGTAGATCATGATAATCCCCCCGCAAGAAAAGAGAGAGAGGAGAAGATGGGTTCACTTTCAAGGGGTATTAAAATTCCTCACAACTATACATGAGAACTCCTATTAAATGGGTCCTACTCCACTGAAAACATTGGTGGCGATAAGTAGCTAACACTGACAGATTGAAATAGCAAAGTGTCGGCATATTGAAGGATTCCTCGTTCCCTGGGACTCTGAGAAAACAGGACCAGGTCGTTCTGTGACACTGCTCTCAGATTGTTTTGGCACATTTCCGCATCTGCGCTTCAGTGTTGAGTAGGAGCTATGAATTTCTTTTAGTGCTTACCATCCTGTGCAGAGTAAATGATGGCCGTTAGGCTGTAGGGTCCCTCTCCTTCGCTATTGAATGCTTTGACTTTGACTTGAAACTCCGTCGAAGGAGGGATGGACGACTCTTTGTGGACATAGCGGTTGGCCTGTGGGTCGGCTACGATCACCCTCCTCCACTGGTATTCGTCTTGAGGTTTGAAGGCCACAATGTAGCCAAAATTTGGCCCATAGTAATACTGTGGCTGTACAGGCTGATGACCAAAAAAAAACCCATTACTGTTAATTACCTCAAATGTTTTATCCAACACACATTTCAAACCTGGAATTAAAGTCTTAATCCTGTCAGATTTCACGTCATGCACATCATGCATCACCCCCTTATGCCTGTGCTATGTACCAGGATTAATGGCAAGATTCGGAAAGGGCTAACTCCAGTAACCAGATGATGTTTACATATCTCTCAGTAAAATGACGGCATTCTGTGATTTATATACAAATAGTTGCGGCAGTTTGCTGGCTCGTCCCTCTTAATCTGCCCTTACGCCTCATTTCCTCTGCTGGCACCCTTGCTTTATCATCACACCATATGTCCAGCAAGACATGCCTGCATCGCTAACCCCTAAACACATCGTCTCATCCTCCAGCTGCTCTGGAATTGAACGACCATGCCTCAGCCAAGAAAAAGGCAATTTACTCATGAGAGTTAATTTATCAACAGCTGCATCAGGGGGAAGGAGAGGATAATAATTCAGTTCAGTCATTGATTTTTGTTGATAGTGATTGTTTTGTTCCAGCCAATGCTTATTCTTCAGTTCCTCTACATGTTCTGTATGCTCTGCGATGTGCTGTCCTCAACTTCTATAGTCCTCTTCCTCATTTTTAATCTGCTCACGCACAGTACTACGCTGTTGTCCTCCAAAACTGTCATCAATGGCTTCCTTTTAATCTCTGTTAAAAGGAGACTTGCGTCGCATTAACTTGCATTCTGAACTGAATGGTTTCTCTGTACCCATTTTTTTAATGTTTGATTAATTTTCCTGTACCACTTTTTATTTGTTTTGTCAGACTTTATAAATTGAAATAACAGAGTCATGGGCATGCAGCAATCTGTTCTCTTTTTATTATGTATGCCTGCAAACCAGCATCTCATTAGAATAGGTGTGTGTTTATCCTCAGTTTTGTATCATCAAAGTGTTTGTAATTCATGGTTCTGAATTTCTTTTTTTTTCTTCTGTGAAGTATTTCTTAACATTGTTTCAAAAAGTAATAAGGTTATTATCCTTTTTCCTCAGGTAACTTTTAGTGGTTTAGCATGTGATAGCAGCCCAGTGCTTTTACATGAACTTGTAACCTTTTCACCCCTACGCCCAGTGGAAAGTCCAGACCTACCGTCCATGTGATGGTCAGTTCTCTGCTGGTCCCTCCGCCCCCACCGACGTCCAGGGGCGCCACCACAGGAACTACAATGAGACAGCAAGAACAAAACTCTGAGCCCACATGCTAAAAAACCCACACAAACAACGCCAACCCACACAGGCTGTAAGCTATCCCTGGCAGCACTACTGAAACATCCTTCCTCTGCAAATATAATATCAATGTCTTCTCCTGAGCCAAATGCAACACCTTAATGTCCATGTGGGAACCTTGCCACTGAGGGAGACAGAGGGGCAAAACTTCTCTTGTTTTGCTTTGAGTCTAATAGCTTACTCTCAAATGATGATTATTTTTTTAAGAGAGGTTACTGTAGGCCTGTGATTTCCATTTTATAATTGAATTTCAGTATACAGTTTCAGCAAAGTGCTCATTTGTAGAGGTTTGTGTGGTGAGTTTGGCAGCATGCTTCTACTGTAGGAAGCGTAGCATGATGGGATTTCTGCTGACTCATTCCTACAGCAATACTTAACATAAGTAAACAGTGCTATAATAAAATGATGATGAATAAATATCAGAATGGAAAGCTGGACTATAGCAGTGCATTTCCATGACCTTTCAAGTTATTCTGACTCTTTACCCCATACATCTTATTCACCCTATGTTAGCCTATAGTCAGGACACAATCTTACTTGCTTCCAGGGTTTTGTCTTTAGGTGACGGGCTGCTTGGCTCTCCTGTCCCAAGAGTGTTGGTGGCAATCACCCTGAACTCATATTCTGTCCAGGGGAACAAATCCACCACTGTGGCTGTCTCAGCATTGCCCTCTACATCTGCAGGAGCTAGAGAGAAATGCACAGATTTCAGCACTGAGCAGCACAGGTTGTGCTGTCCTGCAATTTAACAAAAATATCCTTAAAACAATAATGAAGTTCTGTTTTGGGAACCCATTCCTATATTTTAGTCTTGGAGGCATGACTACATTACAATTTAGCCATTTTTACGAGACATTAACTACCATGTAGGCCGACAATATCACTATGTGGCATGACCCAAATTATTATATCACCACAGTCAGCTCAGCATTAAGGTAGCAGTGTTTATTTGACCAACTAGTATGGAGTTCTCACACGTAGTGGCATTCTTCCAGACATCCTTTGAGAAGGAGTCCCTGTACTGGACAGTATATTTGGAGATGGGGTTGTGGTTGTCTGCTCCACGGCTCCACTGCAACGTCACACTCTTGTCAGTTTTGTTTATCAGTCGCACCCCACCTGGGGCACCGGGGGGACCTGGGGTGAAGAAAAGAATAAGAGACAACTTAAAAGTGGTGTTTGATGGGTGATGAGCACAAGTGTGGCTGCAGAGCTGTGTAGTAGGAATTCTCCACTTTGACTTGTCCCTCAGGCAGACAGTGACCTTTATCTTCATTCAAGCTCATGGAGAAATTCTTGTCAAAAGTCCTGAGTCATTTAACAACTTTTTATTTCAACATTTGCCTCCAAAATGACATGACAGTGTTTGATGCATATGGAACGCAGTACATCATCAGCCCTTACAATTCCTCTTGTTAGTGTCTTTTTAAGAGACATCAGCAAAGACTGATGGATTAAGGCATTAGAGCTTAGAGCCCATTGACACATATGAAGTGAAGCTTAAGCAGAAGCTTTTGAATCCAGTGTTTCTCTTGGTCCTCCTGCTCCTCTTGATTCTTCCTTTGAAACATAAAAATGGTCTAATAGAAAACCCAGACTGTGTCAGGGTTAGCCTCCCAACCCGCAGCATCAGAAATCAGCCAGGATTTACTTTTTCCAAGTCATGAATATGAGCCGAGACAAATAAGGCGATTAGACAGCCAAAGCTGGACAGCCCTTAAGCTTCAGCTCTCCTCTAAGAGACGGAGAGAGAAATCTAGTTTTTTATAATTCAATGTAAGGGATGAAATATTGCACAGATTTTTTTCTATGTCTGTACAATACTGTGCCATATGGATGAACGCTTAGCACAGTGTGTATTTGAACTGATAAGGTTCAGTGAGATACTGTATCCCAACAACCAAATTTAATAAAGTTTATGAATAGTTCTCCTAATTCACAGGCACTTAAGTTAACACAGCCACATTTCAACACTGTTCCAGGCGAGACTGTAACATTACGCTACAAAAACACACACACACCCATCGTACGAAAACAACTCTTCTCCCTATCTCAAATCCCTACTAATAACAAGCTACAGGTGCAGAGCTGTGTTGTTAGCTTCAACAATCTCCCGAAGCAGATCTGCTTCCTCATCTGCTGTGATAAATGGCCGTCTTTCATCTCTCCCTCACTGCGCCCCGGACTGCTGGCATTTGGCACTCCATTAGGAGCGGCCCTGGGCCTGTGTTTTGGTTCCACTCAGGGAGACGTCACAGTCAGCCGCTGTGCGTTCACCTGGCCGTCTGTCAACACCTGCTCTGAAAGCAGCAGCAGTGGCAGCACACCCAGGGCACAACAGGGATCACTGGCAACCAGATCACTGCAAGAGTTCTTGGTTTCCTATCTGAAGAGACCCTTTGTCCGCCAACGCTGAGCCTGTTTCAAGACCCGAGGGGAGGGCTGTAAGGCAAGCTCTCACTCATCAGGAAGTGGAGGGTGAAAACAAAGCCTGATGAATCATCCAGGAGGTGAAATACAGTAAATGACAGACAGAGGACTGCGGAAGTGTGGCAGTGTTTATTTTGTGCATGATTATATCTGTATATGGCTAAAAGAGCAAGTGCTGAAATCAACAGCACACCGTATCAAAATATTGTGTTGAGAGAAAGAAAATCCATCATGTTCTACATACTAGTCGCCAAACACTCACCACAATGCATTACACAACTAATAACTACAAAACACACTAGTTGCTGTAATGCTCTCTTTCTCTCTCTATAAAGTGCTACTTTATTCAGTTATAATGAAGACAAGTGGAAGCTGACACTCTATTCATAACAGTTCTTAATGGCACAGAAGCATTGCTTGTTCTATTCATTTTAATTAGGTGTACTGCTGTGTCTAACAATGCAACCACAGCAACAGCTTGTTATTAAAACTCATGCCAAAAAAAACATTCATACAAAAAATGTACAGTTTATCTTCTTAGTTGGCTAACTGGATGCTTTGGATAAATATGAGCTAATTTGCAATGTGCCAGCATTCAGCCAAACTATGTGATGTAGAGGCCAGGCACCAGCACATATGTCCTTGAGTTGAATTTTTCACTATTTTTGGAGAGGCTGTAGCCACTGCTTGGTGTCTAAATGCATCATCTTTGAACAGACAGTCTAGGTGGTAGTGGCAGATAGTTAGTGTTCGCTCTGTGTCTCTGTCTCCTGCATGAGGACACAATTCACTTCCTTCCATAGCTCCTTCCAGCTCTCTCTCTCTCTTTCTTTCTTTCCCATGGAGTCTCGGGGTTGACAGATTATCCCGCAGAACAGGCTACGGTCTGGTTACTCTGGAGAGATTTACTTCTCTTCAAACATGTACTGGACAACATACAGCACTTGTGCTGTCTGTCTCTGTCTCTTCCTCTCTTATTTTCACACACACATGCACTTTCCAGCTGTATATTAATAACAAAAATAAATAAAAGTTGGAGAAAATTCTAATGAGTAATTCAGGAATATGTGTCCGACAAACTTTGGTGTTCTTGTGTTCAGTTTAACAGACTCTATATAATTAAAGCTTTCAAATCCGTAAAGCATTTCTCTAGCTCATTAAATGCTGTCAGGGCAGTGTGTGTGTGTGTGGTTTGATCAGATTTGATTGACAGTACCCAAAAAAACCTATTGACTGTCTTATATAAATAAGAAAAAAAATATAAATACTACTTAATCCTGATTAGTGACATCACGACAATCCTGCTGACTTCAAACCAGTGAGGAGAGCACAGACAAAAACACAGAAACCTCTAATGTAAAAAAAAAACAAAACAAAATTGTTATAATTTTGGCAGAGAATAGTGTTTGGGCTTTTAAGACATTTATGTACAAAACTGTATGAATATGTATAACTGCACCAGTCATGACTCACCCCTGACGACCAGGTGGGCAGAGGCCGTGATGTTGTCAACGGGGGTCTGTGCGGTGCAGCTGTAGCGCCCGGCATGCTTCAGCTGGACGTTTTTAATCAGTAGCTCTCCATTTGAGCTCCCATTCTGCATAAAACAACAAAGCAGACAACAGCTCATTTAGGAGTGAACAAAACGTGATTCATCATGAGGCAAAGTGCTCCTACTGTGTGCCTGTCAAAAGGAAATGATCATGTTAGATATTTTCTCACTCAGCCTGAAACTCATCTGGAAATAAGCATATAATTATTTCAGTCACTTGCAAGACCAGAGGGACTGAAATATCAACCAATTAGGTGACGTGGACATGGGCTTCAGCTAAAGGGCTATCATCTCTTTCCCTGTCGAGAAACGTCAGGCTCCACACAACGTTGGCTTTAGACAGCACCGTCACTGTAAAAAGGTAAAACCACCACAGAAATCTACTTTAATTTACTTTAAATGCATGACTGCATTGGTTTTGCTAATACCACACAAACAGCATAAAGTGGAGCTGGACCCCATCTTTAGGAGGGGAAAATCCTCCTTGTGTACAAAAATGGGGAATCATCAATCATTATCATAATTTGGTGTTTGTTTAGCAGGCAGAGTGACAAATGAAAAATGCTGACCACTAGCTTACGGTTAGAGCTGCGCTAAGAGAGAGAGGGAGTATGTCATGTCAACAATAATGAATGTTAGCAGAAATTGCTATTTAACTGATGCACAATGCACAATTCCACTCAGGGAAGGAATGTGCAATGGCTGAGTCATATTCATTTAAAACAGGCCGTACTTTTCCATTTCAGGTATTCCAGTGAAAATACTACAGGCATCAACCCAAACTCAAATATGAATTGACATGGATGAACTCCAGGCTAAAGCTAAGAGTTTGTAGTCATGGAAAAGATGTGGCTACCATGTTAAACTATGATTATTTATAAAAACATGAACTAACCAATATGATGTCTTACCGGGGTACGTTCATAATGTTGGCCATCCTTGTGTAGGTCAATGACTCTGCCATCCAGGGACCAGATGAAAGTGATGTCCAAAGAGGGGTCATGTGACGCAGCACACTGCATCCAGGCATTTTCACCCACTTTAACGTCAGCGTTGGATGGTGCCAAGGTGATCTTTGTGGACTCTGGGGAAAAACACAAGAAGTAGAGGAGATCAGTGTTGATAAGTAAGAGTTCAGTCCAGCCTTTGAATACATCAGTCCAGGGTTTTTTTTTTTTTTTTTTTTTTTTTTAGAGGAGATTTGATTCAACAGAGTCAAGTTACAGGCAAACAACTTAAATGAAAAAGGGAATCACATAGTGGACGGATCTATGCTGTTTTTATGAAATAGGTGTAACTGTTCAATACATGCACATGTCCAGGAGAGGGCAGAAAAGAGCTGTATTTCCACTAAAAATGTCTGACAGCTAAAATTGAATGTCTTAAAAAATGACAAGCAAAAAAAAGCCCAAACCGATGTTATTATTTGCTATTCAATCAAACAATCCCGACATGTTCATAACTCAAGTTTATTTCTCATCTTTCATTGAACAGTGGTGAAGACTCATCTCTTGTCTCGTCACATCTAATCTAAAGCACTTCTCCTCTTGCCTTGGGGGGAAAGACCGAATATCTACCAATAGCCTGTAGCCTGTACACTGTCACTCTGCTCAGAGAGACATAATTCAACAACCGTAGACATTTGGAGGTCAGGAAGGTTTGGTGGGACAGAGAGTGACAGGAATGATTGCCAGCCACGGCTGACATTAGTCAAAGCAACACCAGCTGTCCTGGAAGCATCAGGAAAAAAAAGGCATAAAGAGAGTTGTCAATTAAACATTGTTCATTAGCTGGAACTTGCCTGTAACCAACAGAGAGCCGACGCTGTTGGCCTTGCCCCGGTCATTCTCTGCGAAGCAGGTATACCTGCCTTCATCTGCTCGCGTCACGTTGAGGATCTCCAGGCTCCCATCCTCCCAGATGAACACCCTGAGGAGAAAAAATAATTAATTCTTCACACACTGAAGTAAGAAAGAACTATACGGTATAAAATATTCAGCACCATACGAAGGTCAAAAGTCCATGCGAATGTTATTCCATGGATATGTGGATGATGAAAAATGATGAAAGAGCTCTGAATGTCTGCCAGCACTCTAATGGATATATGGTTCTCTGAGGAAAAAAAACAGTAAGTGAACTTGAAACTACTCAGCAAGAAGCAACATTAAATTGTGCTAAAGGCAAAGGCAACAATGTTTGATTCATTTTTCACTGCATATTTCATATTCATGCATGACAAACAGCATCGTGCCAAGCTGCCCCGTCACTACTCCACACCCTCTCTCACGCAGACGGCAGCCATAGAGAGAATGAGGAGGCATATACTGCATAGTAATTTGGCTGCTGCTCCTCCTGCTGCGCGTCCCACTGTGGTGAATGGGAGTGTGTGAGATGGGGAGAAGAGTTCCGGGGTCTCAGAGCTTCCAGACGAGGCTTTTTTGTGTGTCAGCGAGGAGCGCGAGGGTTTACACATCCAGTCTGACCAGACTGATGAGCTTGAGACTGAGCTTAATGTCAACCAGTGAGAGACGGCAGAGCGGTGCACAGACAAAAAACCCAAAAGATTTTGCTGTCATTCAGTATATAGGAGATCTACAGCTTATCAGAGCTTACTAGAGCTAAATCACTACTCTGTATGTGTCTCGCTAATAGTGAGACTTTACATTCTCAGATATTTGTCTTTGTGCTAATATGACCCAGATATGTCTCTCAGTCAGAAAAAGATTGATATTTGCATTAACTACTACTACAAAAAAAAACTCATCCATCATGAACCATCCACTCTGAATCAAGACAGACAGTATTTTCAGATCAGAAGACATAAGGAAGTGTGCCATCTTATCAAGAGACTGCTCACCTGGTAGAGTTGGAGAGCAGCTCTGTGTCTTTGCTCCAGGAGAAGGTTGGCTTCGGGGCTGCTTTGGGTCGACATTCGATCACCACCCGGCCATTTTTAGCTGCCAGGACTCTCTTCACTGGGTTGTGTTCAAACGTGGGAGCGCAGGCTGAGGAGGGACAGTATGGATTATTCATCACAAACTTAGTAGAATATGCATTAACTGCAGGCATGCATACATTTATGACACATTTTCAATTCATAAAAGTACTTATGTAAGCTATTGTGCATGCTACTATGAATGATCAATGTCAGTCAATTTTCTCATGTATGTGTTTTTGTTGCTTTTTCGGCAATATAGAAGTTATTTTTCTTAATAAAATCTGACATAGCACTACATACGTCCTAATGAGCTCCAGCAAGTGACCTTTAAATCTCTGATGCAGCCATTTGTGCTGTAGCTGCAGCCAAAGTTTGACTCACCAAACACACGCAACTCTGCATTGGCATAGATGACTCCATGGTGATTCTCTGCTTTGCACTGATACATCCCTGAATCATCAAACGTCAAGCTGCTGAACCTCATCTCATTCCTGTCAAGCTGTGGAAAATAACAGGAGTGTAACGTTAAAATATCATCATTCTACATTTCACCATTTTCATGCAGTTCAATTCTATTACTAAGCACAGGGGTTAAAATCAAACTGTTGATTGTTGACATCCACGGAAGTATAGATGACAATCAGTTAATTTGACTGGGAGGAGATTCCATTAATACATAATGATGTATCCAGCAGCATGTATCAAACAACCTCCCCCACTCGGCCGTCATTAGCTGCAACTCTCCTGGGTATTTTTTTTAGACCTGATGACAGTTGTTTCTATGGAGGGTTACACAACCCATTCTGGCTGGCACCCACTCAACAACAACAGATACTTTCTCCTGACATGATGTGTACCCACAGTGCCAGCTTCCTGTCACTGCTGTGCTACTGTAACATGCACACTGAACAGTTTCTATGAGACCTGAAAGAGCTCGCAGTAATTTACAGCTACAGTTAAAACGCTCAGTTATAGGACAATAAAGACTTATGAGTTTGAATATTACCGGTTCTCCATTTTTCAGCCAGTGGATGCGTGGTTTAGGTTTGCCACTGGCTACACAGGACATAGTGTACTCGCTACCGAGGTCTTTCTCTGTGCTGATGATGTGCTCCACCCACTCAGGAAAAGCTGCAAATGAGGAAAATCAGAGCTACAGTGTTTACAGAAAAATATGAGAAAACTACAAAGCTACTGAATAACCCTAAAGCCGATATGGGGTGATACTTAAAGCATTAAAGTAGTTATCAGTTCTAAAAAGAGAAACACCTGAGAAAGTGTGCTAGGTAGTGATAAGAATAGAGGGCTGGTGAATCTATCCCTCAGAGTGCCTTGCTGAGGATAAATGAAGCTGATAAAAGACTTTTTGTAAAACTTACATTTAAGTAATGTGCGTGTTCACTGACATGTTTTATAAGAACAAGGGTGGCATGGTAAACAACATACTTCTTACCTTCTACAGACACACGTGCAGTGTGGTAGTCCTTTCCTCTCGAGTTCACTGCCTCACACCGATAGGTGCCCCCGTCTTCAAACTGCACATTGTACAGATGCAGGTGAGCCCCTGCCATCTCGTGATTGGGTGGCATCGGTCCGTCTAACTTCTTCCAGTGGATCTCAGGGACGGGGCTGAGAGTGAGAAAGAAATTAAAATAATACACGAGACAGGTTTTAACTCGTAATACATAATATATATGCATCATTGCACTCGAGTCATCATCATTCTGAGACATGCTTTCTAAATGATTTAGCCCTGTGAGTAGGCAGTGATTCAAAGAGCTTTCATTCAGTCTATACTGCTGTAAATGTCATTATGTCATCCATGAAGGGTGAACTAATATGGTGTTTTGAGAGAGTGATACATCCCTATTATTATAAATTTTGTATTTGCGTTGTCAATAGTAAGTATGTATGTACTGATGTGCTGGGTCATTTAAATGACCTTATTTCATGCCACAACAATAACAGAATAAACCTTTTCACTTACTTCCCCAAAGCGAAACATTCCAAGGTGATGTTCTGCCCCACCAGAGCAGTGGTGTCTGGGAACTTGACATTGAGGTCAGCTGGGTATTTTCTGATGGGACCTGAGAGGAATAACAACAGGCCAGCATTATAGTTCATGTGCTAAACATATGTCTAGCTGCTAATCCTGAAATAAACAGTGGTTTGAAAATGACAAATTTGGTGTTAATTTTAACTTCAGTATCCAGGTTTGTCACAGTGCCCGTCATCAGTTTGTTGGATTGATGTTATCCCAGGAAGTTTTAGTAGCAACTTTATGAACTGTGTTTGTCTCTAGCATTCCCAAGATGGCAGATCTGCTAATTCAAAAATTTAACTTGTGAACTTGATTTTTGCCGTGGCGTCCAGATTTTTTGTTGTTTTATGTATAACATTGTGGAGTTCGATTTCTTGACATCTCAGCCACACGTCTGTCATGTCTGTACCGACTGAGTTACTGCAGCAGCTGAGGATGAACATGGTTCAGTTCATTTACCAGAGCATTTCTTCGGCTGATGGTTTCAGTTTAAGCAGGAGAGTAGCAATAATAAAACATATGATTTGTGTTGCCCGCATGACAGTATCAGTTGATTATATATTCACATAGTATCCAGGTTTCTCATCCTGGTCTCTAAAACCAGCTAGTGTTCACATGCTCAAACACATAGCATGCTGCAAAAACCAGATCATAACTGCATAAGTCATACACAAGGCTTTAAAAAAGCCTTGGCAACATGCAAAGATATTCACTCCCACACACACATGGACACAAAAACTAGTTAAATACAGGCCACATCATAGCCAGAAGCCATCGCATAATACAAATATGCATGAGAGAGCCCAAACAACTGTTCAGCTCACTTCCTAATCTCTCTGGTGGAACAAAACATTCCAGTTGTGATCCACTATTCAAGATGCATTTGCCACATGTGAAGTCGGCTTTAAGTTAGATGACTATGAAAGTAAACATTTGATGGATTCTGGGAAGACCCCTAAGGAAATTGTTAAAATGGGTGCCTAGTTTTACATAAGTGACTCTTACATCAAGCTCTGCAAAAACACAGAGCATTAACACACATAATCACATTGCTTCAGTTTCTGGTCTTCATCTCTGAGGCTGTTCATGTTCCAGTTCATTCTTCATAACATGCTGGCTCTGTCTTAAAGGAAGTCTCAGTCTACTTCTGAGCTAATTTGTCCCTGTAAATCTCATTCAAAGTGCCAGTGGAATGACCTTATCAAATTTAACACTATTGTTTGGTGCTTCAGCAGGGACAGGAGAAAAAAAAATCAATGCAGTATTTTGCTGCAACCAGGCAGAGTCACTTCTTGTCTTCCTGCTTATCTTTGAAACTCATCTCTTTAAGAAACGAGATACTCAGATTGTGCTGTATCCTCACACCTCATTTTGCTGGTAAAACAGTTACAGCCTGGATATAATTTCTTTTTTGTTCTGTAGGGACCTGTGTTCAATCTGTTTGTTGTACTTCATTGTTATACTGAGCTTAAGTACATTTTATACCTCGAGACACAGTGCGTCTCTGTATACTGCATTAATTGCGGTGCATTGCAAATGTTATTGTGGCCCAAGTCCCATTCTGTCTTTTATGTGCATCATATAAAATCAATGGTTGTAAATCTGAAGAACCCAGAAACCACAAACCACTGCTTGAATGTGATCATCATTCATGGAAAGGTCAGAAATAAGCAACAGGAAAGACAATGGGTGGTAGGAAGTGAAGTACTAACGTTCAGCCTGAGGCACTAGGGGGATGTAGTTGGAGAAAACGCTCTTGGAAATGGACGGGCTGGACGCAATGCAGGAGTAGTTGCCTGTGTCTGAGGAGTCCACCTTGGAGATATAAAGGTTACCATTTGACTGGGAGACAAAGCGCCTCTTGTCCAGTGGGATGAAGGTGGGAAATTCATTGAGGATCCATCGGAATGACAGCTCGGCTGCAGAGAAAGAGACACGACAAAACACCACCTGTCAATCAAGACTCTGGACACATAGCAACAGCTCTGGTAGGAGCCGAGGGGATTAGATGTGTGAGCTGACTCATTTTGAATAATCTGCACACATACAAAATAAAAATAGCACCATTCTTCAGCGCTGAGGGAAATGTATTATTCAAGCATCTATTGACCTTTCAGATGAAATCTTATAATTCTTTTAGCTGAGAGGCATAATGGAGAGCGACCGTAAGCACATTGCCTTGTTGAGGTAATTCTGACACTGTGGAGAGAGAGTTAACAATGCTTTCAGACTGTTGTGTTTATGGCATTTGCATTAGCATGAATATTAAAATTATGTGTACAGTTTTCTGGGTCGAGGGCTGTGGCTAAATAACAGCAAAAAAAAAAAAAGTTTTATTTAACCACGTTCAAAGCGTATGACATGAAAAAGCAGGAAAAATAATAAAATGAGGGCACATGCAGACCAGTACTAGAAGGGAAAACAAACAAAAACCTTTGTGATCACATATTAGATTGAACTAAATAAGAAAGATGAAAACGTTTTGTATGAGCGGGTGGAAATAAATCCAGCATGGGGGATGGATGCAAACTGAGAAGAAGCTTAAAAACTGATATTGAGACAGTGGAAGAATCAGTCATTATTTTTATACCTTGGAGAACATTAAGAAGGGCAATTCAATCCAAAGCCAACAGGGGACAAAATTTCTTTGGTTCATTTCATTATTTCACTAATTTGGTTCATTAGTCCAATAAAAACCCCAATGTGGATATAAAAAAGTTTACAGCACATTATGTCTAATGACTATTATACCAATCAAACTTTCATTTACATGTATGGGAAATGTACAATCTTCAGTCCACCTGACTTACACAGGCAACAGTGCTGTACAACTACTGTGCCGCTGTCTCATCCACCTGTTTATCAATCAGGTAATGCTACTACTGTAGTGATGATGCTACATGATGAGGGAGGTCGAACATAATCTTGCAGGAACACTTAAGCAGATGCACACTCAGCGATCACATGCTGTACCTGGATGATGTGGTGGGGGAGCGCAGAGCAGCACTGCCCCCTGTCCTTCTTTGACTTTCACCGTCTCCCTCTCCTCTGACGAGAAAAGATCGAGATCTAAGAGACAGAGAACAAAATCAATTGTAAGGCAGTTTCAGACTCAAGATCCACTCCAAATCCACTGTCTTATATTCACATTTGAGTTTCATAAACCCTAAACTAAAGTTTTACAGACTGCATAAAGTTGTGCCTTTGAATTGAGCTGTGGTTTCTAATAGAAAAGTACATTAGCCACACTGGCATTATGAAGTTAGACCATTCACAAATTGCACTTTCCACGCCACTTATGATATGTCCCAGCTGCCCTTGCAATTTCAGTGCACTTAATAGGCATGAAAACACAGCTCTAGGGCAGTTCTGTCTTAAGTCCGCATGGTACTGTACATCAGTGCAGCCTGCATGGCGGTTCACATCCGGACCACTTACATCCAAACTGGACGGAGCCCACTCGGCTGATGACTGTGCCGTACGTATTGGAAGCCATACAGGAGTAATTTCCTTCATGTGTGGTTTTGATGGGGTTGCTGATGACCAAGTTGCCTCCGACTAAACTGTAGTGGCTTCCCTCTTCATTCAGATCAATTCTCATCTTGTTTAGCTTCCACCTACAGAAACAATAATTGGGGTCAGTACAATAGTGCATTCTGAAAGCAGCCAGTGTCAATGTATATAGGAGGGTATAACCACTATTTGCCTATATTCAAAATTGTCGACAAATGGTTTGTTTTACATGCAGCACCACAAAGGAGGATATTGTCAGGTAAGTTGTTTGATGCAGTGACATGCAGTATTTTAATTGCATGTGGCAAACACCTGACATATGGCCCTGATAGGCAGGGCATAATCTACCCAGGCTGGATTACAGACATAGATCTGTCTTGCAATACACCTCTGCAGACAGTGAAAGACTTTACCAAGATCCACAAACTGGAAGCTGCTCTATATGAAGGCAAAAACAAATTTCATGTTTGGAAAGGCATAACGGACTGTACTGTGGTTGAACCCTCTTAAATACTTAATACCAGCTGTGGTCAAAGCTAATTCCTTTCCCTCTGACATCTAATTCTGGGCTCTCTGACAGTGAAACTGATTTGGGGGATGCTGAGCAGTATCATTTACATATATTTACATCTAAATTGAAATGGATCATGTAAAACACTTTAAATTTGGAGCTGCAAAATGAGATGGAGACATGATGGCAATGCTGTTTATGCTACAGCTGCAGGAACATCTTATTTTTTTATTAGGTTTTCCTAGCGGTGTCCTATTTTGACATTTAAATTATTCTTGGTATGAGAAAAACACAAACATCTGTGTTAACAAAATGATTTGTGCAGATTGTTTAACAACAAAATAAAAAATATACGGTGGGTATGTTTCTGGATGGTCATGCGCGCGCGCACACGCACACACACACACACACACACACACACACACACACACACACACACACACACACACACACACATATCAAACCGTGGAAGGTTAAGATAGTCATTTTTGTGACATTGCCATTTAGAGGCAGACTCTCAAACTATGGGGTCTGCGACTATGAAAGAGCCTGAGAGATGGCGAACCATAGGAAGCATACAGAGTGCACAGTGGGCAGTAATGAGACTGGGTTTATGGGTAACATATGTTACTTGTATTTGGCAGGTGGATTGGCTCGAGCCCGGCAGTTCAGGGTGATTTTGGCCTCCGGCGACTCCTCGGGGTAGATGGTATCCACCGGCTGCTCCTCAAACACCGGCCCGTAACCTGTGGCTTCGTCTGCAAACAACACCAGGGTAAGTAACAACAAGCTGGGTCAGACTTACACACAGGAAATATCAAGGTATTCGAGCTCGGCATCTGGCTGGCAGTTCTGGGGCAGTTTCATCAAAAAAACAAGACAGCTGAGTTCAGATGGAACACAAACTAAAAACATACTGACTAGATAGTGATATTGCCCCTCTGAGGACCTGTCTTTTAACATTTCAGCAGTTTGTGGGTTTCACAGGCACACACCTCTAATGCTTAGTGGCTGGTTTCCGATAAATCCTGGTTGTATCTTTAACTAATCTAATCTTTGCAAAGACTCTCTTTCAAGCATTGTTGAAGAATAATAAGCCCATGCTTTATTTCAAATCGCAACATCACACTCATTATGACAGAGATGTGCTCACTCAGGTGCCAAACCACACTGACACATTCATCTGTTGCCGGTGGATATGATATTATTACAAGCTAATACAAATCCGGGAACTGGCAATGCTAACTTGATTTAGCATAATCCAGCGACCTTTCTTACTGCATTTGTCATCCTCAGTGCTGTGAAGCAGTTGTATAGGCAAATCCAGAGAGAGGAGTCTTCTTGATGAAAATGCCTTTCTTGGTTCAATCTGCCTGTTACACCATCAACGCAAACGTACAATTAGCCCCAATTACTCATTAAAATCAGACAGACATTATGAGCTGTGGCATGAATAAGACATAAACACAATGCCAATCTATGAATAAGCAATGAGCCAAAAATGTTCCCAAACGCTGATTATTCTCTCAGATCAAGAGTGGTGTGTAGGTGACTGCAGGAATACAAATGTGAAGCGTGCGTGTGAGTGTCTGCACGTGTGTGTTATTCCCCTGCGTTTCTGAGTTCTAAGAGAGCACAGCTGACACCTCAATGGGGAGAAGCTCGCTCTTTCAGACAGTAACATCCTGCTCCTATTCCATCCTTCCAAGTGGGCCTGCATTGGCGCTTAGGATTCACTTCACTCTGAAAATGTCATACTGACAGTGTGCAACCTTTACAAACCTGCATAAAAGACTTGTATTCTCATAATGTCCTGTCACCTGAAACTATATTCTTATAACTCACATTTACTACATTTTTGCAGAATGAGAAAATAAAGCAAGAATCATATATATTCCAGCAGTCAAACATCAATGTACAGTAATCTCCAAAACTGACAACCAAGTTTATCGTCACTGAACCAGTTGCATATTTATCTGCCTCTGCTGTCAGGAAGCTAAGGAATTAAAAGTTTCATAATCCTTACCACTATGAAAACAGATTTACAGCCACACTAGCACGTTAGCAGTACCCCAGATAGCCAACCAGGAGGCAGCAATTAAGATGTTAGGAGACAGGATCCACTCCCACCCTCACACACTCCAGCAGCCAACCGTGTGCAAGTGCTTGACATTGATACAAATCCCAAGGACTCTGAATTACTGCTGGCTGAGAGAGAATTAAACATACTATAAATGGGGCATTGTGGGGCTGATGGAAGGCAAATTAAGTGAGAAACTATGTTCTGGGAACAAGGGAGAAAGAAAAAAGAGCAAAGAGAAACTGAAACAAACGGGCGCACAAGGATGAGTAAAGGGAATATAGTGACCCTATTCTACTGTTGGACTTAAGTTGTTCTGCATGAGTGTCAAAAAAATGCTTTACATGTAAATATGAAATATAAATGTGGGATGGGCTGGAGGAGGAGAGTCACTGAGGCTCTGGAGCTGTGCTGAAATAGCAGTTGGAGTTTAACTCGGAGGGATGAGTGCTGGTGCCGTTCCTATCCATTCCCTGTAATGTAGGATGTGACAGATGGTGGAGGGGAGTGTTAAAGCTGGCCACATAAGGCCCACTGCCTGGAGACACACACAGGCCTCTTACATTCCCTCTGCCTCCTTTCACTTTTTCTCAGTCTATCTGTCTCTAACCCTCTCTGGCTTTCCTCTGTCCCCTCTCCATCTCTCTAACCTATATCCTGCAGTCACACTCTGCTCCTCTTCCTTTACCTTTCCTTTCACACCCTCTTCTCTTCTAAGGTTCTCGTAACTCTTTAGTTAACCATGCTAGTGGCTAGGACAACGGTGCTTCACTTTGGTTGAGATTGAAATGTATAAACAACTATTGGATGGCTTGCCATGAAATTATGTACAGACACTCAGGGTTGCCAGAGGATAAAGCCTACTGATATGGATGATTCCCTGACTTCTGCTCTCGTGGCACCATGAGGTTGACATTTTTGGTGAAATGTCTCAACAAGTATTGCATGGATTGACATGAATTTATGTTCCCCTCATGATATATTGTAACAACTTTAGTGTTCCCAAAATTAGTATTATTATTTTTTAAGATTATTCTTTTGGCATTTTTCTTTTAATTGGACATGAAGAGGGAGACAGCAAGCAAGAAAGGAGAGGGGGGCATGACATGCAACAAAGGTTCCAAGTTCCTAGTACGTAGTGTGTATTGCGTAGTATCTGCTGTACAATACAGCAGATACTACGCAATACATCTAATGCCATCATCAGGTCAAAGTTTCATTGTGTCCAATACTTTGGTTTATGACCAAACACCTGCAAAACTATAGACATTCCCATCAGCACCTGCTGTACTTTGTGTTTAGTGCTAATTAGCAAACATTAGCATCTTAATGTGCAGAGTATGGATAGTTAGCATGATCAACATCATACCTGCTAAATATCAGTATGTTTGCAATGTCATTGTGAGCATATTAGCCTGGTGACTAGCATTTAGCTCAAAGCACCACTGTACACAATAACAGCCTCACAGAGCTGCGAGCATGACTACAGTGGACTCTTAGTCTTTTTTTCTCTAATACTTGAGTCATCACTCTCTCCCTCACAGCTTCCCACTCTCAGTTAACTAGCAGTTTTATTATCTCTCCTAATCTGTGTGTGTCTCTCTCAGGTTCTTCTTTTTCTTCAAATCCTTTTGCTGTTTCCTGTTTTGGCTCTACTTGACTGTGGATACAATGAGTTGCCCTGTTCAACCGGCAAGTAATTATTTACACAATAGTCAACGTAGACGTGTCCCCTCCCATGCACATGTACAAAAACACAAAGAAAGAAAGATGGACAGTTACTCTCTGTACAAAAGGGGGAAGAAAGACACACAGATACAGATACACACACAAACCCACACACCCACGCACGCACGCACGCACGCACGCACACACACACACACGCGTTAGTCTAGAGGCCATCAGTCTCCAGGGCCTGGTGGAAGTGATCTTCTTCAGGATGGACTTCATTATCAAATACAGACTCCTATTCAGCTAAAGACCAACTAAAGTTTAGACTGTCACTTGAATGTGAAATACCATACAGATACAGGGGGATGCTATCTCCCCCACCATCAGTTTAAACAGAGACATCAATAATTCATTGAGGTATTATGTGCATGACAATGATTTGTTCATTTGAAATTGTATAATACCAGTAAACATACAACATCTGCAATCTGTCCAACTTGTTCATTTCTTTTCTTTTAAAATGTCTTTCTTTTTCATTTCCAGCCGTTTCAAAGGTTGCAGCTTCCTTTTTGTAAATACAATATTTTCACAATGTGTTTTTGTTTCACATCTAAATAGTCACATAATTACTCAAAATCCCAGAGGAACTTAATCCTGTGATGAATTCAGCCTTGCACACAGCTGTGTGTTTTAGCTACATCTGCAGCATGGTTTGTTTGCATGACCAAGAGAGTGTCCAAGTGGGACAGATAACATATTGTTTCCTGGAGGCGCCAAACACAGTGTAGCAATAATTACCCACAAGCCCCTGAGCCACACAATGAGGCATGATAACAGACAAATTGTCCCTGGAGTGAAAAAGTGTAATGTTTTTAATTTTCTGTATTAAATAAATAATATTAAATTATTACGTTTCACTGCAAGCCCAGTTATTTGCAGAAGTATGTGCTGTGTCTGTATGTATATGCTCAGTGTGGTGCCAGCTGTGTTATAACAAGGGATATCAAAGAGAATCATTCTCTGAAATGGCAGCTGGAACAGAGGTATTCAAACAGGACATATTAGGTTTTCACAATCCATGACGGACATTACAAAACTGAGTACACCCCTGTGCAATATCACTAACAAAGGAAATTGGTGTTTCAGACAGTGCGAAGGACACTGTATGTAATTAACCTCTATGCACGGCATCCAAGAAGAAAACCATTATTCACAAAGCAGCACAAAACTGCAAGAACTGCCAAAGGACATGAAAAGAAGTGTGATAAATATTGGCAGCACATTCTTGGTCAGATGAAACCTGATGGGGTCCAGCATGCTTGGCGTGGACCTGGCCAGGACTACCACAGAGACTGCACAGTGACAGCTGTGAAACATGTAGGTGGGGCTGCATGAGTGCAAAAGGTGTAGGGGACAAGACATTTATAGATAGCACGATGAATGCAAGTTTGTGTAGCCAAATACATTCTTCCTACATGTCAATGATCCCACACTGTAAAAATCTGATGAGTTTTTAAGGAAGAGAAAAGTGAAAACGATAACCTGACCAACTATGTCCCCTGACTTGAATCCAATTCAATACAATCCACGTTTCATCACGTTACAGGCATCAAAATGTCCAAAGAACCACTTCTGCAGCATTATTCACTTCTCTGCTGCTGTGTGTTCTAATCACCAAAGCATCTAAAACCATAAATGCACTGCAGGTGCTCGAACCAACACACACGTGCTCACAAGCTCACAAGTCATGCCTGGGGACTGAAGTGGAAGCAGTTTATGGATAGGGATACACCGAGGTAATGCAGGGCCAGGAGTTACTGTGGAACTATGGACTGAGTTGGTGGTCCCTTGTGACTAAATGACAAAAATAATGTAACTGACAGAAGAAACACAATTTTATAATGACACTGACAACTGTGTTTGACCAACATACATGAGTTACATCATGAAAGATACACAATCTGCTTAGTTAAGGTCTTAGATGTTAGATTAGGTCTTAGCTTTTTAGATCAGTGTTTGAAACGCACTGAACGTCGGAATGAGCAGCTGAGAGATGGTGGCTATTGACATTTCGATACTTTTTTAATGCAGACCATTAAAGGCTACAGGGACTGACTGGTACTAAAGAGACAGATAGTGTGATGGACATTAACATTGCTATGCGCTTAATGATAAGCAGTTCGCTTGTAAGAAAAAAGAGGGATTCTGCAGTGTGTCCCAGCTGGAAGGCAGCCTACACAATGTTCTGACCTTTGAGGAGCTTGGTATCAACTGCCTCCTCCTATGACTGCGCCTTCATCTTTGTCCAAGTTTGACAAAGAGTTCAAAATTATAAAGCATAAGCAGCACAGTCTCACATGTTTCAGTGTTGAGTGACCTTAAACAGTGTAGTCTAGTGTATCACACTGATGTGTGCATCATCAAAAGCAATCAGCAGAGCCCAAGCAACATCCTGCTGTGTTGTTCCTGCAGACAAGTGGAGATAATGTCAACATGTCCAGGAGGTGACAGTCCACACAGGCACACAGGCTGTGAAAATCATCTGCTGTTGATGCTTCATGGAGAAGAAAGGGGAATGAATGGGTAGAAAACAGAAGAAAAGAAAAAAGAGAGACAACCACAAAAAAAGACTCTTGTCATTACTGGTTCCACCAACAATTCAACCTGAATGCAGCTTGTTCCCAAGCAACGAATCAGCAAGCCGTCTTTTTTCCATTTATCCCTTGCTGACAGCTGCCTCCATGGGACAAATATCATGCAGATAATGCAAAAATTAAATAAACACACACAGTAAAATATTTAAACTTATGAACAGAGATCTGCTTTTTGATTTGAGCTTGAGCTTGGAGCATTTGATTTTCCTTTTGCCAGACACTTGACTTAAAGGAACAGTAGGACATTTTGGGAAATACATTTACTCACTTTCTTGCCAGTGGTTAGATGAAAAGATCAATATGGACTATTTCTGGACTACTACTTGGCCTGGAACAAAGACTTGCTTGAGTCTCAGCTGGTTGCCTGGCAACCATACAGTGATGCCACGCCAAAAATTAGTTTGGCACATAACCCACTGTAAAACCCCTACTTGTTGTTTATACACGATTTTTGAACAACTGAGTCAGAACTTGTTAATTACTGAGCTTTAGAGGTGCTGTTAAGTGGATTGTGTTACCATTGGACAAACACACACACGCACACGCGCACACACACACACACACACACACTCACTCACTCACTCACTCACTCACTCACTCACTCACTCACTCACTCACTCACTCACTCACTCAGTGTATGACTCAATCACACAGCCATACAGTGCATTATTTTTCCTCCTCTGTCCCATCTATCAACCTCACAATGAGGCATGGCAACTGTAATTCTGGCTTTAATGACCATCCTGGATTCCTTTGCCCAGTACAGTGCAATGTCTTGGACTGTCCCCATTAATGTACATTTCCAAGTAGGAGAAATCCAGAAATAGCAACCGTAGAAAGAAACATGACCTCCAGATAGATTTTCATTTGTCCTGTCCTATTGTAGACCATGGGAAAAGGAGGAGCCGTCTGTCACTGCATGTCCCTTAACAAATCCTGACAGGCGGATACTATTGTAGTTTTACCACCTCAGGGGCTGGAATGAGCAGAAATGGGCAGCTGAAGCCCATTTGGAGCTGATATACTTTTTTCTTTGGTTTTCATTGTAGTTCAGTACATGAGTTTAACAGCAGAGTAGAAAAGCTTCAATGATTAAGGAGGAGGTATACTTCTCAATGCCATATTATCTCTCTGATATTTTATAATTTAACTTTGCTTCATTGCTCTTTAGTTGAACCTGCCAAGAGGAGTGTATTTTCTTTGACAAGGCATTGCATGTAGTGTAGTGCGTAAGTTTTTCCCCAATGTTTGGTTGTCTAGAATTATAGGAACAGCATCAGGAGCTGATTAAAATGTTTAACAAACACAAAGTTGTGCAACAGATGTCCCCTCTTCTGAACTGCATAATGTCTTTCTGAGGAAATCTAAAACCCTGTGATGATGTACATGAATAAACAACTAGGTTGCAAAATGGAGTGTTACTCCACAGCAAAGTTATGCCAGGTCACATGTGAGAATGATTTTGAAAGAGTAATGTAATAAGCAACCAAAAGTCACTGGCCTTATTCTTCTCAAACAGATCTAGTGGTGTAGCCTTGACTATGAATCACAGCTTCCTCCAATGAACACCAAGGCCACAAGCTCATTAACCTGCCACTGAATAGGTGCAGCTTCTTTGTCTCTGGTTTGAAGACTACAAATCAAACGGAGAGTCTTTGAATTTTGTTGCTATCCTATTTTTCACATTTCACGTTTTGTGGTCTTGGTTTGAATGAGCAGCTAGAATAAATATGTTCATAAAAGTAAATTGCTTGTCGACCCACTGACCTTTCTAGTTATTAAACACTCTCTGTGACCTCCTGGTCAGCCTCAACCTCGAAACCTTATTACCACCGGTGTAACATTTTATGAATATTTTCTGGACATTAAAACTTTGTACACTTGTGAATGGATTTTAAAAAATGCATGAATTTAAGGTGGAAGCTCTTCATTACATTTCCTTACCTCTGTAAAAGTCAGGCACCTCCCCGTGAAATGATGCATCTGTAAGAAAGGACATTATATCAGCATTTTGAACCATAACGCTGCAAACGACTCCTGATTTCAATTACTTCCTCTGTTCTTGACTACAGGTGAATTCCTCTCATTTCTCACAGGATACAACAAGAAAACTGATCAAAACCTTTTATACACCATTATGAAGTCTCTTCAGTGAGGGGCAGGTGTTTGATAGAATTCCATTTTTGCTGCTGAGAATGTGATGAATGGCTGGAAAACCAGCTTTTTGGAACGAAAGATTACCTTTACTGTGAAATCCACTACATCCTGTCCTTCACAATACAATACAAAACTAAAAAACTTTTGTGGTTGGCCTTGAGGGTTTAATAACTTATGGTACATTTAGAGAATGGAGAAGACAGTCATACCAGCCGGATGATTAAACAATAACTATGACGGTTAAATACTCTCTGTCTAAGAATTACCATGGCCTGGCTGAACCACACACACTCTATGCTTTAGTTGTAGGGTAGTGTGTGCTTGACTTTTGCTCTGCTGTCAAAACATTAATGTCACATTAGCCATCAAACTTTATTCTTGTTGGGGCTAAACAAAAATGTCAAGCCAATGTTCTCTACCCACAATAACACCCTGAGTCTGCTGGTTGGCTGCTGTCTGTTTAGATAGAGCAGCCATACAGAGTTCAGCCCTGTGTGAGCTGTGCGACCGTATATGTGCTGTTGATGTATGTTTATCTGCCCATTCCTTTTCTGTAGCTGTATGTGAGAGCATTTCCAACAGGATATTCTGAGCTTTAGCTGCAGTGCTGCCAAAATCTAAGCTGCGAAGCTACAAGTACCTTCCCATATGAAAAACACAAAAGAGAGAAAGAAAGATAAATCTCCTCAGTCTCAAAGTCTGTTTGAGAAGGATGTGGTGAGAAGCCAGAATTCCCAATCCCAGCTCCCATTTTTTTTTGGTTCATGTGAAATCTAGTCTGAAACAAGTGTGAACAGCCCCAGGTATGGGAACACAGCGGAGGTCGTATCTTTTTTAGACAGGTCATTTTCAGGCCTGCTGTTTTCTGTCCACTTTCCTTTGTTTCCAACACAGATGATTGCACAACGAGATCACAAAAAAAACCAAATGAAAACCTGCAAACTCAAGGACCTCCAAGCGCATGATTGCCCAGCCTGGTTTGTCAGATATATGTTATCTTTGCCGCTTTTCCTACAATTTATGCTCCTTTTACAGCCGGCCTTGGTATGTATCTAATATCTTTCATCGAGTCCTGATTTAGCTAGTTTGCATTACTCCTGACATTAAAACACATCTTCACTGTAGTCAATAAAAACAGATTTCTACGTTAATCCTCGAGGCACAAATCACTTCTAACGTCATTATATTCACTATGTTGAGGTAGTGATTAGCAGCTTTTTGACACTTTGTCTTTCCTACTCCCCATTCACGAGTCCATTGGCAATCCAGTTTTGATGAATATTTTACTATCCGAGTTGTCTGCCACCTGTTTGTTTTTCATGCATCGTAGTTGGAGCCACCAATCAAAATTTCTCTATTTCTGTAGCCGCTGTATCGCAGACACATTGCACAGACTGTTAGTGCCAAATGAATCTTTGCGAACTGGATTTTTGAATCGTTATACTTGATGAAGATAAACAGCATACAAGTAAAACAGTCGAGTTAAATGAGCAATGTCCTTTTGAATTCTCAGTGCTGTTCACTGCCAATGTTTGAAAAGCAAATTCTCAGAGAGCAAAGTGTTCCCACTGCTGAACTAATTACAACATTTTATGTAGCACTGATGCCAAATAAGTACAAATTTGTTATTTACATGTTTTTTATTTCAAGCACTGAGTTGAAAAATGTAATAACTATTACAGACATAAAAACATTCAACAGTTATATGTAAGTAGCATGACTGAATGTAAAGAATGATTTTATACATGTGATGCTTTCATCCAACAGCAGTGATACAGTACCTCAAAATATCTTTTCACACATTCTGAGAATGAATTTAGCTGATGTGCTACTGACCTGCAGGGGAGAGTGAGAGGACCAGGAGATGGAGGAGCAGGGTGAGGTGCAACATGATGCTGATGTAAGAACCACCTGGTGGGGTTACAGCTAGAAGCTCGGCTGATGGAACATTAGCAGGACATTAGCCTGGATTTCCTTAAAGAGACCTAAGAAAACAGGAAGAGAGAGAGAGATCGTCACATGAAGAAAATAAAAATCTTACAGAAAATGATGTTAGCTAAAACTTTGAATATACATTAATATGATAAAACCTCCACTGCAATTCAGAGAATTTACCACAGTAACAAAATATATAAACTGGCAGCGCAAAAAGAGGCTGTTGACCATTTTTTAATCCAACAAACCAATATTTATTGTATGAGATAAATAAAAATCTAAGAGCACGTTAATGCTAAATATGCTTCTTGTGCATCCATCCATATATTGGATCTTTCTTATAATATAAAACCACAATTAAAAGGCAGGGACCCCTTACCCTAACCTGAATATAGTACATTCCTATTGTAAAACCAGCCGTTACAATCTGTGTGTGTGCAGAGCTGCAAATAATAATAACTTTCATTACTGACTAATCTTTTTTCAATTGAATGATCAATTGGCTGTTTGTAAAATGTGCAAAGCTAGTAAAAAAAAAAAAAAAAAACATTGTGTGAAAGTTGAGTTTCTAACAACATTTTTAAAGTTTTTACTGTTTTTTCAGTTGTAAATTTACTTTAATAGTCAATTTGTAAAATCATAGAAAACAGAATAAAACCACAAGGCGTCATATTTGAAAGGATGCAAACAGAATATATCTTCTTTATACTTGCTTCAAACAATTTACTCTCAAAAACGTTATTGATTAATTTTTTATTTACAGACTAATGGAATATCTAATCATCTCAGGATTGTCTTAATGGCACTATCCATTAAAGGAGACATCTGTCTCATATGGAAGGCTAACTGTGTATGTAAACTGTGTCAGGATCAACCTGTGTCGTAGCATAGGACAAGCTTCACCAACCAAAATGCACAGCGCTGCAGCAACTTAGCCGTGTCTCTGCTTCCTGCCAGCCTCCAAGGCACAAGCTCTTTGATTGGTTGCCACCTGATGATTGACATTTGGACAGTTGCCAGAAGAAATCCCGTGTATTGGTTTAGTCAAGCAGGCAATTTGATGCTCACTCACTGTTCCCATGATGTTAACACCACACCAGGAACCACCAGCGCAACACTGGCTATCAGCCTCATGCCCAGTAACACAATATGAAAAGCACCAGCTGTCTGAGTGTGGACGCACACTGTGCTGACAGAGACAAGAGGAGGAGACAAAGATCATTGCTCCATAATGGTGGAGAATATTCTCCATATAATTGATATTCTAAATCAGATCAGACTGAAAATGTTTCATGTGTTCTGAATAATCTGATTTATAAAACAAAGCATGCCCCCCATTACAGAGGCAAATATCCTCAGACTGAGACAGGTCTAGAAGATAACTGTTTCAGCAATTTCAGCTTATAGTAATAGGAGATTCTGAAACAATCTCGCCCCAAAAACAGTGAAAGAATACTAATGTGGTCAGATGAAGGTCTCTCTCTTAGATGGACCAAGGACTTTTGAGTGATGCTCAGAAGTAATTTATTCCCCAGCTAATCATTTAATTAAGTATTACGCCAAAAGAAAGAACCTTCAGGGAAATTATATGGGAAATATGTCACATTGCAGGTAACAGAGCAAATTCTTAGCATCAACATCAAGTCTCTTGACATATTAAGAGCTGGAGAAGAAATACTGTAAAAAAAAAAATCTCTAATTTACACCATATTTTTGTCAGAATAAGTCAATTTTACTCTTAATGTCTTTTCAGTGTGTGTTGACCAGCAGACTGTCAAACTCACAACCAAATGGAACACCTCATACATTCAAGCAAACCTGTCCATTCATTCCCAAGTTGTGCTCGCCTGGTGTGTTGATTAGAGTGTAATTGAACATGAGGCAGATACTATTGATTCTTTGTGCACAGCCTGAGGTATCAGCTGGCGGAGACTCAGAGGTGTGACAGCAGGATTGAGATCTCACAGTCTCCAGAGTAAATGAAGTCTGAATGGATGATAGAAGAGAGTCGGTGTAATATTCCAGCTTTGCATGACGCAAACAAAATCACATTTAAGAATAAACATGCAAACACTGCCAGACAAAAACGAATTAAGAAAAACGGGGAAGAATTACTGTTCAACTATACCACACACACAATAAGTTGGACATAATGTCCGAGCTGTACAGCTGCAGGGAAGCAGTACAGAGGAGATTTCATTTTCACGCTGGCCTGTATCCTAGCAACACCTTTCAAAAGGAGCAGTTTGTGTGCTGCGGGGGGCCTTTTGTGACCGGCAATGAAACTATGCAAACACTCATTTTAATCTGGAACAACACTGCTGTTGTGGAACGGAGACCTAGGGTGCTGTTCTCATCTATTAAAGACATTCATCTCTTGCTGTCTTCAGACAAAGAGATGAAAAAATAAGTTTATTAAGACTCTTTCCCTCTCATTCTCTACTTCACTCTGCAGCTACATTTTTACAGTAAGTATAATTTCTGTAACTCATAAATCATAAATGATCTTAATAGATGCATTTAGGAGATTAGGGGAGATGACAAGGAGCCTCATTATAGCGTCACAGTACATTGTGAAAGGACCAATCCCATATATCCCATTAAGAAGTGTCATTGAATTGATATACTGTAAGAAACCATCAGACCGGCACCACACAGAAAGGCAGCATGCTCTTATAATCAGTATTAATGGGGCCTCCTACCTCTCCTGTCCTATCTTAGCAGCCAGAATGCACGTGATGAGAGTGCTCCAGTCATCACAGTAAATCACAAGGCCCAGACGTGACAGCCCTCAAACAAGGCCATTTCTTCTCCCCCATAAATCACACCCTGGATGTTGCCAGAGCTATTACTGCTTGTGGTTTGATTTTGGTGGTTTTTCTTGTCAAGGTTTTTTTTTTCCTCTCCCAGCTTCATTTTGCTGGCTGAATTTCAATCTCTTTCTCTCGCTCCCATTACTCCCATTAGAATTCTCAACCTCATTACTCCGAAATCAGAAATCATATTACACCGAGCGGAGGCTGCTGGGGGCAGATTTTGGGATTTTACTGTTGCACTCTGATGACCAAATCTGTGCTTTTTATCATGACCCCATAACCCCCTTAGGGCATTATGGGCTCAGCGAAAGTGAGTAAAAACCCCTCCTTTTCCGTGCTTGGCCTGATGCGAGCTGCATAATCAAGTGGGGAACTTTACAGAAATATGTCTTCCCCTATCAGCTGGGGCAGATCCATCGATGTGGGGGAGGAGGAACCAAGGGAAAAGAGGGTAGGGTGGAGGAGGGGATGATGGAGGGGTCAGAGTGGCAGTAGGCTTCAAAAACAAGATGTTGCTCCGACAACCCCACCCCCCCTACCACCACCATTACCCCTTACACACAAACACAATCAACAGAACCACCACAATCGGTCATTAACAACAGATTTGATGTAATCCTGTGAAGGGAACCCAAGATGGGGTTAACACTGGATTGGTCTTAATCAGTTAGAGAAGGAAAAATGAGCACTTCTTAGACATCGTGCCAGCTACAGCAGCATCCATGTCACGTCTGAATTCCAGGAGGATGCAAACATTTCTATCATGTAGTAAAGACTGGCAGAGCTGTTAAGAGCTGAAACGATCAGTCCGCTAATTGATTAGTTGATCGACTGAAAATGTATCTTCATCTGTCTTGATAATCAATGTACTGCTTCAGTTATTTACTGAGTAAAAATGCCAAACATTATCTGATTCCAGTTCCTGTGAGGATTTTCTGCTTTTCTGTTTTATATTATTGTAAAGTGAATATCTTTATATTCTGGACTGCTGAATAAAACAAGCAACTTGAACACCCTGAGCACTGGAAAAGCCATTTTAACTATTTTCCCACATTACATAGACATAACAATTGACTAATCAAGATGCCTCACAGTTGTATGCCTCCACAAACAAATCAAGTTGAAGGCAATATAGTCACAATCTCCCCTTCCTGGTTTACAGCATTTAATAATGGCCACAAGTGTTTGTTTTTTTTAACATTATGACCTCAGTGAAGTAAAATGTCATCACTTCATCATTTTATCCTATTAGACAACTGTGTTAAATAGTATCATAATCAGTGTATGACTTATTGAATTGTGGCTAAAAAAGGTCACCATGATCTTGACCTTTGACCTCTGACCACCAAATTCTAATCAGTTCATCCCTGAGTCCAAGTGGATGTTTGTGCCAGATGTAATGAAATTCCCTCTGGGTGTTCCTGAGGTATCATGTTCACAAGAATATGAGATCACCGTGACCTTGACCTTTGACGTTGACCCCCAAAATCTAATTTGTGCAGAGTCCAAGTGAACGTTTGGCGGTCTTCAGATGTCACATTCAAGCGGCCAAAAATGTGATTGTGAGGAGAGAGTGACCTTGACCTTTAACCCAAGTCCAAGTGAAAATTTTTTACCAAATTTGGAGAAAAGAAAGGTGTTAGTGAGATATGGCATTCATGGGATGGGAATGGAGCAAGTGGATGGGGAACCCAAAAACATAATGCCTCCGGCCACGGCTGTCACTGGTGCAGAGGCATAAAGAAAAAAAATCGATAATGAAATAGAATAATCAATAATGGAAATAAATGTTAGCAGCAGCCCGCGTGTTGTTGGTTTCTCATTCTATGTGAAATATTTTATCAACTGAAGTTAACAGTTTGACTGGACAATATATTCATTTTTAATCATTTACTGCTGATTGTTTTTATCGATCTGTGGGATTTTAAAAGTATTATTATGAAATATTATGAACTGCTTTGTTTTCTGAATTAAATGAAAAAAAACAAGTAGCATATTTAATTTCTCCCACAATGATTTCTGTAGTAGTAAAATGCCACCTCATTTTCAACACCTGAATATCATATTGTGATATACTGTTTATTAAACAAATAGTTCAACATCTTGGGAAAGATGCTTATTCACTTTTTTCCAACGAGTTAGATGAGAAGATTGATACCACTCTCATAACTATATGGTAAATATATTGGCAGATTTTGTTACCTTTGGAGAGAGCCTGGCTAGCTGTTTCTTCCTGTTTCCAGTCTTTGTTCTACTGCTGTTGGCTAGAGCTTCATATTTAGCAGACAGTGTATTTCCCAAAATGTCAAACACTTCCTTAAAGACCAAGACATGAGAGATGATGGCTACTCATCCTAAAAACACACATTTTTTGATATAGCAAATAAGATTTAGTGACACCACATAATGCTGATGCCAGAAAAACAAGCAAGAGCGGGAGAGGAATATTGATCCAGATTAAATTAAGATGAAACAGTGAGACATTGGGTCTGACATCATCCGTAAGAGGCAGCAGTGACTTAGTCTGGTTTAAGGGGCATTACTGCTCAATCTCTTTAGCGTTATTTATCCTGAGCCTACTGAGAGTTGCTGTCCTTCTGATTCACATTCATGAAACTATAGACAAACATGCCTCACAGCTACCCAGCAAAAACCACTTCCACTGGCGGGGGAGTTTGATCACCTAATTTTCCCAACAGGAATTCAGAGAGTAAGCACATTTGAAGCCAGTTTACCAGACACATTTCTCTCTCTTTCATGCTGCCAAAGTCTATTTTTAGAAGTTGATATCTGCCTCAGTGTCACATATACTTTCTCTAGTTTTATAACATGTTTCTTTATAACAGATTCTGCTCAGTGGAAAAAGCCAAAGTGTATGAGGTTTGCTATCAAATGCTCACTTCAGAAATGTAGTTTGACATGATTTTCTCTTAAACGGAAAGCAGGAAATAGAAGCAGCACAAACCTCCTCACATCTGCTGAGATCAGACAGCTGATATCACTACATATTGTATTTTTACATAAATCAGGATGACACACAAGCTGTGATCCATTTCATTTTTATGCTGAATCAGTGTTATTTTACCACAAAGCAGTAGTGATGCTCTAAGTCAAACTTATGAATTATTTATGACAAAATCATTGATTTGGATTCCAAAATGAGCCATGGACAGCCAGTGTGTCTCTTGAACCTCAGCTCTGAAACAGGCACTCCTCCTGTTCTGTATCTGTGTGGAAAATGAGACCGTAGTTGGCTACGGATAAACAGGTTTATATCTCCCAGAAGAACCACAGAAGGATTCAATTAAATAAAAAGATACAGACATAGGCTATCCAAGCTTTTTACACAGCAGATAAAGCAGTAACCCCAAGACATGCACAACACCTGCAGAAAAAGATGCTCCCTGCACGCTTTGGGCTGCACAGGCCCCCCTGTCGCTAAGCAGGAACTGGTTCGTCACTTGATGGAAAAAAATAACTTTCTCAGAGTGTAGCAGCGTGATTTCTTCTGCAGTTTCAGTCTCACAGTTTATTTTCCACTTTTTCCTTTTAGAAGGAAGCCCCTGCAAGAAATAAGACTTTTTGGCAAATGTCAGTATAACTGCATCATCATTTGAATTCAAGTCTGCATTAATATTTCAGGTTATTACTTGTTGTGTGCAACCTAGCGCACGGATTGCTTTCAACTGTAGTTATTTTTGTCCTTCCCTGGCAAAAACACCTCAGTACCTCCTGAACCCAGACGGCAGACAGACTCGGTATGAAGTACTATTCATGATGTAATCCAGCTGCAGAAGATCCAGTCATGGCTCGTTCACTGTGTCAATCTGTCTCCCTCCCCCTCTCTCCCTCCCACCTTCTCTCTCTCTCTGTCTGTTTCTCTGTCTCTCTTCCAATAGACGCCACCATGCTAATGTAAGCTATTTATCCCAACCCCTGCAGTCAACACAATGCCCCCCAGGGCCACACAGACTCAGCAACCTCAGCTGACCTGAATATCAATGACACCAGTCATTCAACCCATGAAAACTGGAGCTGGACCGCTGTATGAATTATCCTCCACTCATCATGTCTATAAACTAATGCAGAAGTGCAACATCAAACAAATGATTAAAAAATGATTCTAACTTTCGTCTTTGATGTCACAGTTTGTTCACAAGGAAGCTATCATCGGATGCTCCTCCTGAACTGTGATTGACAACCCAAGAACTGAGATGACAGCTGATAATTTTTCTATCATGAGTAAGTATACCCTTACGCTTCTGCAGTGATGATTTAAGTGTGCTTTAACCATTTCTGTAATAGCCTATCACCTGCAAACACACCGTGGAGATGGGCTTCTTAATTCATCTGCCCCTCACCTCACCTACAGGATGTGGCCGTTGTTAAGTGTTACATGGTAATCTCAAGCATGGCACACATATAGAGATCATACAAAGAAAAAAAAAAACATCTCTGTGCAACATTCGTGTAAATAACAAAATCAAATAAATAGGATTTGGCAGGAATGAGTAAGCATGATATAAAATGATCTTTCATCTTTGGTATATTAAAGACGATTAACCAAGTCTCATGCTATCAAAGATGCTTCTCTCTATGAATAAGAGAGGAGTGTCCTCTTCTGCACTTGGATGTTACCATTGTTCGTAACATAAAACACTAAAGACATAAAATAGTTTTGTATAGTTTCTTATGTAAAGGTACAGTAATTCTTCATAACACAGAAATTCATTGACCTTTCTCAGCAACAACCACGACACATTCTATGGCAGCATGATACTGCTCAACACGGGTCCATATCTGGAATGGTATATGTGCTTCCAAGTATGGAAAGTATGTCACATTGTGTTTGATAAATTGTGCCATATAGGCAAAGGTCAGAGGAGACTCTGACACTCCATAAAGAAAGAGCATTCAGCTTAATTACTTCATGCTATATCTGTCCAATAAAGATATTGGCTGAGAGGTTTCTATAGCTGAGCACTGATGTGCTTTTGAGGCTACATATCTTGGTCTCCATTCACTGATGGCCATACACTCCACTGTAAATAACTGTAATTACTATGTGACAGAGTGCTGCGTACAGCTGATGGCAGAGCTATACAGATAAGAGAGAGGAGTTCATATATAGCAATTAGTGCATCCTGAAGGATAGTGAGTAAAACAATCAGAACCTTCAGACTGCACAAAGGAAAGCCTTTTGGGGAAAGTGTGAATAAAGTGCATTTATTCCGCAATGGCTACCTACAATACATGGCAAACAATGGAAAGATTAATCTATTATTCATCCCCTTATTGGATTAGGGGGTGTGAATCCAACATTAGGCCACAGATTAACAAAGGGAATGTTTAAACATAGTCATAAAATAAGCCATAAATATCCTGCTTAACTGCATTATGATCAAGAAGAAGGGGGCGGTTACCTATTAAACCATCACCACACAAACCCATAAGACACAAAGGAAAACAATCAGGGCATGGATTGTGTGTGGTGTGACTCTGCTTAGTGCTTACCTTGCTGTGGAGAGCTATCATGCCAACGGCTATGTGACAAGATGAGCTACTTAGCAGCCCGTGTCCCCATCCCCTCCAACATGCACACCCTGCCAAGTGTCCTAAATACTCCTCTCCATTGTCTGCCTCAGCAACGAGCAATGCTGCTGGATGGAAGCAGTCTCTCCAAGGTGGAAAGGAGGAGAGAGGGACGATGGGAAAAGAAAAGGCTAATTCCCCGAACAGGACAGGGAGCCATGCAAATGGGACGCCACTGAAGAAGCCTCCCTGCAGTGAGAGCGCTCCACAGAGGGGTCTTCTCTCGTCACTGTGGCCAAGCTGGGGTTTAATCTTTTAAGCCCCCCTGTCCCACTCACACACACTCACACACACACACACACACACACACACACATACGCACACGCACACACGCAGGAACACATGCAGGAACACACCAGCACAAAAAATACAAATTGAAAACACATATACAGACACACACAAGTTCACCCCCTCTCTCCCCTACACCCTAACTTCACCACCACCCTCTATCCCCCCGACTTCACTCTCATCATTAGCCTGGCAGTGGGCCAGACATGTCATCAGCACTGTCATAATCATCCCCACTACTGTCACATTGAAAGGTATTTTGCCCCAGAAAAGAAGCTCATTGCTGAGAAGCAGAAAACGCCCAAAAAACACACGCTTTGCAAAAATATTACGATTATTAACGAAGCGATGATAAGACATGAAGGATTGTTGCTGTGATATGGATTGTTCACTGAAATGATATAATTCTGCCAGTGCTAAGCACATTCTGCAGTTCACTTCCCTACATCTTTTGCATCTCCTATTCTATTTATCTTAGACAGCCAGTAATAGTTGAGCTCTTCTTTGAAGTTCATCCATCTCCTGTCCTTGAACAGAAGTAGGATTAAGTCTACTTTTTTTTTTATTATTAACAAATGTGCACACTGAATTTCTCAAAGCTTCCAGTTGTTAAAGGCATCATCTGGCACACATTACCACCATAAAGTTGGATAATGTGCTGTACTGTCACTTTAAATGCAGGAACTAACGCTTAATAGCAACTAACTCAAAGTTAATGATGTTTTCGAAAGTAGCTGTATTTAAGTATGCAAAAAGGATATTAGGCTTGTATTGTAAGTTATGTTCAGTTTAGAAACACAAAATAATTGTTTTTCAATCTATAACTCAAAGCCTTTTATTATTATATTTGTGAAAATATCAGTAATCTAGTAAAAAAGCAGACAGATTGTGACTATTTATCAGCCCATATGAGCTTATCGCCCAATGCCAAAAAAAAGTTTGAGGTAGTTTTGAAAAAGTATCTCAATTACATTGTTTGTCCACCAAAGAGCAATGTCCCACTCAGTACATAGAGTATATTCATCTCAATTCTCAAAAATATTTACTGTAGCTAATTTGAATATCTGCAAATATATTCTTATCATTGTCATTTAAATCAACCTTTAAAAAAATCCAGTATGGTTGGCAATAATTGCAACTAAATGTTTTGCTACTGACACCGTAAGTGTCTGAGTTTATTTTCAGACTTAAGGGTCATAACTACCACTTTCTGAAGAGGAAAGAAAATTGAGAGCTAAAGAATAGCTAAGTAATGTGACTTTTACTCAAGAGCCAGTAGACAAGACTCTGAACCCGAACCTCTCCAGTGGAGCTGCTCATGGTCAAAACAGCAAAAGGAATATATCTTATATTAGGCTTAACTGTCTGCTCTGTTCTGGGAACAGGAGGCAGCTACCATTAAACAAATTCTCACATAGTGCCTCTGGGTTCCATTAACTGAGAAAATGCTGAGCAAGTGTTGCAGCGATTTGGTAGAAGGGACACTACATCAGATTTAGGAGAGACGGAGCCTTGTAAGGCCCACACAACAAATGTGTCTGAGTTTCAGGAAGCTTTAGGTCTGTATTACCACATATAGTAGCCTTTGGTACTGCCTGGACCCCACCCAGCCAGATCTGACAACATGATAAATGGTCATCAGGCTAAAAAGAAACAAAAAGGCTCTGTGCCAGGACTACACAACCCTGGGCAATAAATTGATTAAAATTATTGGATTTCATGGTGTTTAATCATGCAGAGGTCATATACCCTACTACCATATATCTTAGTGGGTAATTTATGTCCAGCTACTGCTTTAAGGAAAGGAAAGGCATCTTAATTGATCTTGATTCACTCCTAAGGCCTTAAATTGTGTCAGGGATGACACGGACAGGACTGAAGAAGTAGAAAATACAGCAAAAACAAGACCCACTAGTCTTATCTAAAGCTGTAGGTATCATTAACTTTGTCGGTCATTCAACTTAGTGATTACAGAAAATACAAGGTTACAATAAAAGGAGAGCAAGCGGTGAGAGCAGTGTGGTTGAGTGTGATTGCATTCGTACTGAAATGTACTCAGTGAAATCTGGAATTTACAAACGTCTTCACTTAACCTTCAAATCATTGAAGCTAATGGATCAGGTCAAGAGAGAGACCGATGATGCTTGAGACCAAATCCAGTCTAATGGCTTCCATTTAGATCAAACAGATGGAACAATAACAAGCCAGGAGAATTGTGCAAAGAAGCAAGACGTACCATTTCTTCCTTTTAGCCGACAGTCGGCTGCTATTCATAAACCATGAGCTCGCTTGCTAATCAAAACCACCGCAAATCTCTCAGAAGCATACAGCATGTGGAGCAGGGCACGGAGAGCAGCGGCAGAGCAGAAGGCTTGTGCTTGGCTGGATTCACTGCTCCGGCTGTTTTTCTTCCAATGTGATTTACCCAATACTTCTGACTCAGCACAATCCCACCACAGACAGGAATAAAAGGAGGATCGTTTCCCTCCTTCTTCTGTCTATGTTACCGGAGCTACAGGACATTGAGATGGGTGAATAAGACTTTGTGCTGTTTCACAACATCACTCTGACCAAGACAGACAAAAACAGCATGAACATTTACAGTTGATGGTGTTTGTTTCAGTGAGATAAAGTAGTTGGATATCTACCAGATGGAAAGGGTTTGCTTTATCACTGGAAAGTCTGCAACTAAGAGCTTTCAGAACATCAGTTTCATTACAGAAGGGAAGGACTGATTTGATTTTCTGACACTAAATAAATAATCAAATAACAAGAACTCTCCTCTAACAATAGCACATTTTGTAAAAGTGCACAGAAAGCATAAACATGAAATTTCTGATATCGCATTTGATGCGCATGAGGAGTTTTCCATTGCCACCTTGGCTTTTGTTCAATATATTAAACTGGCTCTAATTTGTAATCATAAGCAGTGAAATTAAAAACCATCCACCATTCACCAATTATCTATTTAAAGGATCTGTCTGTAAATTATGATCAGCAGCTGATTGATCATGCATCTAATTGTGCAAATTAGTAAACCACCAAACTCTACCTACTTTTTTGCTCCAACTGGTTAAAACAAACATTTAACATTAATTGCAAATACAGTTTAAACTAGTTTCTGTAATAACACGTGCTACAAACTATTTGACACTGATAGAAGGCATGTGAGCCACATTTGACAAGTCTTTTAGCTGTCTGAAATCTGCTTTGCCCTGGTTTCTGCTCCTTATGATTTTATTTGATGTGGTGTTGCATGTCAGCAATATAATGAGGAGACTGGATGCATGAAAGGAAGAACAGCAATACATATTCAATGGCACTGTTTATAGCTCTTATGAAAGGTTCCTGTCCTCAAACAGACTTTCTGCAGAGAATTGGGGGTCTACAAGCTATCTTTTCATTGCCTTCATACATCAATTGTTCTTTCCTTCTAACTTTCAGTTGTTGACCATGTTTAACTGGTTTTATTCCCACAAACACCCTTTTGTGCTTCTTTGTCTCTGAACTGGTATTTATGGGTTTTATTGATGGATCCAAGGCCTTTACCAGAATTGATCAAGAAAAAAAATTCAGAAATTTTTTTGCTAGTTGTGTCCCAAAGTTTATATATAGAAAACTAGTATGGGGAAATGTTATGTCTGCCCCAGTTTATGTAAATAATGGTGTATGCCAAGGTGGAATTCTGTGTCCTGTTTTGTTCAATGTGTATATGGATATGACTTATCGAAACAACTGAATGGGTGTAACACAGACTGGCTTGTTGGAAACTTTGTTATCAATCATCCTATGTATGCTGATGACCTGGTTGTTTTTAATCCATACAGTGCTGGACTGTAGCAATAACTGAGGGTGTGCTTTCAGTACTGCAAAGATTATGGCATTGAATGTAATGCCATTATAGAGATATTTATGGACAGATATTCATGGACAGTCATATAAACTCTATGCTCAGGCCAATATGTTGCTTTGGAAGTTTAGTATGTGTTCTGTCACTCTTAAATATTCATTATTTAGATCTTTTTGCACGCCTACTCTATGTATACATCTTATCTTAGCTTGGTCTAACTACGGGAACAGTCGTATGGAGTGGTATATTATGGGTTACAATGATCCGATGGGGTTGCTGCTTCAGGTTCCCAGATGGCATAGTGCCAGTCAATTATTTGTGTTCTCTAGTGTTCCTACATGTGAGGCACTTCTAAGACATCTGATGTACAATTTCATGCGTCGCTTGAATGAGTCAGAGAACAACATCACAGATGGTTTTAAGCAGCCAGTACTCATCCAGGCTCAGAAAACACTGGAGAGATAGCCTACATATCAGCTATTTTTTTTTAAATTGAATCATGAGTCTGATATAAACTTTGCATTGAATTGAACTGAATGTGTAGGCGGTGTCTGTCCTGCTCAATATGCAGTGAACTGTCATTTACTATAGGTTAAGACACAGGTCAGTGAATCAGAATTTATTCACGTGCCACACATGAATAAATTAACTTGCATGACGCTAACGGGGCTTTACTGCTGCCATTTATGGTTGATTGATAAAAGGACAGGCACAACAAGTTTCTCAAAGACTTGAATTTAAGCCAAAGTAAATTGCCCCTGATTGCCCAGATCTGATCCTTTCTCCAAAGTCTTTTATTGCTGCTCAGTGAGTCAGTCAAAGAGAATAGAAGCAGGACGAGCCACCCAACTTGTGACAGAGGAGAGGAACCCAATTGGACCAAAATTCCAAAAAGAGCTTTTGTGTGCATGTTAATATGAGAAGTGCTGGGAGATTTGAGAGAATGAGGGTACCTTGAAAGGCAGTCAGCTCTCGTTGCAAGTGTTTTGTTTTTTTTAAAGTGTGTCAGCTGGTGAATGAGGGAGGGAGTATGGAGCAATTGGATTAATTAATGGGAGAGAAAAAAAACACACACATACTAATTTATTTTTACCAGCTGTGATCCATGTGTGACAACATCTACTTAAGCTCCTGAAAACATGTTTTCTATAACATGAAAAAGTCTTGACAAAATAAGAAAAAAAACTAAAGTTTGGGGGGAAATCCTTATTTATTACTTCTTAAAAGTTTAACAGTGAAAAAATCTGCTTCATCAGGACTGTGTGTGTGTTTTGATCAGATCTGGTTAACAGTGGCCTAGGGACATCAGCAAACAAACTTAATTTGATTCAAATAGCACTGTTAGTGGTGCACAGTATTAATTGCCAATATGTTTTCCACTTCAAACCAGAGAGAAGAGCAGAGAGAAAAACACAAATACAAAAATCAAATATCTCATCTGAAACAACCACAGCTGTTCAGACCTTGGCAGAACATTTTGTTTTACAACGTAGAATCCCATTCCTCAAACTAAAGAGGCTGATGGAGAGAATGGGTTTTCAGGGCCTCTATCTAATGGACCCCCACATTTAGGGAATTCAAGTTATTTCACCTTAGTTTATCATTGGATTCTCTTCTTTGGTGCTTTTTCCAAAGTAAGTTGGTCAATATTCAGTTCGCTTAATTGGTTGAAAATAATCCATCCATCACCTTAATGTACTGATGAAAAAAACATTTTGCACATGCAGAGTTGGCTTTCACATGACAGCACAGAGAGAGAGAGAGAGAGAGAGAGCCTGAATGGGTGAGGAGAAACATGTCACGCTGCTGTTGATTGTACAAGCACACTGACATAAAATTATGCATAGAAAGTCATTATATAAAGGTCATAGTGACTCACATCATATGGTGCTATTGTTGTGAAGCAGCTTCTGAGCTGGAAAAACGATCACCACAAGCTACATTTCCAGCGCTGTTCACATACTTAAGGTCTACAAACACAACATACATGGATGAACAATGCATATATAGGGCACAACACTATCACAGCATATGTGATGATGAAGCTGGACTATTTGCCCTAATAGGCTGGGTGTATAGGACACATGCCTCAGAGTTGAGGCTCGATATGAATAAATCATACTATACATGTGACAGTATTACACAAAAAAGAATGAAAATAAGCAATGATTATTTAATGTACGCCGGCCTAGGCGGTTCAAACATGCACAAGCAACGCTTCAAGCAAGAAAAGTTTAAACATGGAATGAAAAACAATTGCGTGACACACAGATACACACATACAAAGAGGAGGAGATACAGCAAGAGACACAGATACTGTATCCCCACCACTTCTTTTTCCTTTTTACAAATTAAAAGAGACATGTACAGTAACCCCACACACACACACACACACACACACACACACACACACAATGCTTCAGTACATTCATCCTTTCAGTGTGCAGCACTGCAGTGTTGAGGTAGGATGCTTGATTCTGAGAGGCAGATAATGAGCTATTCCCTCTGCGGAGGACAGAATCCCAGAGCCAGCAGAGTTGAGCTGTGCTGGAAAACACACAAACACGCGCACACACACACACACACACACACACACACACACACACACACACACACACACACACACACACACACACACACGTGCTTACAATAACCCAAGAGAAGCAAGTAAACTTCCTAACTCTCCGCTCTGCTCTAGCACCTCTGCACAGCACAAACACACAAACCAAACAGTGAGCCCACTCCACCCACCTCTGTTCCCAAACACACACCCTGAGGTGCACACAGACGCACCCCTGGAACGCCTGCAGCTTAGGTCCCGTTAGCGTTGAGTTGGCAGCAGTACGGCCAGCTGTATATCTCCCTCCAACAGTACGCCCCAGGACAAACTGCTAGTCTGCTAGTGCTGGTTAGCAACCACTGTCATGGCATCCTGCCCCCTTCTGTCACAGACACTCAGTGGCACAGAAGCCCCCTCCATCACAAACACACATAAACATTTAGCTGTCAAATCATAGGGCTCCCCAGCTGTGACCTCACATCACAGTGGAGTAGGAAAGAGAGCATAGGAGGGAGGGAGGGAGAGAGAGAGAGAGAGACAGAGAGAGAGAGAGAGAGAGAGAGAAAGAGAGAGAGAGAGAGAGAGAGAGGAGGGGGCTGGGGTTGCATATGTGGGAGAGGGAGAGTATGGCCAGAAAGCATGGCAGCCACAGTAGGGAGGAAGAAATTGCTACAGCAGGGGGGGATAAGTAAGAAGACTACAGTACCAGGGAAAAGATGCTGCTGTAAGAAGAAGAAGAAGAAGAAGAAGAAGAAGAAGAAGAAGAAGAAGAAGAAGAAGAAGAAGAAGAAGAAGAAGAAGAAGAAGAAGAAGAAGAAGAAGAAGAAGAAGAAGAAGAAGAAGAAGAAGAAGAAGAAGAAGAAATGATGCATATAAGGCTACTTGCAAGTTGCATGAGAACAAACTGTGGGAGGGAGAGAAGAAGACAATTTAATTTTAATAAGCAGCTGGAAATCAACATTACAACCACAATAGGGGAATAACAGGAACCAGCTGAGTTACAGCTGAGAAACAAAAAAAACAAGACATGTTGCAAGTCTCACTGCCCTGCTGCAATCTTCACCTTCAGTTCTTCTTCCTCTTCCACTCAACCATCTTCTGAATCAGCTCTTCCACCCATCCCTTGCTTCCCCTTCTTCTCATCCCTCCTTCCTGTCTTTCCACCTTCTTACTTCTCCTCCTCCCCTGTCTTCCTTTCTTTCTTTCTCTTCCTTTTCATCTGTCCTTACACTCCTACTCATCCATAATGGATAGTTTGGAGATATCCGCTTCCTGTAGTGGGCCCTATGCCCCTGGAGCCAATCAGACTGTATTGATTCTTGAACCAGAGGAGTCATCAAAGCATAGATAATAAGGTTGGGAGTCACACTGAATTCTCTGCATCCATCCCACCCCCCTTTAGGAAGTCAGTCCATCTTCTCCTGTCCTCCACTGTCTGTCCTGTCAAACATAGCATGTCTACGAATTCAATTAGCCAATGGATTAATCAATTTAGAATCAGGAATTATCCAATCTGGAGGTGTATTTACAAGCATCTATGTGTGAAATAACAGAGGCTAAGAGCAAGACTGAGAATGAGACAGAGATAGAGTATATTCCCTGTTGTGTCAGAGAGGATACAGAGTCTCCATTAAATGTGTGCATGCATGTGTGAAGGGTTTCATGTGTGATATTTTCATCCAGAAGACAGTGGTGTGCATTACACAACAAGTACAGTGAAAACACACAACTGTTTCAGTTCAAAGAACTCACCAAGGTACCACATAAATCCTGTCTTCCTCTTGGCTGTCTGTGAGAGAGCCACAGTCTGACGCATGTCGTGTCACTGGGCGCTACATTAAGCCTCATTAGACTAGATATCTGCCCTATGCTCTGGCTAGCCTGCCCCTCCTTTGACCCAGGCCTTCACATATAGGTCAACATTGGCATTCAAGTGACTGATATATGTCGCATACACAATGCTGCTCTTTTTGGGGCTGGAGAAACAGTCACTTATGCCCTACAGCTCTAGCTCATAACAATGTCCAACACAATAGGGATAAACCAGAAATCTGAAGTGAAATCTGTTGTTCACTTAAAGCAGCACCTTCTATGGAGTTTCGGTAGGAGCCTTTAGAAGTAGGGTCAATGAGTTTTTCTCAGTGATTCAAGAGGTAATGCATCTTGAGAAGCATGGGAGGGCGTCATTAAATAGGGCAATTTTCATGCTCGCTGAACAAAACACATACAATGTAAAGTGGGCAGCTAAATGCAAAGAGACAAGAGGAAATATGTCAAGAGAACAACTCTACAGGCCGGTATGATGAACCTTGAATTTGATGTCAAGGCAACAGCAAGAAATAAAACAACAATCTCTTTTAATACTACGTCTCTCCAATAGTGTGAGTAGGGGTAAGCTACGTATATGGACGCAAACTCCTATCATGGAAACTATATTCTCATATCATCAGAGATATATTCCGCAGAGAGAAACCATTTGTAGCTATAATCACCACATAGGAATTAACACAGATCAGGTCATTAGCAAACTATAATACTGCTGTGTTTTAAAACAAATACCTCAGTATATATGTATCAACAGTCCAAATCACAAACATATGAAATCCAGCAAAAACTCACAACTAAGAACCTGAAACACGTACACTTGAGGCATTATTGCTTAAAAATGACAAACTATGATCAGAGTAGTTGCTGATTAAAACTCTGTCGACTGGCTAATTGATTGGTGTAGCAACTGATTTGTCAACCAATGACATCAACTGATCTGGTCTGGTCAACTTGTTCATTTTATTGCTTGAGAACAATCAGATAACCCAGAGTAATTATGTCATTTAAATGAAACGCTTCTGTTAAAGCTATAAGGACTACTACTATTTACATTTCCTCTGCCGCTGAGTGAGGTTTCTTGCCGGGAATGGGTGGTGGTTGTGATAATGGATAGGGTTAGGGTTAGCTAGAGCAAGAGCTTCAGCCAATCGTTGTGTTTACAAGACAAGAGGTTACAATACACCCTCTGGGCAGCACTACTTCTTCATCCTCTCATGTTGGACTGAGGGCAGACTGGACGCCACAGTGACTCACTATCGCAAAGTAGTATTACAAGAAGGGACAGCTCGGGGCTAGCTGATTAGCATGCTAACTTTATTAAAAGAAAAGAAGTGATAAGATGTGTTCGGATTGTCCACTCACTCACTCACTCACTCATTCACTCACTCTATAGTATTTGCTACAGAGAACTTGGGGATAAGTGCAGAGAGCAGTTGATACATTTTGGATACAATGTTAAATTGCTACATAATTATGCGCCAGATATTCAGAAGTATTAGCCAAACTTGATTAAAATATATGTTATTTAAAAACATGCAATTTTTACGCATCTTTCATGTATTTGGTATATTTTCATTTGTGTCTGCAGAGCAATCTTTACTCTGTTTTTGTCAGTCCTTACTGTTCAAATATGGTCCCAACAGTCACTTTAATAATAATTTTTGAAATCCTGCTGCTCAGGTAGAGGAGGAAATGAGCAGCTGATGTCAGAGACGTCAGAGGAGCACCATGCACTCTCAACTGGTAATAAAATCACATCATCTAGAACTAACCTTAGAGCCTAACCTGTTAGCGAGATGACGTCTTCTTTTGCGACAGGCCGCAATACACGGTGGTCTCGATCGATATAGCGTACATATGGATGCATTTTAATACATGTACAGCTTCTCTACACTACATTTTGGTGTGCGTTGCAACAATTTTGAAATGCACTATATAGTGGATAAAACTTACAGTTGAAATTTCGAACAGCACTACAAAATGGCTGATTCACTATATAGTGGACTACTGTATATAGTGGGCGAGTGGATGTTCCCAACAGAGCCACAGAAATAGAAAGCAAAACAAGAGTTAAAATTAGCATTGCTCTCTACTGCTGGAGCATCTGCCGAGTTAAGGAACGATGTTTAATGCTGAACTCACAACGTAGTTCTTCTAGACTGGTGAGTAAATGGCTGTTTATGGCTATGTTTTGCTATGTAGCAAATAATTTCATGTAGCACCTTTAAAGACATGCAGAAGTCAACTTTTAGGACATAACTTAAAATTACCATTACCAAATCCAAGGAGATATTGAATCTTATACCACATTATTTATATTAAAACAATTTTGACAAATGTACTGTTTGTCTAAGGATTTGCAGTGAGTCTTGAGGCCTGCGTGATCACTGGAGCCAATACTTGTGACAGCAACAGTGACATTTTTTGCAGCATTATACTGTGTTGTTACATCTGTGTTCACAGCTTTATGCAGTATTCATAAGAAAGGGCTACCCATGCAGTAGCATCTAATGATAGTCCTGTCTATTATTCACATACACACACACCCACATACGAAGACAAAGACCCCGAGGAGCCAGCCAGTGGTAGCAAAATGAGTGTTCCCATCGCCTTCTGGCAATCTAAGCCCTAAGATAAGAGCTTTTTTTCTGGAGTGGAAAAATAGGTCTGACACTTAATTAGCAAACAAGGTCACAGGCACAGGACTCGGGTCCCATGTTTATAGCTCCCACTGTCCTGAAGTTTTGACACACTCTCTTTCTCTCTATGACACTCTCTGTAAAAAATAATGCTCAAACACAAACAAACATGATCTCCTTCCCATAACGGCAGAGTAAGGAACTGAAAACAAAACATGTCACGTCTGTTAATCAATATTGTATGTCAAAGCATTACACAGAGAACAGCGTCCATCAGTGGCAAACAACCCAATCCTTCCTTTTCCTGTCCACAAGCAACATCTCACCAGTGAGCTATTCTCTCGTCATTATCCACGTCCACTCAGGAAACTGTTTGAACAAACTGTAGGTGAGATGATATGAATGGAGGAGTCTGGGGACTATTGGCAGACACAGATCTGTGTAATGGCCGTAATCTTTACCTTCCTCCGCAGTCGTTTGACATACAATCAAATCAAACAATCCTCATCTTCACACACTGCTAAATTTCAGTATTTTTCAGGGAAACCCGACAACTTAAGAGTGTGTGAGGGTGTGGGTGGATGTGGCCTGATAAGTAGTATGTATGCGCTACTCTATATGTGCAAGTCAGCTGAAGAGCCCAGTGTTCCCATACCTCAATGCTTAGGTTGTCTTTTACACCAGAAGCTGCAGTGATTATAAAATGGAAGAAAAAATGTACATTCCAAGCACATGAGGATATAATGACCATTGAGACACAATGTGAGTCAGTGACAGTCACACTCAAACAAGATGCTTTTCACTGCAAGAGATAAAGTAATGTCTTTGTGGATGTGGGTGAGACAACCAGCCAGTCATCGACATTTATAAATCAATTCACTCATGTATTTCGATACAGCGCATCGGAATGGAATCCATCAAGAGATTAATCGAAGTTTGTTATTACAGCTCAGGCAAATCTGAGTCAGAGACGTTGGATCAATTGCACAGTATTGATTCATTTATACGGGATTGATACCTTGGTATCACAGCAGCAATCAATCAACACCATAATTAAGAAGATTACAGAAGTGGCTTTATTTCCAGTGCTGTTTTTAGTGTTCATGTGTCCCATGTGTTTCTTACTAAGACGTGACCCACTTAAATATTAAGTCTGATGTTCTTCTGTATTTTTCTTTTTGTCAGCAAACACCAAAACCAACAATATTTTGTAGGTCTCTATTTTCTTCCTAGTCTGTGTGTGGCTCTCAGCCCCAGGCCCATTCATTCCAAAAAAAAGTCTCAAAACTGGTCACAAATATATACAGTACTTTAAATTTTAAAAATGAAAATAATAATTTCCTAAAACAGGGCACTGTTGTTTTTGGCAATCATTATTTTTTCAGTTGTGGATCTGCTGTGCTAGCAAGTATTTATGGTACCAAGACAGTACATGTGGCACGGACTCAAAATAGGCTACATTTCCATGTACCCGGCAATGAAGGAACATGCCAGCCAGTGCACTTGTTTGTAGGATCAATTTATTGTTAGTTATAGTATTTTCAAGGGATATGCTGCTGCTAATAAAACTACAGTGCATCGCTACTCTCATCTTTTAACCTCTTTAGCTTCTGTAATAATGAGTGTTGCTATTTGTACCCTGTTCACATGCCATTGTGCTTTTTTCTCCCCTTTTCTCCTTCAGTGAGCAGGAAATCACCCTGGACATCTACCATCAGCCTTTCCCTCACTTCACCATTATGAGAAGCTCTCTGTTTGCAGAGTTTTTATTCATCTTTTTTGTTCACAGTAATTACACTAAGGTCTCAAGTACACAATACAGAAAATCCCCATATTTTGACCACTCGGATTAAAGTATATACAGTATGTACTCTTAGGTTCTAGGTTTCCTCACAATCAGCAGTGCGTTGCAGTATGTTTGCACTGTTGTAAATCAAGAACAATGTGTCCGATTCTATCCACATGTGTTTCTTTTTATATTTTTCTCTGCAGAATCGGCCCAGGTTACTTGTGGGGGAAACCTGTGGGGGAAACCTGTGGCGTCCATCACATTCTATCAAACAACAGAGCAACATATGTACTGCAGAGGAACAGATGAAAACAGAAGCATGGGAAATGCAGACAGGGGCAGCAGAGTGATGCAGGGACTGGATGTGCTGAAGCTTTGGGAATGATAATTTGATTTTGTGGCTGTTAACTCCCAGTGCTGCTGCAGCTTTGATGCAACAGCAGCCCTATTGCCAAGGGCAGGGTTGTGCAATTTGTAGCTTTGAGAATTTGACAGCGAACCCTGCATATATTTGTTTACATCTGATACTTCCAGATTTTCTCTCCATGGCAGATGTGGAAGGATGACAGATTATTCTAGGAAACGAGAGAGAGAGAAACAAACAATCCCCCTGCCACTTAACAGTGGTGTCTGTCTAGAATATGTGTGGACTACAAAAAGGGTTTGGGAGAGCAGACTAACAGGCCTTTTTAACAATCTCTAGTGCACCATAGACATGCTGAGTTGTTTACATTGGTAACTTACCACTTAATGATTCATTAGACCAACTCAAACCCAATGAATCTCAAATGAAATATCATATTTCGAAGTTGGGCAAGAATGTAAACACCCAACGCTCTTACTCATAAATAAGTAACTAAGTTGTGAGAGAGAAAATATAATTAACAACAAACTAAGGCTCCTCATATGATATAACATTTATAAGATTGAAAGATTTTCCTGAGAAAGATTAGAGATTTCTCCCTCTGAGATTTCTACAGTGGCACTTAAGGTTGAACAGTTCAAACAAGAGGCTCAGACACCTCCTCCAGAGTTGAAAGTAGACGAGACAAAGCCGGCTCTGTGAATTCATTGACTGCCATACTGTATTAGTCTGTGCCAGTGCTTTTAAGCACCACCATGCATATTCATGCCTACCCATCAGGAAGTCTTCCTCTACTATTTGTGCCACTGCAGGCTGCACAGTCTCTCTCAATGGGCACATTTATGTATAAAATAATATTCCCCTGTTATTTGGCACTCAAATACTCCTTCCTTGAAAAGCAGCATATACTGTTAAAACACTCTGCGTGAGCTCGTTATTCAAATTGCCAGAAATCTGAATATGACAGCTGGGACAGGCTCAGATTTGCTGACATATCAAGCCATGTGAACACATTATCCAATTTAATGTTCCTATTTTAATTGTTCCCTTTGTAATGATCAAATGATTCTGTTAAGTTGTGGATATTTACAAAGAGAAAAAGCACTTTATCTGGACGAGGCCCTCCACCATCATATATGTTCACGTCCGGAACAGAGTGTTCATGTCAACAAACCCAGTCACCTGTGTTTACTGCAGAGCACATGGCCACAGTCAGACGGCCTGTTGGAAAGCAGTGTGTGTGCCGACTGACAATGAGAACAGCCTGGGCAAAGACCTGAGTCATCTGGTGCCTCTTGGCCAAGTCACACCATGTGATCATGGCTCATAACACAGAACAGGTGCCCACTTAAACAACCGACAATAACAGAGGGAAATGCATTGAAAGGGAGAGCTCAGATCACCATGCCACACCACGATCAACCGACAGTGTCGATAATTCTGCGACTGTGACTGACAATGCTGTCTCTCTACAAAAACAAAAATCTTCAAACACAAAATTGATACATCATGACATCATTCCGCGAATGGAGATGCAAATGTGTATGAGCTTTCACTATCCTTATATTAGATGGTATATGTATAGGCACTTCTTACAAATATCTAGGCAGATGGCGTATGTCCTTACTGATATCGATAATCTATTGAATTCTATTGAGATTCATTTTAAAAAATGCTTTCCATTCGAGGCCAGAAAGAAACTTGTGCAAAGCTTGTTTCTATCTATTTTAGACTATGGTGATGTAATTTACATTCATGTACCTTCTTCTCTACTTAAAAAAAACAGACTCTGCAGATCATCCTGCATTACGCTTTGTAACAGATGCAGGCTCACGCATTTACCATTGTATTTTATGTGACTCTTTAGGATGGTCCTCTCTATATCAGAAGAGAAAAATACACATTGTTATTTATTGCTAACACATTGTTAGGTTCCTGCAACTACAGCACTGGATCTCAGACTCAACTCGTGTTAAATATCCTCAGGGTGCACTTAGAGCATGGTGAAACTGCTTTCTCCTTTTATGCACCCTGAGCATGGAATGAGCTGCAAAATAGTGTTACCTTAGAAGAACTTCCTTCTTCTAATACTTTTAAAGATCTTTTACAAACTGCCCTGAAGGAAACATGTTGTTGTTTTACATAATCCTTAGTTTATATCACTGGTACGGCCTGTAAGCCTCTCTTCTTTTACTATTTCCAACATGTTGCTATTGTTGTATGTGTTTTAATATGAATTTTATGTGAAACTGCTTATGCTGCCATCTTGGCCAGGACTCCCTGGAAGAAGAGATTGTGTATCTCAGTGGGACCTTCCTTGCTAAATAATGGATAAATAAATACAAATAAATTGAGATCATCACTTTACATAAGGAAATCTCTTCATTGTTTTGGATCTGTTTGCACACAGCCAAACCGCTGTTCAAGACATAGCTCATATGACAATCCATGCAGCTACAAGGGTAACAGCATTTCCAATCAGGCTCACCCTCCCTGCAGTAGCAGCAAGAAAGCCAAACTAGGTTAAGCGGCTCTCCGTATGTTATGCTTCAAATAGGCGCTTTTGCTTGACTGCCCTGAGAGTACTCACGGGGATCATACACCTACAATCTGGTGGGTTTATTCAACAGATCTCACAATTGAAGGACTTGGCAAAAAAAATGACAAAAAATTGTTAAATTAATTGTGCAATTTCAGATAATTTCCATTTTGCTTTGAAAGGACCAGTTTGACACTAGAGTTATGGTAGATGAGAAGAATATTGGGCTGACATGAATTGCTTCAAGCTTCGAAGCGTCTACCATTGCCATGGTAAGGGACATCCAGTTTTCTGCTTGACTATATGTGTATATATTTTTTATCACAAGCACAGTTTAAAATAAATGGGGGGTTAGAGTCTCGACAATCACTCATCCAAACAACTTCACAGCCGACACTGCATTTCCTTGGGTCCCCAGCAATACACCTGCCATGTTGAAGTCGATCAGATGAGTGGTTGCCAAGAAAATCAAAGGGCCGCCAGACAGACAGAATAACTTCCAAATTTGCTAAGATGGCCCCCAATGCCAAAGGAAACTGGCATGATCACAAATCTACGAGTTTGGCAAATCACCTTTAACTGTAAGTAACAGCTTAGTCGTATTGGGACTGCTAGAATTTTGTTTTTTTCTATTATGGCTGATGTTACTGTGACCTGCTTTCAAAGTGTAAAGTTGAAGTCCAATTTTTGTCCTTATCTCTCTCTCTGGTAACAGCTAGCCTGGCTCTGCCCAGCAGTAGCCTGGGGTTTCCCCTGGATCTCTGGCAGCCTCACATTGACTCCAGGAAGAAATTGATCCAGAGAGCTCAGTCAACCATCTCCCTGGCTCCAATGTCATATTCGTATTCATTTTTTTTTTTTATTTCTTGTGGAAAACGTGATTCATCAATTATTTAATGTGATACTTAATATATACAGTTGTTGCAGCCATGCTTTTTTTTTTTTTTTTTGCAACCTTTTCATTTCATTGTGCATGAGTCCAGTCCTAATCTGGTTGGTCATGGGTCAATGTGAATAACATTATATACTCCAGCAGTCTCTATAAACACAGAGTAGTCTCCATCCCCCTTCAGTCATATAGAAGAGCAGTGTTTTGCTTTGTCTGGTCGTCCCGTGTTGCAGGGGAATTAAGACAAGTACAACCCCTCCTCCTTTCCTTCCATTGTGCATATGAGTGTGGGTTTGTGAGTATGTTTAGGGGGTTGGTATGTGTACTTGCCTGACTGTGACGCTGTGCCCTTCGCTCCGTCTGTCCTCCACACACTGTGGCCCTGTGTGTGCAACATGAGTGGAACTGTGTGTTGCAGATAAGAGTCAGGGTTATTGGCTAAAACGGGAGGGGGGGGGGGGGGGGTGACAAGAGCTCAGGAAAAAAAAAAAAGGATTCAATGCTCTTTCTCCCAGTCAGATTCACCTCTGGATGCCCTTTCCTCCACTCACTGCCATTACACCTTCCTCATGAATAATCCAACCGGGGACACTGGCCGCAATACTACTGACACATTTCACCTCAAGGCCCACACGTACAGTATGGAAACTGTCCACCACCATGCCCTACTGAACTGTGAAGAAATACTTCATTAATATGCATGTGTGGCTTATTTTTCTCCATTGAATAATGTGAGAGAATTTTTCAGTCTGGCAGTGAATTGATGTTGTGAATTTCGACATCTCCCTCAGTCTAGACAGCCAGTAAAGAGAATTTTAAGGGTGGTATCTCCATTTACATCTTGATTATCTGCCTGAATACTGTAAATATGAATTCCTCTACAGTTATGCTGGAATGGTTGGTGGTAGAAGGAACATTTCTGCAATTAAGAAGCTGGCTTCCCTCTCTCCCCCTGCCTCTCTCCCTTGGCATCAAAATAACCTGCTCAACCCGTACTCTGACTCATGATAATTAAAACACAGAGATGGAGAACACCAAGATCACATGTGTTATTTTTCATGGGGTAATATTAGCCACTTCTTCTTGGGGGCAATTTGCTGTTGCTAAGTAAAACTGTGAGAATAATATCAGCAGCATGAATTAGCAGATTGCAACAGAAGCTCCTGCAGCTACAAACTAAGCCAAGGAAAAGAATCTGAAGCATAATTAGTGCACAAGTCTCATGAATAAGTCAGCCAGATTCCCCCCGAATGCTGGATTCAGATCTTAATAATGATATGCCAACCGAAAAGAACAACTTTTGTTCAGGGACATTTTAGGGTAGTTTGTCGGAAGCTATTAGTGCTGGTGTATTGTCCCACTAGGACTTACAGAAAACATGACGCAGGTGGTTACATCACCTTGTGAGTTTGTGGGCCAGATGTGACAGTGTCACACCAGCTGAAAAGTGCTGGCCTGACATGTCAGTTGGCAGGGCGAAGCTTTATACAAAGAGTACACTGCTCAGACTGAAGAGGGCTACATAAGCATTCTTTGACCTCTTTTATCCTTGTTCATTAGCTATGCAACAAGAGGGTTGATTTGAGACCCTTTGAGAGGATCCAGAGAGAACAGGTTTGTTAGTGTGAAACGGAAAACCAACCTGTTTGTCGTGCTCGCCTACATCGAATGCTAATGTTGCCCACATCAATGGGCTCTTCATGTAGAGATACAGCCGAGGGCCCGGGAGCTCGGAGGCTGACCAGCAAAACACCAACACACAGGCAGCACAACAAGAGAGCCAGGAGAGGACAGCGGCGGCCCACAGCCCAGAGCCTGCACCAGCCACAGCTTTTATTTCTGGTTACACTGATCTAAGGAATGAAGGGAGAGCTCCAAATGTTTTGTTCTTCTCTGTTTCTCATTATACCCCCAAAACCCCTTCCTTCTCTCTCTACCCCTTTTCTCTCTCTGTCTTTTACATAGCCAAAGAGCTGGACTGAAAAACAACAGGCATTCTAAATAAGTAGTGAATAAATACAGACAGGCTGCAGCCAGGCTGTGGTCATAATAAGCAAGGTTAATATACAATGAGCCGGTCGGCAGGGGAGCACAACACAACCTTAAAACTTTCAATCGATCCTGTTAGTGAAGATCTCTCAGGGGAAAGCAATGTCCCGGAAATGTGGTTCGTGAAGCACTATCTTCAAAAACTATCATCAAATGGGAACTCTGGGATATCATGAGACATTTATGGAAGAAACTGTGTAGCAAAGAAAATGGAAATCAAAAATAATTTGATAACATGAGCTTAACATGACTATGGGTGGTCTCAGCAGAAGCACTGCAGGTAAACAGGCAGGTTGAATAATGGGCATAGCAATAGCACTGAGGCCTGTAGTGCTATGCTTCCCATCTCTGCCAAGCGTAATGGGATTTCTTGGGTTTAAATGCACTTCACTCACTCCATGGAGCCAGTAGGAAGCTAAACTATTGATCCACAAACAATTTAGCTGTCCAGCTGTCCAGAGAAAGGGAAAACAGGACGCCCCTAAATGTATAATGAGGCTTCCCAAGGGTTTGGCTTCCTCAGTATTCGCTCCACGTGCCAGGAGGCCTTCGCCTTTGGGCTCTCTCCGCGATTAGCCTTCTATCCACTATCTGCACTTCTCATTTATGCAGTCCCTCCCACAGAAGGCTAGGGGTCAGGCAGCTAAAGAACTAGTGCCTCTCACCAAGGACGTTTTTGATTAGTACAAGAATCCCCTTTGATCCTCCGTCATTCATTATTTTCAACACACATCCGGTGGAGAGTTCATGACTCCAGTTTAGCATGCTATCTACAGAACAGGGCTGAGCTGTCAACCACATGCTGCATGCATCAACACTATGAAACAACAAATGCTGGGTTATCATGAAAAACAAACACACAGTATACATGAAAGGTGATGTATAAACAGAGGAGTGTCGTTATGCCTGGGAGGCATGCGTGCTGAACTAGCATGTAGATGAAGTTGTGTTTTGTCTTCCACACATGCTCCCAGCACCATAGCAACAGGCCTTGCTCAAAGGCCCCAAGAGTGGCTCGGCCGCAATGAGGAAGACGCTTTAATACCTAATTGGATAGTTCCCTGTGCCATCGGGCTTGTTCTTTATCCCCAGCACTGTAAGATAACAGCTCAAGCAGTTGAAACTACAGTAAGCTTTCACACCCCCATGATGAACACAGATTAAATAGGATTAAATCCAAAACAATGTAGCCCATTACTGAGAATATCAATGATGAAGGATATGGCAGTAATATAATGCTGCTAAATATTAGCTTTCATGTGTAGATTATGGAATAAATTACTATATGTCAAAGGGGATATGGTTGTTAAGGTAAGGCTTTGCTAGCAACAATGGTGATTATTTCTATTCCAACCTTTTTCATCATCCAAAACATCTCCTACAGACGATGTAAAATTTAAATTGCATGAAACTGAAAGTGATGTCTTACAGGACCAAAATAGCATGTAGTGTTGTGTGGCTGCCCAGCTTCTCAAAAGCCCTGTAAACAATGTATCTGACTGCACCACGAAGGTGCAAAAACAGATGGCTCAAGACTCCCATGTGAGAAATCAGTCCACTGTGTGTAACAGTATTTCTGCTCAGTGGAATGTAAAACAAATTCGCAAGAGGTAATCTGACACTTTGAGGAGTACTTTAATTAAGACCCATTCACATTAAGATGCTTAAAAGTGACTACTTAATTAGGGAAAATGTCATCTGAACTTGTTAACCTTGCAGTACTGTCACTTTTACTTCCTATCATCATTAAATACAAACCTCTTTAGTACCGACTAACAACAACCAAAATGCAATTAGCTATTTGATGAGCAAATAACTTGATATTATTGCGTAAACTGAATGTATGCCCATAAAGCTAGATAAGGTTTGCCCTGCTAATAAGCAAACAAACAATTTTCTGAAGGAAATCAAATATTATCATGAAAAACTAAAATGGCTGATCATAGTGTTAACAGAAATCAGGAGGCGAAGGGCACACATTTGTAATCTCCCTCTAATTGAGTCCATAAATCCCAAAAGATTTCCTTTGATTGTAAAGTCTAAAATTATCTCAGAGGAAGCTGAGCAACGAATGAGCAAAAAGACATGAAATCTTGTCAGATGTAACCTAGTTACAGATTTGAACTCTTCCTAAATATAATAAAAATCATCAACTCAATATTTTAGAACATGCAGATGGGCTGGAACCAAAAAAATAAAAGTTTAATTCCAAAATAAGATATACTGTTTCAAAATAATAGTTGGAACAATAGTAGTTTGCCATATACCCAGTTCAACAGTGACCTCTTTAATAAATGATTTTTTTCCTCAATAATATTTACAGTGCGGTTTTGAGAAGCTGATTTTCAGATGCTCCAACAGGCCAATGATAAATCCTCGCCACTGAACCTGAAAAGTCCACCCACTGTGGGATAACACTTCAGTGACATTGATCTAAGTCATTCTATTTCCCCCATGAATGACAAGGGGAGATACCAGACAATTTCCGAACACTACCTGCTTGTCCGGTCCACATTATCTTAATGGAAATGGAGTAATCAGATTTTGAATGAGACATCACTTGGGCGGATAGACAAACTGGAGGAACCACATGAGTCACTGAGGATGCTCAACACTTTATCAACCAACAAAATCACACTGATAAAGGAAAGGGGAGCAGATTAAATGTTCTACCATAAGAGACACTTTTAAGTTTTATCTTAAAACAAGCCATTTCTTCCACATTTTTTTTACCTTGTCATTAAACTAGTATTTTTTCTCCAGGAGCTATAATGCTATAAATAGAGAAAAGGCCAACAGTTGATATCAAATCTATTTTTTAACTTCAGCTATGTGCTGCATTTACAGAGATCAACAAAAGACTATCATGCAGGCTATACTGTATTTTATCCCAATCATAGATAGTAGTTACAAATAATGGACTGCAGAAGAACTAGATGAGTCACACTTACCTACATGCATTTGGGCGAAAGCACATACTAAAGCACTCCAGTGAGGCTGAATGATTATTCATATGGGATCTGGAGTTAAAAGTGTGAAGTGGTGGGAGCAACTATTCAAGATCATTAAATTCAAATAAGCAACCGTGCCCCAGAAATATAACATCAGCCGAGACAACCAAACCTTATTCAGTCAAACAAAGTGCATGATTTAAGAGGAAAGTCCTATCCATATAAAAGAATGTAAGGTACTTAAAGGATGCAGCTAGCTGCTAATGTTGACACCTGCATTAAGGGTCCAACTCAAGATTATTTTGATCTTCAATTATTTTCTGGATTAATCATTTGGTTTATATATTTCTTTCTTTTTAAACTTGAAAAATAATAAATGCCCATCACAGTTTCTTAATGTGCTTGTTGATGTCTTCAAATGATTACTTTTCTGTCAGTTAACTAAGTGACTGACTTGCATTGCTCTTCTTTCTACCTACTGGCTCTACAATGCAAACAAGTATCACCATTTTACAGGATGATAATAACAAAACAAATATCTGAAAGCTTCACAAAAACTATTTATGTTAGCTTCAATGTCAAATCTAACATTGCACAAATTAAATGCACCATCAACAAGTAGGACACAAATGTGCGCTGTGCCTGAGAATTTTCCCCACTTAGCTCCATCCCTCCTCATAAGAACCATGGGTCACGTGCATGCAGAGAGCAGGGAGCAGTCCACAGTGGGAGAATCAATGGCAGGCCTAGTGCAAACTGTATTCAGCTAGCCAGGGATGGCAGATGGGGACTGAGGCCCTTTCTCCTCAGGCATGAACAGAGGAGTGGTCTGTCTCCAGGCAAACACAGAAGACGTCATGTCTCTGCCTCACTGTCGTACCATTAGTGGATCTCGCTATTGATCACCGGTGCGTAAATTGCCGAGCAATCTAAAGGAAGAGCATCACATGTTTTGTCAACAGGACAGCGAGGTGCGCTTGTGCACACCGTGAAGACAACTGCAGCAATAAAGGCTGGAGTTTGTGTGTGTGTGTGTGTGTGTGTGTGTGTGTGTGTGTGTGTGTGTGTGTGTGTGTGTGTAGGTTGTCTCGTCTTGCTATATCCTCTCCGAGTACATTCACTTTCACAATGAAACAAGTCTACAGGATGTATTCCCTCCAGCGTGACTGACACTGCATTCAGTGTGACAGAACAAACATTACCTAACAAACTAGCCCCGCTGATGCCAAAAGACAACATTGCCAATCAGTTTAGAGTCTTTTCAAAATCACACACACAATCTACCCTCTTCCTCTGTTCAGCTAGTACTTTGACTCTTTGCCCAATAATCTGTCGCCCAGAGTTTGGAAGGACATCTGGAAACAAATCTAATCTCCTAAAACGACTTTAAAATTACCTTAATCTTAGATGGCAAACATCCAGGATTCTGATTTGAGCACCAAAATCATGATGTTTAAATTAAGACAGTGCTGTCTGAAGGAGATGGGGAAATGGAAAATTTGTTGTCTTGCTAAATACAAAAAAAATGCACTGGACAGATTTGCAGTAAAAGTTCATACACCAGATGTAAAAAAAACAATCTCTCCGACCCATGTACTCATGTTCATAAGTTAAGTGTTGACTGAGGTGAAGTGGAGATGCAGAGGCTGGAGACAGCTCTGGAGTCTGCCTCAGGTGAGGTTACCCTGTCTACCTCGATACCTCAATAACTGAGTAACTGAAGTGTGCGACTGAAGCTTCAGACCACAGGAAAAGTAAGTGGTAAGATGGTTATGTTGATTCATTTGAGTGTGACACTAATGGAGGTTGTAGCCTTGGATTGCGTCACTGTAAAGCTACATCTTACAGAGCACTGTGTTATGTAAAAGGTTCAGCCAATATGCTGGCAAGGGACTTCTTATTACAAACTCTATATTCAGACATATTTCGTTTCAGAGCAAAGGGATAAAACGCAGGATGCTGCTCGGCATGCAGTAGGTTAGCATACTTCTGAGCAGAGTAAATTCATTCACCTAGCATGAAGGAGATGGTCTGTCCTCGGGGTGTACACAGGCCAGCACAGGATGCATTAACAGCAGTCAAGCTTACAAGATTCATAAAGTGCTCCACCTGACAGGCAGCAATGGAATCCCACTGACATTTTGTGCCACATTTATGGCTCTGATTCAGTCAGGATAAACACACAGAGAGGAATCTCACACATGGCACTGGATAGCAAAAACATATCAAAAAAAGCTAAGATGAAAGATCTAGTCAAAAATTGATTGAGTGCGCAGTATCCAGAGGCATAATAGTTCAAGCATGGTAACAACTAATCATAGTGGATGAGAAATAATTGCTATAAGTAACAGGTGTGGGGACACAAGTCCTTCAGTAAGTTCTTAAAGGAACAAAATATCAGTTCATAAACCTACATCATGTGTTAACCTATCCAAAATAGCTCTTCCATTCACAAAAGCAAAACAACCCTAGAATTGTAAATAGCAAACAAAGAAGCCCGTGAGATGCAATTTCCTATCTAGTTAGGCGGTGTTGATTACATCATGAATCACTATTACAAGCTCATTAGGGCACAACAGAAAGTTTTGGTGGCTTAATTGATACTCTGCTGTCTGTTGCAGGGAACTGTTCTCAGAGCCATGTGCTCAAACCATTATTTAACAGCACTATAATTGTACTTCTCTAAACCCATTATGTGATAGAGATATAATATATTCATAGACATTTTGATTTGGAGACAGACTTCACAACATAGCTTTTTCACAGTGACCACAGCCACTGCAGCTATTCATTGAGCTCAAGCATTTAAAAACAATTTCCTATTATTAAGCCTATATAGATCTAGAATACCAGTCATATTTTTTTCACCCAATGTGAGATTTTGATATTTTTTAACTATAAGTGAGAAAACCTCCATTAAAATTAAGAAATTGAGCAAGTGAGTGAAATAATATTAGAAATATTTTTCTCCATCATTTATCCACATAATGAAGACCCCATTAGAAATCTCTCTAGGACACCTGAAAGTAGCATGGACAGTTACTCTTCAGTGAAGCCTGGTCTGGTGTGTCAGGACGCGCCCATGACACCTTCCTCCGCACCTGGTATCCTGATAGAATAACCCAGCGATGGGCCATTACTAAGCACTACGGCTCAATCTGCCAGTAAAGATGACAGAGCCGAACCATATGCCTCAATCAATCGCGGCACTAACACCAGGACGTGCGTTTTAGTTCCACCCCAGATCAAAGTGTTTACAGTCGTCGGGTGCTTCCTAATCTTGGCTTTAAGGCAGGCGGCAGTTTGAATCGTCGGTATGTGTGGCGCTATTAGACTATGGCCTCTGGCGTGGTCTAATTAATGCTGAATTTAAAATTCACACTCACTTAAAGCAGATGTGCAACGTAGGGTTGAAACATCACCAATTCATTACATCTACTCTGTGCATCAATATTTTTTTGGAGAGGTAAGTGCATGCCAGGATGTGCTGCGGATCATGTAACAGCATCAACCCCGCCACGCCACGATAAGTCATGTATTGCACACACAGCATCTCCCCGCGTCTGTCATAACGACACAGAAATGCAAAATGCAGTTTCTTCGTACCAAATCGTTAACAATTCTGCATTGCGGAGGGCTGCATAAGCTCCTCTCCATCCGCACATCCCACTCAGCCTGTTGTAAACAACACTGATTTCATAGCTGTCAAAATGCAGAGCCCGGCTTCTTTGGAAATAATGTCAAAAAAATTAGTTTTTACTGTGTCCGCCCAGTGCTCCCCGTGTCCTTACCTTCTGTGGCGGGCAAACAGCGTCTGTCCGTGTGTCCTTCACGATGCTCACACCTGCTCAGCACCGCATTGCCGGGCGCTCAAGAGCGGGGGAAGGAACTGACAGAGCCGCGGTCCTGTCCCCGTAGATTGGATGAAGGGTTACGACTGTCAGCTTAGGGGGCGCTAGACCTGCTTGTTCCACGGACCAGGGAGCAGTGGCTCCCACAGTGGTGTCCGGGTTCCCCTATATGACCTGAGAAATATTTTTATAAAACGTTAATGCTTATAAAAACCTTTAATTTCTCTCACTAAAGAATATCTGCCTTTATATGTGGTTTTAACATTTACAATACAGTAAGTGTTACCTTTAGTCTATTACAGTTTATAAAAAATAAGATATTCTTCTATCTCATGATCTTTACTACATCCCATAATTCTCACATACTGGACCAATAACTTCAAAACAATATGTAATCTCTAATTATCATTCTGGGAATATGACTCCTATAGGCTATAGTGATGTAGTCTTATCACTGCAAAGAATTTGCCTCTGGTTTACTGGAAACAGATAAGTGAACTGATGAAGGGGTAGGGCAGGTGGACATTTATTTATCTTCTATTTGCTTTGTATTTTACTTCTCTCTCTCTCTCTCTCTTTTCTTTAATTGTTAGTTATTACTGACCGCCGGTGATCTAATTGCATGTATATCTGTATGCCGATAGAGACATGTGTACTCATATGTCAACATGCTCAAAGAACAAGAATCTGGCAGAAAGCTTGAGCTCTGTTTATGTTTTTGATGTTGGGGCAGTGAGCTACAATGTGGATTAATCATCACTGAATCCCTTTGATATTACAATACCCCCCACTGTCTCAGAAGGGTTGATTATGTCAGTGGACTCCTTATTTCAGTCTTCTCATGAAACAGATCATCCCTCTGTTGTTTTCATGTCTATTCAAAGGCTACATGTAATTTCATGGGGAATCAGAGTCATCGTCATTACCTACTATAAATGATATAAATCTGTTAAATGAGTCATATTGGTTGTGTCCAAAAAGACTCACTCATTCACTACTCCCTACTCACTATTCAGGGAGTCCTATGTAAATGACTATATATAGCGAGCTCACTGGTAAAATGAAAAAACACTTGCAGACACTACACTCTGTTTTTCTTTCTTTCAGTGCAAGAGCAAAGCTTGATGGTGTTAATTGCTTGGTTAGTGACCATCGGTTGTACACTACTTTTCATGATGCATTGTGGGATACTATGAGTCCACTATGTAGGGTATAATAATTCTCCCTATACATGCTAACAGCTCTACAAAATGGTGAACTCATGATACAGTGGACTAGGGAGTAGGTGATTTCAGAGACAGCCACTATAGTTGACCATGTCCATTGACCTCTTTATACCATTGGCACAGGAAAAAACATCAAAGCTAACTTACACAGCCTCAACATATGTTAGCAAAACACCTACTTTGACAGCAGTCCTCTATCTTGCCTTCTGTCAGTTTTGAGTCCTTTTAGCACTGGCTTAGTCTCCAACAACCCTGCTATCTCTAACTTTGTCCGCTCTTTATTGTTGGGCAGGGAGTATACACTCTGTCAGAGCTCTGTTGCTGGAAACGCCATGTTAATGATAAGAGCTGCTTAAACTCAACTTTACTGTAAATGTGCTGTCATGAAAATAAAATCCAATGGAGACTAAAAACCTCTTAAGAACTGCTTAGCAAATTGTTCTTAGGAAGAGTACTTATTAAAATTAAATATTAAATTTAAACTTAGCTTAAAGTTCAACCTTAGTAAATGTAGCCTAGTTTAATGTAAGCTACTTAATTGTCTTAAAAACAAATAATTAATGGCTGGTACATCCTTAACAGAACATAAAATCTGTTTTCCCATAAAATTGTAATGCTTTTATCTAATTCATCTCAAATTCTTCTGACCTCTCCAATCATTCTGCCATTCCTCACCTGCCTGCCAGTTGTCTTCAGTGTCTCTGCCCCAACCACCTGTTTACACGCCTGCTTCTCATTAGTAATCAACCCCAAAACACTCCCACCAAGTATTCAGAGTAATTAGCCTACTACATTTTTGGGCCACCCTTACAATGGCGGATGTCATTGACTGACTGGGTGATCATATTTCCACCACTGGTCAGCTGAATGCCACTGATCGGACAGTGTATGGCTACACCTCTTATTACAGGCACTCACCTAGCTGCTCTAGTTTCCCGGCTGCTCTTAAGCTGCAGGAAGCGGAGTGGCGCTTCCAGTTCACGAAGCCTCGCTGCAATTTTGGCAAATAAACTTCTTTCATTACACGTATCATTATTACTAAACGGGCAGAGGAATAACTATACATCTGACACACCGAACAAGAGAGAGCAGCGGGTGGGAGGGAGAGGAAGAAGCTGCTAATCTAAAGAAACTAGCAGATTCGAGTAGCATGTAAACCACGGAAACCACGGTACCTGGGAATGAGACAATAGCTAACTGCAGCACAGCAATAAAAGCCCTGTTAAGAAACAAAGGGTTTCTTAACCTCTACTGAAACGGTAGGGGGCTTTTAATCTGAAACGATTACAGGAAGTATTGAGTTTGTATTAACACATAATACAGTAACTTTAAGAGGACAGACAGAAGCCACAGAAAAGGAGGCTTTCTACTAAAATACAGCTGAAACAAAAGGAATTAGAAATAAAGACCTGCCTCTGATACAAGTGTGCCTCGAATAAAGACATGTTACCTTCTGCAGTTGAGGTAAATAAAGGCCTGATCACTTTTTGAGGAAACTGTTGTGAATCCCAGAGGCTGTGTACTGTTAAAGACAAAAGAAAGATATTCTGTCTCTTCTAACTTTCTCTCTGAGTGATCATTTTACATGTAAATATAGCTGAAAATATAGCACAGTATTTGTCTTCGACTTCTGTGTTTGGTGATTTTGTCAGACGATGTCATGGTTATAAAATCAGGATTTTAGCAGCTTTGAAAAGGAAGTTAACATGTAGTCATAATGAGCCACATTTCAGTCACTATTTCAATCTTGTTCTGTTGTCTGACAATAGAAACATAAAAACATGTAAGTTAGAACAGCTTTATTGATGATTTTATGAATTCACTGTATTAAAATACAACCGTTGTCAACTACCTCCTCAGTTTCACACGTTGACCAAATGTGGTCCAGCTATAGGATATTTTTTTATAGATTTTGACCTTTATATGTTTTTTAATTTTTGTCAACCTGTGCTTCAGTGTACAATTTAGTCATCATTCCATACAAAACTGTATTATTCCCAAATGACTTATTTAGATCACTGTTTATTTTACTCTGCATATTTGTGCAGCTGAAGCTAGAAATTACTTTCAAAGAACAATATAAAATCTATCCAGAGTGACATTTTTCTTGAGAAACAAAATTTCCTTATATTTTCTTGTTCTATGCAGCAGCAACAAAAGTTTCAAACTGAGATCTCAGAACATGAACATGTAAATCAATCTGAATGACTAGACACCACAAGGAGTGAATGAGAAATGAATATGTCTGCAGTCTGCACGTTAACTGTCTGCCAGTTTTTCATCAGTCAGATATCAAAAGGGCACCTCTACTAATTACAATGCCTTGCCCATGTGTCAGTCCAAACATGAGACTGTCTCAATCCCCTGGGATTAGATTTAAATCTTGGATGTAAACACCACACAGCAAATAATAATCTGCTGTGGCGGCACCCCATAAATAATGCAGGAATCTTTGAGAAAGAGCAGGGTAGAATTAATTGAAGGACTTAGCCCCCATTGGATGAATTTGGGGCAACATATCAAAGAAGGTCTTTTTAATGTGATCAGAAACTGACTTCACATAAAGGTTATAGCTTTATATCAAGTTGAGTGTTGCTGTGCTGCTTTTTTACCCAAGGCTGTTGTTATTATTCTGACTTTTCATCAAAAAAAGTATTGTTTCCTCTAAGATGGGAACTGTTGTTAATATACAAGAAAAAAGACATTATCTCCACCCGTGGGGGATGTTTTAGAAAAATATGTCACTCCACAGAAAACAGAAAGGCCAAAGGAATTCAGTAACAGTGAGTGAATTCATGACATCCTAATAGAGCAGCATGATACAGGGCCCAAAAAGGGTATTATTTTGTGTACGGGTTATCTGCGATCTAGGTGTATTCAACCCGCAGACAAACACTTTTGTTCCTCTTACAACATGGCAGTGCAAATAGAGATAGATCCCACTGGTGAATAACACTGTTACAAGGCTGGTCTCTGGGGTGGATAAGAGGAACAGCAAACACCCTGCTGTCTGGAGGAAAGAATAGGTGGCTGTCATCTATCTGCCTGGCAGAGGAGGAGGGAGATGGAGGAGGAAGGGAAGGGGAAGGAAGGAGGGTAAATGTGATTTAGCCCCAGTGATCTCCATGGGGGCTCATGCAAAGGTAAACCCCCACGCACCCCACCCATCCAGTTCAAATGCACTTGGGACATCAGGAAGGTGGGGGTGGGGTGTGTGGAGGGGTGCATGGGGAATAGAAATTGAGGTGTGGAGAGGTTTATAATCCTGGTGGTATCATGATGAAAAGGTGGAGGCAGTTTGATAGAGGCCGTCAAGATCGATAGAACAAAGCTGTCTCACTTTATGTTGCATCCATTCCAGCAGGAGTGCGATGATATCTGCCACCACATCAACTCATCAACCCTGACCCCTCCCCCTCAAAAAGCCTTCTTGGGTTGATAAAAACACTGGGGAAGACATGATAGCCCTGTACTGGAAGAGGTGATTTCCCCACTACACGTGGGGTTTTCAATTTCAAATAAACCAAACCTCCCATTCAGGCTCCAAACAGCTTGGTCTTGACAGATGTGTGTGTGTGTGTGTGTGTGTGTGTGTGTGTGTGTGTGTGTGTGTGTGTGTGTGTGTGTGTGTGTGTGTGTGCGCATGCGCGCACGTGCAAGTGAGTGTGTGTGATGGCAAACCGTTCGTCAGCCATATGGAAATGTCACAGAGTAATCATACACAATTATCCTCCCCAGCTCTCTGAGCATCAGAAAAGGGCAAATTAACATAAAGGCACAAAGGCTCTGCCACTTACATCTAAGGAACAGACGCCCTGAAGCTCAGCACACACTTAAAAAATACCAGAAAGTAAATGATGTTGTTTTTATAACACCTGCCTTTGATATTCTTTATTGTGCATAATGTCTTATTGGGAAGCTTGTAAATGTCAAAAGATCACATCCTTCCCTTTGAGCGTGTGGGATAGAAATGATGCGCTTTAAAGCTCCTAGGTTGTTTGGAAACAGGACATGACAACAAGACCATGTAATGATCTTTTTCCCCATTGAAAGCAGGCTGGAGGTAGACATAAAAACCAGCTGTAGATCAATCCAAACCAGGCTTTCTGCCCAGTAGTAAATCAAGGAGCTGGAGACAGAGGAGCTGGGAATGGATAATGGATGCTATGGCAGACATAAAGCTGACACAAAATGACTCCGCTGAGGATTGGATGAGGAATTAGAGGATGGTGGGAGGGGTCAGAGCAGAGCAACTGGAAGGTGGGTGGATGAGTGTCAGGAGGGTAATGGGGCAGCTGCTTGTTTGGTGGCAATGATCACCAATCAAGGGACAAATAATGTGATTCTGTTGCCATGAAACTGAATAGCTAAGCCTCTTACAGGAAGCCTTTGTATTCGAGGACGGGATGTCAACAGAAGGCCAAACAAATTCATAGGCTTATAGAGGGTCAGCTAAAATGTAAGGCAATTCAGCATATTGTGATTTGAATACAGTACTTTAAAACAACTAGAGGATATTTTCATCCATTCTCTCTGAAATATTTAATAATAGAATTGTCGATAACCAATTTTATTAACAGTTTGAATCATGCTCTTTGCATGACATCTTAGATTCAGTGTTTTTAAAAGCCTGTTGCTTATTTCAATCATCAGTGTAATTGCCTCTTATCACTAGGTGGCAGTAAAGTCAAGAGGGAAATCTGTCAAAAACAAAGTGATGAATCATCACCCAGTAGCTGAAGGTCATCAGGTCTTTGAAATCATTGCTGCTGAGAGGGAGAGTCATTTGTTTTGGATGAAGTAATACAGACATTATTCCAGCCAGCTGCAGAGCACTCATCCTTCATAAAACTCTCCTGGCTTCATTATGGAAAAGAAAAAAAAAACATCAACTCCCAATTCATAAATATGTGGAGAAACAATCCAGTTTTTATCACTGCTGTTTTTAACTGCAAACAATTCTGTGAAATAAACCCCAAACAACTTCATGCTGGAAAAAGAATCAGTGTACCTGAAAGAACAGAAGGAAGAGTCCTTGCCAGAGGGAGAGAGAGTATTTCCAAGACACCAGATACCAGACTTCCTCACTTCCTGACACCATTGCTGTGTGATAATGCACCAGATGGCGGGCTGCTCTCTCGCTATTACCCTGACAATATGACTGTAATGGAAGTGGAAGTGCCACAAGTGAGCGCCAAAAAAAGATGGAGCCCAACTGTTGTGTTCCATAAGGTCTTTCCATAGCTGCTTCACACTAAGGAGATTGAGGCAGGTGAATGCAGCCATATTCATTCCCCCCAGCTTCTGTTCACTGTATAGGGTGGTGTTACTGCTCACTGTACAATTGACTGTTCATTTGTACATTGGTCTTAACCTGCACCTGTAATTTTCTGAGGTTTTGGAGGACTGAAATCATTAGCTCAATTTACTGCAGGTCCATATCTCTGAATATAATTCAGGCATGTGCAACAGGAGGGGGTATTGGTCCAGTGCCAACAGATACACACACACACACACACACACACACACACACACACACACACACACACACACACACACACAGAGAGGTGGAAAGTTGCTTTCTGATGTACTGAGCTTAAGTACAATTTTGAGTTACTTGTACTTCACCTGAGTATTTTAATTCTTGCTACTTAAACCCTACTCTACAATTCAGAAGAAAATATTGTACAATACAACACACTGTTAAAGAGAAACAGCAGTGTCTATTTGTTTGGGTGTCTGAGTTTTTAGCAGCCCCACCAAAGAAAGATTTCGCCTCTGAACCTCTCAGATAGTTTGATTGCAAGAACTGTTTCAGGCATAAAGAGGTAAGACTAAAGCCAGAGAGAATATAGCAACAAAAAAAATGACAACAAATATGTGTAGCAGAAATTCTTTTACTCTTCTGTCCTACCTCATTAATCATCTCATGATCCCCTAATTTATCTTGGGAGCCTTTGGAAGAGGCCTGGCCCCCAGAACACTTTTAATTTTGATACTTTACGTACATTTAGTTGAAAATACTTCTGTACATTTACCTAAATGGGGTTCCAAATGCAAGACTTTTACTTGTTGACACACACATGCACACACACCCACACACAAATACCCACCAACAAACATATACATATAAAGGTGCAAATTGTTTTCATTTCTATTGTGGCAGAATTGGCCATAGTGAAGTGTAGCATACATCTTTATTGTGTGATATAATGTTTTGTTAGATAATGAGTAATTTGTGGTTACATTATGTAGCATTGAGCATACCCGAATAACAGGGTTTTTATAAGTTATTTAGATAGCCAGCAATGACAGAAGAGTCTGAAAGCTGAAAGTAAAGCAGATAATTATTTATTCATTCATTATATTTCCAGTAGCTTGAATATCATACTTGCACTAAAAGGATAAACTTAAATAGAGACAAAGAAAGTATCTGTTAGTAGAAATCTGTTTCTTAAATACAAAACCCTTTGCAATACTGTCAGAAAAGAGCATCATTTTGGCAGTATACTGGGACTGCGTAGAACCAGTACAAATCAGAGTAATATCATTCTTTGCATCAATTAATATTGTCCCTACACCCTAAAGGTTGTTGTACAATACCAAAGTTATAGAACTCGCTGACAAGCAAATCAGAAAACAATCTGAATTCAAATTCATATGCACTTTTCGATACAGTTAGTTACAGTACAATATACATTGTGCACAGCAAGGAAAAAAAAATGAATATAGATATTTTCTACAAGTAATCTATATTTAATACAGTCCTATCAACAAGTTAAACCATATCATGCACAATATTGCCTCTTTAGGCTGCTTCAGAAGCTGCTTGTCCCTGTACAATCAATTAAGGTATTTACAAATTCAACAAATACTCTACACGTCTTTAAAAAAAAATAAAACTTGATGCAAGTTAAGAGAAAAGAAATCTTGATCCCATCCAAAGGCCCTCAAGTGTAGTTAGTACAAATGAACATTTTTTTGCCTAATGGGAATTGAATAATGTACTGTATCTGCACACACACACACACACGCACGCATGCGCACGCACACACACACACACACACGCACGCACACACCTATACACTCAGATATCCATACATTCACACACTGCAGAAATACAATCAGGTACTGTACATACTGACTGCAGAGTTTATGTACCAGAAATGGTTTTAATGTTTTAGCCTGATCCAATGTGGCTACGTTTAGCTTCTTGGAGGAATCAAAGCCAATCCAGTGTCTCAAGGCATTGGGAGGAGTCTTTAAAAAAAAAAGATGTGAAGAAGAGTATATGAATTATTCCTCCCTCCACAGGGTCTTCTTCTCAAGCTTATCTTATCCATCCTTGGATATGACTTCTGCAGTCCTACTACTGTCTCTGTTCCAGTCACTGAACTCTGGAAAGAGACTTCAGAATTGAGTGGTGGTTTTGAAGTAAAAGGCACTACCTGCTGAAGGAGCACTGCAGGGACTGAGACGAGAGGCTGTCATACCCTCAGCGTTTCCCACCGGCCCTCAGATCAAGCTCAATAAGCGGAGGTCACATGCAGGGCAAAGGTCATTTGACATGCCATGCAGCATTTCAGCTTCCTCTTCCATAGGTGCAGATGGACCATTCAACAGAGTGGTGACAGATGCAGATGTGTCAATGCAGCGATCTCAAGCAAGCTGTGTGCACTGCTCCTAATATTCAGTTTACAGATAGTTCACTTTATATTTATATATATATATGTATATATATACACACACTATACATGATCTGCATTGCCCACTGTAAATGCATGATGGAATTACATGAATTAATTACATTATTAAATACAGATTCCTGTACAAGCTTCTGTGTTGGAAAAAAAAAACATGGAGTATAGTGATTTACTGTAGACACTGATTACTATTTGAACATAGTAGATAATATAATAACTGATAACAAAAACAAGTATAGTTCAGACGAGCACTGCATAGTCCGTAAGAGATTCCTGGTACAGCAAGAATGCAACACTAGTTAATATCAAAGTGTTAATTTATATATGGATTTAGGTAATATCAGATATTTCATGCACTGTTAAAATCATAGGACCGGTTGAGCTACTGCCTGTATAATGAGCTATGGGTTTCCAAGCCTCTCCATAAAGATTTCCAAGTGAAAAAAAAAATGTCTTTGATGAGTTGTGTGTGTTTAATGTGTCATGTGTGGCACTGGGGATGGATGTGTGATCATAAAGCCATGCGGTGTTGGGACAGCCCTCTAAAGAGAGATGTAGGGGATTGAGCAGTCAGTGCAGCGCCTCATGCTGGTCTGTGAGGACAGATCGGCTACACAAACGAGTTCAAGGAGTTCATGGCATTAATAGGAGACGGGGCCTCCGAGCTCTCGTGGCCCTCAGCAGTGTCCCTGCTGGCACTCTTTCCGCTATACTGGCCGATAAACGAGCCATCCTCGTTGAACTGTCCGTCTCCTCCTTCCCCGTAGTCAACTAAACTGTCGTCACTGTCGTCTCTCTTAACCGTCCCATTAGACGGTGTGCGGCTCCCTTTTAATGGTTTATGGTCCTCATTGTCACTGAAGGAGAAAATAACATGCAGGTGTTACAGGTGAGATGATGTGACAGATGCAACAAGGAGATTAGTGGTCACTTTTTTAGATGGAGCACTGGACAGCCAATGGTCACTTTTACCACCACCTACTGTAAATGTGGCAGGTCGCGGTAAAGTTTTTTACATATTGAGAATAAGTTGACATATTTCTTTACTTTTTAATAAACTAAACAGCAGCACTCATTAATATGCAACAGTGAACATTTCTGCCCACAGCCTAGGAAGCAAATTTGAATTTGTCTTGCTCCATGTCTAAAAAACGGCAGCTATGAATGATTAGTTGGTTTCCATCAGGCAACAGGGGAATAAAGCTCAAGCAACCATACCCTGTTCAAATTCCCCCTGAAACCAAAAAATGAAGTGGTAAATGTGTTGTTTGACAAAAGCATTACTACCCACCCCCCACCACCACCCGAAGACAGAGGTTGTGATGAAAAACAGAAAAATCCAAGGCAATGGTATGAGTAAAACTTGGAAAGCAAAGTTTCAGCCAAACATCCCCCAAGGCAAGCATGATAATAATCACAAATTGGCAAAATGCATGAAAAATCTGCAAAGAAAGTTTTCTTTGGATTTCAGATAGTTGAAAACATTCCACATCCATGAGTTGAATATCAATGGGCTAAGATCACAAAGCCATCATAATGCTGGAATGTTCTTACATCTGAATATAATAGATCAATATGCAAAAGCATTTTCAGGAAAAAAAAACTAGCACAGTAAAGCCACAGATCAATGACTTCAAAGATTTCACTGTACATGATGAAGGCTTTATGACCAGATATTAAACTTGATGACAGCCGTGAAAACCTGGGATGTGTATACAGCGAGCATTTTTCTCCACAGTGACTCGACTATCCACTTCACCCTCCTCACATGCTAGACTTGCAGAACAATGACCCCCCCCCCCCCCCCCCCCCCCCCCCCTCCCCTCACACACCACCATCACCCTTACCTTTCCTGAGACCTACACCCCTGGGTTCGGATGAGGAGATCCAGCTGAGATCCCGCACAACACAACAGTCACTCCTAGACATGATTGCACTATGCACACACTTTAAAAAGATTTGATGCGAGTGTGGCGCTTGGACAGGCACGTATGCCGTGTACATGTACAGTCCTGAACTGACAGTAAGCTCTCCTGCAGTCAAACAAGAACAGCTCAGTTGAGTTTAGTGATGCCTTTATTGACATACTGTAAGGTTCCAGCTGAGCCTAATGAAACAGCATGGATATAAATTATACTCTCACAAAGGCACTATAATATTTGTACACTTTGCCTTGTGATTTATTGTCTACTGTGTTCTCTGATGTCCATCGGAGAAGTTTTCTTGTGGTGTAAAAGGCCCTTTTTCTTATCTTCCCAAACTATGATAAGTTTCATGATATTCTACATTTTTCTTAATGTCATAAAATCCCATGAAAAGAAAACAACAAACAAACAATTAATTAATTATACTAACAAGTATTGATTGCTTGTCTAAGTCTGATATATCTCATTCCTCTGTCACATAGAGCTCCATTATTGTTCAAAAGCTATTAATAACACATGGATAAACCACACTGTTGCGCCGGGAGACATGTTCCTTCATTATAGGCGCTGTAGTTTATTTTTAGTCACTTCCCCATACACCATCCTGCTTCTGTAAATACTTACAAGTGTAACAAATCTGCTGCAGAAAATAGTCCCCAATAAATATACAATTTACCCTTTTTATTACCAAAAACTACAGTCCCCAGCTGTTTTAGGAAATTATTTAGCTTTAAAAAATCAATAGATTTAAGTCTTCAGTAGATGTACTGAGAAACAGACTTACACATTGTTGGTTTTGGTTTTTTCATTGCATTTTTTGACGATAATAAAATGTAGAATATCAGCAAGATCCTCCTTTAAGAATTATTACTATTAAAGACTGGCGTCTGGCCTATTATAAACAGCATTAACTAGCTCAGTGATGACTGCTTCCCTCAAACATGCTGATAATTTCATAGTAGATCCATATGCATCTATATACTGTATATCTATATATGACCAATAATTCCATTCAACACATTATTGCCTAGAGCAGATTTTCATATATCAGATCTTCACACCATGCATATCACATATTTTGTATACTGTATATATCGATATGTATTTATCACAGCAAAAAATCCATAGAATAGATTTATGTATACATAATACAAAAAGGAATATAAAATATAAAAGCAAGACATCTTATAAATCGACTTATATAAAAACAATATTCAAAAATGCTAGCTATACAGAAGTAAAGTGCTTCATTTTTCTTTATTCTGCGTGCGATTGGAGAAGCAGCCTAAGAAGAGGATGCTAACAAGCATAGCTGGGTAACTGCTGTAAGTTAGCAGGAATGATAGTTTCAATGATTTTCAATCCTCTCGGGTTGTGTATGTCAGTAGCAATACACTAGGCAAAGTGTTAATACTATATATACTGTACACACAATGTATTATGAGTAGCTTATTAGTTGGAGAGGGATTTGATGCTTAGGGTCATTTTAGTATGTGATGCAAATGAATCTAGCTTATTTTTTTTTCCTGACTGTCTTATTTGAAGTTTTAAAACACCCAAACCCCTAAATCCCTTGAACCTGAAGAATCCTGCTTCTCAAATGACACCACAATGTCATATCAAGCACATACAATACAGAGTCCAACACAAGTAGCATCCAGGACGTCCCAAAACCCAGGAGAAAAAAAAAATAAAAATCTTGTGCTTCACGGTGGTAGAAGTTCAAATCAGGGTGGGTGGGTGGGGGGACTTCTTCTTATTTTGAAATTCTGTAACTGGTGATCCTGGATCATTTATTGGTCAGCTGTAAGGGTTGAGAGGAGGGAGGGAGTGCAGAGCTCCAGCCCTGCCAGAGAGAGCAGATCTGGGCACAAGCAGGGACGGGGCAGGGGTTGATGGGTAAAATTGGCTCTGGGGACTCCAGAGGCCGGAGCACTTTCTCTCACCTGTATTCCCCAAAAGTGCAGTCGTCTTCTTTCATGGGCTGGAACTCTGGGTCTGTGTGTGCGTCCTCCTTCTCTTTGACTGGTGAGAAAAGAGGAGCCAATTTAAACAAACCAGCTTATGAAGCAGAGTAACCTGTGAGGGTGTATGTTCAGTCTTCAGATTGAATATGACTGAAATGACTACAGCAGAGTATTGCTGCCTCCATGACAAAATATTTGTTTAGTTTCTTGTTATTACAAGAACAATTTCTTGTTTTAAATAAAAATCTTGTTCTTACTACACAATGTATTGTTTTACTAAGAAATTTGTAATGACAACATATCACTTTTTCTTTTTAAATCACAAAAGATTGTCAAAATATCATAAATCCTTTTATTATTTCAAATAGATCAACATGATTGAATTCCATATGTTGTTTTAATGTGAAAAGTTCTCTGCTTTAATGTCATTTAATGGAACATTTTTGTATATATTAATTTTGTGTGATAAGAAAGTTTTGTAATATAACAAGATAAAGAGGTTATCTTTACACTGAGAAAAGTCTCAGGTGTTTGTGGTGAAAATGAAAACAACTGTGTCTATACAACCCGAGAAATATCTTGTTACAACAAAATAAATATTTGACTTTTAGTTCAAAAACAAAACAAAATCTAATCCTAAAATCCTATTAAATGTAACTGAATGCCAGCAAATAAAGAATTATAGAGTGGGTTTATATATGAGTGTGTCCATGGTGGTGCTCACCTGGGTATTTCCCTCCTTTATTCCTCTGGATGAAGCAGATAATGAGGAGGATCAGGATGAGCAGAGCGATGGCACACATGAGGCCAATGAACCATCCCTGAGTGGCGATGTCCACCTGTCTGCTGGCCACAGCTGGCCAGAGGAGGAGAGGAACACTTAAAATTTATGGCTGGACTATCTTTTCTCCGTTGGAAAGGAAAGACCAAGGAACAATTATCCACACTAATGTGTTAAAACAAACATGTAACAGGTGTAATAAGTCAGCGTTAAAGGTCTTTTAGCATTCTCTTAGTACTAGTTAGATATTTCTGTTCATGGTTGGACCATGATTGCTTATTGTTACAAAAAAAGACAACTTTCATGTTAGACGAGTTAGAAATCTCCAAATTAAGCTAAGGGTGACTTGAAGTAATTGAAACCACATTAGTACTAAATGCAGGAGATCAATCTTTGTCTCACAAGTGCACACAAAGACTGCCACAGATACACGCATACATACACATACAATCACAATTACACACAAACACATATATAGGTAGGTTCACTGAGTGATATTAGGTTGGATATTGTAACAACATATATTTAACTTCTATATTAGAATGATATCCACTTTTCTAATGACCAAGTCTACAGGACTGACTTTGTTAGGCTGAAATTGAACCAAACAATCATGCACGCTGTTATACGCTGTCTCTATATCACTACAGTACATGCCTTGCATACAGAGTGACCACAGTATATCTGTTAAACCCATGCTTGACTGGGTTATAGTTACTCAACGGCACAAACTACTACACATTCTACACACGACACAGTGCGAGGCCAGGCCAGGCCAGGCCAGGCCAAGGTGGAGGCGACCGCCCAGGAACTGCCTCACCTGGTACCGTGACCAATAGCTCCTCAGAGTGGTGGAGCGGCTGGTCGTGGTGACCTTTGGCCACCAAACGCACCCTATAGGCGAGGCCCCCCTTTAAGCCCTTCAGCATAACGTTCTGAGAGCCGTTCACAAGCTCTTTCTGCCATTCCTCTTCACCTTCACCTGCAGGAGGGACGGTCATGAAGAGAGGTATGTTTGATGGAGCGAACACAACTTCAAATGGACCATGGAGGTCATGACATCATGAGAGCCGGTTGGTTGATAAAAAAAAAAAAAACATCTACTGGCATGGAATTACGCTACAGGCGATGCTAACTATATTAGATTTAAACAGTTCAATAAGTAATTTAGTCTATTAATGAGTTGCTACAGAGGCCCTGAATGCACAACCAACTACAACACCAACTTGACAGCACATGTGACAGCACATGTAGCATTTAGAAAAAACATTGTGCAAAGTGAGAAAACACAACCAATTACAGAAACCCAACGGCTACATTGCAACGTTTCATATGGTTACGAAACAACAGTTTTAAGTACTAGTAGTAGGTTTAATAAGTTTCTATGGGATAATAAAAAGTGATTTATTGTCCCCTGGAAACACGCTGTTGTGTAACTACTCTCTGTTGTGTTCAGTTACTTTGTTGTTTTCTCAGCAGTTTGCAGCATTTTTAGCCATGCCACACAACATGGCTCTGAGGATAGTAATGTCAGTCCACCACTTTCCAGACTGAAATACGTTAAAAAAAACTGGATGGACTGCTATGAAATTTTGCATTCATGGTCCCCAGAGGATTATTCCTACTGTCGTTGGCAATCACCTCACTTTTCCTCTGGCAAAACCCTGAGATGATTTTTAGTGAAATGCCTTGACAACTGAGGGATGGATTGCCATTAATTTTGGTAAACACATTCATGTCCACTTCAACATGAAATAATAACTTTACTGATCCTCTGACTTTTCATCTAGCGCCAATATCAAGACTAATGACAATCCCGTCAACCTCAAGTGTACTTTGTGTTTGGCGCTTATTAGCAAATGTCAGCATGCTAACATGCTAAACTAGGATGGTGAACATATATTATACCTGCTAAACAATAGTAAGTTAGCATGGTCATTGTGAACATGTTTGCATGCTAATGTTAGCATTTGGCTCAAAGTAACTATTAGTGCCTATTATTACAGCCTCACAGAGCTGCTAGCATGGCTGTATTCTTGTTTTCTGAACACTGCACATGTGGTGTCAAATTGGTGATGTTTTCTTCAATTGCTTTTGTCTGTTTGCATGTGTTTTCTTAAGTGGCAGTGGGTTGAGCCCTCAGGGTCCCCCACAGTAAATGCGATGTGGTGAGGATCTAAATATGAAATGTGTCTGACTAATGATAACAAGATTATGTTTCTGATGATGACATTTTCTAAATTACTAGGATCTATGATCATGATATTTCCCTAATTTAATCCATGAAGCAGTAGGTGTGAGAGAGCCATACTACAACAACATGGTTCTTGTCATCTTCGCTGCAGGTGGATAAAAACAATGGAGAGCACTTCAGGCAAAATCAATTGGCATAACAAGAATGTTTGTGCTGCTTTTTATGAAGTTTATCTGTGTAAGTTCCAACGAGATTGTCATGGGAATTGCACGCAACTCTAGTCAATAACAGCACTGGCTAATTAGCAATCCAATCACAGGCAGCCTTGTTTATCACATCTGGGTCCACATTGGCAGAAGCCAGCGGCAACATGACTGCCAATATTTCTATTCACCTGCACAAGCCAATAATGAAGTAGGGATCTCTTGCCACCTATGTGTAGAACTGACACAAACAAAGATGCCTTGCTTACTGTTTTGCACTATGTATTCTACATAAACGTTTTTCTCCGGGCCCCAGTACTCCCAACTGATCAGGGCCCCATCCTCTCCGACCGAGGAGCTAACGTTCCCAAAAGGACTCACAGGCCGTGCTGAGCACACAAGAGAGAAGACAACCATCAAGATAGGTCTGTTGGTCAAAGGACAATCCAATAACTGCCAATTACAAGCTTTGATTTAATTATAGTTTCATTATGTGCTATTAGCATAACTGAATCTAGACCCTCATAGCCTTACACAAGCAATTTCAAATCAGGACACTAAACCGACAAAGAAAGGAATGCACAAAGCTGATCATGTGACAAATTAGACATGTAGCGCACTATGATCACAGCACTATCTGTACCCTCATGGGGCAGACGGCATGGGGGACACCATGCTATGGGATGAGACATTTGGGTATTTCCTGTAAACTACATGGAAAGGGGTAAAGATCGCAACACACACCAGACACAAACAGAGACACAAACACTTTCCACAGGCAGGGACACGACAGACGCTGAAGTCATTATACACACTGCACACAATTCACCGGCATGCCAAGCAAAGCTTTGCCATGCAGCTGGAAGCATCACCAGGGGCCAAAACGGAAGAAGTGACAAGGGGTCAAAGTTGCGAAAAGCGCTTCAAAAAAAAATGCAGCCAAGCGCTTTGAAAAGACTTGTGTAGTTTTATCACATGACATTAAAAAGGCACACGTCACATCTTTTTCTTTGTGGCTTTGAACTTCCCCAGCTTTGAACTCAGTGAAGCATTTTGGTGGGCAGCAGAATTTGAAAGAAGTGGGGGGGGGGGATTGCTCAAATCGTAAGGAGTGCATGCTCGTGGCGGGGTTTTGGAGCTGGGTTTTCGACACAGAGAAACAACAGGACAGTGAGACGTTCAGGTGGTCATGCTGTGTAATGCAAGAGTGAATTAAATGTAAGATGATCAGTCTGAGGTTTCATACCAGCATGGGTCACCTTTTATAGTAATGCAACCGGACCACACGCATGTTCCACTTAACATGGACATGGATGAAGAACCTATGATAACATGCTGTGTAAAATACTAAAAAATATAATAAAAGTGCTGTGGAATAATGTGTGTTACACTGAACATTTCACATACACAGGTCACAAAACAATAATCTGACTCAACATTAAGGTTACAACTAACAATTATTTTCATGATCAAAATAATTGCAAGCATTGCAATTATTTTTTCAATATTCAATTAATTGTTTGGTGTAAAAAATGTCAAAAAATAGTGAGAAATGCCCATCATCATTTTGCCCCAGCCCTTTAAATTGCTTATTGTGTCTGGCAGTCCAAAACTACACAATATTCAATATAAAACAGATAAAAGACATCTGAGAAGTGTGTGGCATGTTTGGCAAAAAAAAATTCTAAATTGTTGTGATCTTGTTGATTTTTTTGTTAACTAATGGATAAATCAAATAGTCGTTTCCACACTACTTTACAGAGAACACTCAACATCAGAACACTGCGCTTTACAATAAACAACATTTCAGTGTCTGGAGGAATGTTTGTCAATGTAAACAAACACAGTGAAGTTGAGGCCCGGTGTGAAAATTACAACACAAGCCACAACTCTTCTCTATGACACCACACTTCATTTATGTAATGTTTTTGGCCTTCATTAGATTTTACCATCATCTTTTAAAAAATATTTTTTTACAAAAGCCCCAATGGATACTAAAATTTCCAAGAGAAATATAAATAGCCATAAAAACAAAACATACAATATTAAAGCCAACATTTCTTTCGTCAACCCCCCTGATGAAGGTGAGATAGTGGAAAACATTAAATAAAGTATGGTGTATTGAAACGTTCTGTGATGTGCTTTCATCTTGCTGGACTTCAGTGTGAATCAAACACATGATCTGTAGCTTCATGCAAAGTTTGGATCCTCTTACCGGAATTTTATAAAAATCATAAATCACCTTAATATTCCTCTAGCCTTCCAGCTGCAGAAACATGAATACTGTTTAGATCATTTTCTTTTAGTCATCTACTTTTGTTGACTTACCTTCATCCATGACGGTGGACTCTTCCTGAGAAATGGCTGGGCCTGCTCCCCTGACTGTTTTCGCATTCAAATAAAACTTGTAGCGTGTGCTGTACTTGAGGTTGGGCAAAGTGACTGAGGTCTCATTGGCGAGCAGGGCCAGCTCCTCCACTGGGCCCAGCTCATTGGAGTTATTGACTACAGGGATGGAGGTTGGGTGACAAGAATAATGGGATGGAAGGGGGTGGAAGTAGTAAAGGTAAGTTGAATGGAAGTAAGAGGAGGAGGGGGGTCGTAGATGGGGTGGGAGTGTCAATAATGAGAAAGGTGGAAATGAAAGCATTTGGAGCACAGAGGTGTAGGGTTCAGGAATAGAAGGTGGGAGTGACAAAAGTTGACTTGTTAATTTGTGTTGCTGTAATTTAGGCAAAATAACTTTGAAATGATCTTAGACTTTTCTAACCCTTCATCGTTATTCCTTTCTGTCTCATAATCTGACTTTGAACAGGATGGCAGTACAAGACATGAAAAAGAATGACAAAACTACAAACTACATGACAGACGGTGACATTAAACACTGGGCTCACTGATGCCCACTGCTATGACTCATTACTGTAAAAGCCTCACCTGGCTGATATTTGAGGGTGTAGCCAGTGATGCGTCCATTACGATCATGAGGAGGACTCCATTCAAGGGTTAAAGAGTCCGGGTTTGAGTTGGTGACTACCAGGGAAGTAGGAGCCCCAGGCACTGTGGAAAAAAACATAGGTCATGAAACCTTGCCCGAGCTCATCAAAGTAAAGCTAAAGAGGGTTCCACAGTAATAAATATTTAAATGATTGATCGAAGAGACGCAAGATGTGAAGCAAGGTTTTCAGGGTTTCACTTTATGCAGAATGTAAATACCTAAAGTCGCCCTCCACTCAAAAATTCACATAATAACATATGATGCATAGAAACCTGCAGCACACACACACACACACACACACTGAGAACAAACTTCTCAGTGAAGTAGGAGACATCTTGTGTCCTGCAATGCAACTTTTGAAATGAAAAATATTTATATATTCATGGATTCTGGATTTTTTTTAATCAAGGAGAAAAAGTAGATGAAATTTCTACTTATTGATTTTTGTTTGTGTAAAAACCATATTGGATACAAATTATTATTCAAAGCAGGGCACTTTTATATGCCTTCAATCATTTTCAGCGGGGGTCTATCATTTATTAATAACTGAGCATCAGGATGCATTTTAAAACTGAATTCACTTGTCCAGTGTTTAATCCATAACATGAACTGTTACAAGGGTTTTATAGTGTTTTCAACATCACTGAAGAGTAGGAGCCATAGATGGAAAATGATCTTCATTTTGTATTTGTCAACAATTCATAATGTGACATGACACAAACAACATAAAGGGAGAGCATGTCTTCTCTTACCTCCCTCGGGTGTCTCAAACTGCTGGGTGGGGCTAGGGGGGCCTTCTCCTCTGCCATTATAAACTCTTACGTTGAAGGAGTAGAGACTGAAGGGGTGCAGACCAGGCAGCAGGCCGTGGCTGTGGTTCCCACTGAAGGTCAGGATCAGCTTCTCCATATGATAGGGGTTGTGTTTGTGGAGGCTGCGCTCTCTCCAGTAGTACACCTACGAGATGCAGTTCACATGCAGTGAGCATTGAGGGCGTCTGTGTGTGTGTTATGGGTGGTGTACATCTTACACTGCGTGTAGTCTATCTTACTGCACCTTATAACCTTTGAGGTGTCCCCGGATTAATCTGTGAGGCACATGATCCCAGTGCACCTCTGCCAGAGTGCTGTTCAGCACCACAGCCTGAACATTTTCTGGAGCTGCTGCAGGCACTGTACAACAGACAAGGAACACAACAACAGCTAAATACAAAAGTAAACATACTGAGTAAATGTTACATGTTACACCGCCAAATGCGTCAACCCAGGCTCTTGCACACAATCCAAAGACTCAGTCTAACTCACAGTCCTCTCCTGAGAAGCCGTGGGCAATAGCAGGCTCAGGTCCAGCTCCGTGGTCGTTCACAGCCTGAACTTTTAGTTCATAGGGAACAAATGTGGGCGTTCCAGAAACAACAAACTTGGAGTTGTTGGCCACAGTCACTGAGGTCCAATCGCTTTCCATTGCCTTCTGCCTCCACATTACTCTATAATGAAGCCCTGGACCATTAGACTGGAGGCCTGTCAGCGGCTGCAGAAGAGAAAGTTTTAAAATCTTATTTTATTTTTTAACAGAAAAGTTACAGAAAAGTTAAGTTTAAATTATGCAATATGTGATTTTTGTTGGCAGATAATAAAGGAGAAATTTTGAAAAGAACAAAGGAGAGCTCATAAGTTTCATGCTGGTCCCCGGACAACAGTAAATGCCTCAGGATTAAAATGGATAGCCTTGTACAACTTTATTACCTTCCATGAGATTACAAGATTGTCATGTTCTGTTCCAACTCCCTGAACACCTGCTGGGTTCTCGTCTGGAGCTGAAAAATATATCAATAAAGACAAGATGAAACATTATCCAATGGAAAACCTTTCCCCGAGGCTCACATCAACATACTCATTTGCTTCTGAAAAGAGGCATCCATCTTACATTAATATGTTTACTCACAAAATAGCTTTGATTGTCAGGATGGAATCATTTAGAAACGGCACGATAAATCATTTGAGTCTCTACCTGCAGGTTCTGTCTTGTACATCCTGGAGGGGAAGCTGGGGCGGCTGAGACCCACGCCATTGTAGGCAAACACTCTGAAGGTGTAGTGGACGTAGGGCGACAGTTTGAGGTGAGCCGTCGTCCTGGTTCCAGGAACCTCGGTCAGATTATGCCAGTGACCTCGGTGGTGCAGCGAGTCTTCATACTGGATCAGGAATTCTGTGTGAAAAAGACAAGCACTTTGCATAATTGAACACTTTGTACACGATCTGATAGTATGTTTGCAAAACTGGAATGAATACCCTCAAGGTTTATTTGGCGATTGTTTCTCAAAAAGCAAAAGCTTTTGCCAAAACATGTCTACTTATGTGCTTCCTCCAGCAGTGAAACGATGAGTGTATACAACATGCTGACAATACTAATGGACAGTGAAGAAGTAACACATGCTGCACTGGTGTTTTGAGACTCTTCTATGAATTGTTTGGTGTTTCTTTTTATTTTTTATGCTGTTAAAACTTGTCAACACTGGAATGCATTATAACTGAATGGAAACTACAAAGTATCTATAGCCTCCATTCAAGCCTTCAGGGGTGAGTGGCATTTTTCTCCGAAACACGGATTGGGTGTTTTGATTTTTGTTTTTTTTGCAGACTTAATTATTGATCATTGTGATTTTGTTCACATATCCCCACTCTCTGCTTATGTGAGTCATCTAAATGCAGTAAATGTAATGAATTAAAAGGCTACTCCAGCTATTTAGGCCTGCAGTTTCATAATGTTGTGAAAAAAATGGTCAAAATCAGACCTCAACCTCCTTGGATATGAATCCAAAAACACTGGATTCTACATACACTGTTAGAAGACATAATTTAAACTGTTTTCACATTCTGAGCAGTAATCTACATGACTGAACTTCATATGTAAAAATCAGTTGCATGGCCCTTTAAAAATTCACTCATAATGGGTAAGGTTCGTGTATACCCAAACACAAAGCCTAAGATAAAAAGAAGCTCTCTCTCTCTCACACACACACACACACTTAAGACATACTCTGAATAGGACTGTTATGTTCATCCCCAGGGGTCCAAGTGAGCTGAACACTCCTCTTTTTCTGGTCCGTCAGCTCCAGGTCAGTTGGGGGGTCGGGTTGTTCTGGGGGGGGAGATGCATAACAGAGCAACATTAACACATTGTACTGGGACGACATTCACACTCACTTCATATTACAGTTACAGAGTATGAAGGGTCCATGCCACGACAAGATGAAGCACAAACAAAACAGTTGACATCCATTTGTTTCCATGATATTATAATATAGTGTGTTGGTAGAACCAGGCACACCTTTCAGTTACTCCTCTATTTCTTTACATGTTCTATTTGACAAAGTTATTCGACCTGCGATACACATGCAGGCGCCGCATCATGCATATGAAACGACTGATGCTCCAACCGAGCATCTTCCATAATCACTCTGCATGAAATCGAGTCTCAGGCTCACTAGAGAGTCTAAATTGATGCTCATGTTTTGGAATTGCAGTGATAAAGTGAAATGCATGCTTTGAATAAATGAGTGAAGAGCAAATGGTGCATTTCAAAAATATCCCAAGTGGTGAAATGGAGAGATGTTTGCTTTATAAATTGTTTCGCATTGAAGTGTGAGAGGAAATTGCTTCCCCTTTGCCTAAATGTTTAATTTTTGCATCAGTGGTTTAATGCATTCAACTTACAAACTTACAAAAATGTAAAAACATACACTTACAAAAAAATTCTGAAAAAAACAAAAACAAATCAATGTTGGCAGATCAAAATGAAAAAGAAAAAATAGAACATATTCTGTGACTGTCAAAAACAAAAAGCATCTTCAGGCCACAACATGCTTCACTAAACAGAAACATCCGACGAACAACACAAGGCCGCATCAGCAGAGCACATCTGGGTGCTCGTGCGCACTGCAGCTTTACCGTAGACAACAGCTGGTGTTGGTGTGACCTCTGCCGGGTGGGAGGGCAGGAGTGAAACAGGGAGTTTAGTGGTCAGTCAGCCATAAGAAAATAAAGATTATCTGGCTCGCTAAGAAGGCAACAGTTAAATATTCATGCTGCTGACAGGATAGCTGATTAAATCCGCCCCAACCCTCTTAAGTAAACTCTCAGGCAATTAACCTTGAAGGGCTGAAATTCAATCTGTTGTGTAAGTTATGTGACAGATTCACTTTTCTGGGAAGACCTGAGATGGAGAGAGGTTACACTTTAATCATTTGTGAGTTTGTTTTACCAGTCAGTGAAAAATAGCCTCTGCCAAGCGGTACATACCAACAACAGTGAGTTCAGCGCTGGCTGAATCATGGTCCAGAGTGGTGTTCATGATGCAGGTGTACTTGCCCGCATCGCTCTCTGTCACGTCAGTGATGGTGAGGCTGTCAGAGTCTACAATTAATCTGTCAAGAAGAGCAGTTCATACAGACGGATCAGCACCTTCAGATTATATATAATGCTAAAGTTATTTCACTTGTTTTACCGCCAGGCAGTCAAGCAATGAATAAACCAGTACGAGAAAGGGGAAAAAAACTTCCTTTTAAGAGGCAGAGATCTCGAGCAGAACCAGGCTCAGGGTGGGCGGCCATCTGCCTCGACCGGTAAGATCTCGTGTAAGGAAAGTGGGCTTAACAAATAATGACTAGATCCATTACATCTGATGCAGAGTGACAGCAAACACAAGATTAATGGTCTAGAAAGTGAGAAACCAGCTCTGACCTTTCATCATCAGGCAGCTCTCCGTCATCTTTGAGCCAGGTCATGGTGGGGATGAGTGACGGGTCGTGTTTCACCTTACACTCAAACACCACAGACCTGCCCCTCTGGATCTCTTTGTACTCCGGCTGCCTCAGGATCCAGGTGGGCTCTGATGGGAGGGGAGGAAGGAGCTTAGGGACAATCAAAAATTAATTCTATAAACCCGATCAGTATTCTTCACGCCATGAGTTTGGAATTGGCTAAACTTAAAAGGTTTATATTAGGGTTCAACTAAAGATTATTTCCTTTACAAAAATCTACAGGCTTTCTTTGATTAATAAATGAATCTAACGAATATAAAATATTAAAAATACCAACAGATGTCCATTTAAAGTTAGCAGCTAGCAGTTCAACAGTTTTGGGTATTCACTTTCTTGCTGAAGGTTAGATGAGAAGCTTGTACTCCTGAATACTCCTTTCCTAACCACGAAAAGAAAACAAACTGGATTGAAATGTTGAAATGAGATAACAGGAACGTAATATACAAGTAGAGAAAGTTAAGCCATTAAAATAATAATTAAATAAAAATAAGGAAGGGGCCAGAATAAATTATATTCAGGCATTTAAGTATATAGAGTTTCCTGGCATAGGTACTCTTGGCCTTTTTAATACATTTGTTAAGTAGAGAAAATAAATTTTTAGTGCATTGCACAAATTAAACAAAATGTATGGACATATTATCTTTTTATGATTGTGATATTGTTAACTAGAAATTCAGTATGCTTGTTCTTCAAGATGACTCCTAACTGGATTTGAAAGAGAAGAAATCTATATTTATGGATTTGGAGCTCAGCCAATCTTACATGGATTGAGACACAAGTTTTGCATCGTGTCTCAAGCATAAAATACAGTAGATGCTTTGTTGTTTCTACATTTTCGTGGGTCTGCCGGGGTTAAACTACAATGATGCTTTAAATGTTGCTGTCGCAAGCAATTGTGAGACAGCATTATCTCCTTTCCTTTCGTAAAGGAAGGTGTACCCTATCTTAAAGGTGATAAGATAGGAAGCATTGAAGCTCCTTTCCTCAGCGTTTAGAGAATTGGACCAGCTCTTATCATGGCTGCCACTTATACGAAGAAAAAAAAAGACCTTTTGACCACAGCCTAAATACAAAGCTGGAGACAGCATCTTGTTAGCTTGCTTAGCATAAAGACTGGAAACAGAGGGAAACAGCCAACCGATCCATAATCTCCAGAGCAGCTCCTGAGCGGACCTTGTGGTGAGATTCTTTTGTCAGTAGTTTTTATTTTATGAATCTCAAACTGTAATTACAACAGCAGTGCGTTTGTTACTTGTATGCACAGAAACATTCTCACCTTTGACCTCCAAGTAGACGTGATTCTCATAGATACCAAGGGTGTTTCTGGCCACGCAGGTATATTTGCCACTGTTTCGGGACTGAGCGATGTGAATCTCTAAAGTCCCGTTGTCGTGCAGGATGTAAGGATCTCCGTCCAGGGTGCTGGACCGACTGTCTTTGAACCTGAGAGAGAGAGAGAGAGAGAGAGAGAGAGAGAGAGAGAGAGGCAAGCACTTTGAGCCTTTGAAGCATAATAGCATAAAATCCTCTGTAAAAGTTCATTAACTCACCATGTAATTTTAGGGATGGGTGACCCAAAGGAAGCACAGTCCATCAGGGCCCGGTGATTTTTGATGACCTGGTAGACTTTGTTGGCTGGTGTCAGCACTCTGGGCGGCTCCGCTGCAGTGAGGCAGCAGCAATTATTGACATGTTATTAGACTCCAGAAATCAATGTAAATGGAAAACAGCATTCAAATACAAATGGATCCAGTGTAGTGAACTTACAGAGGACATTGACAAAGGCGTTGGACAGCAGGTAACCATAGTCGTTGGAGACGTTACACTGATAGACGGCGCTGGATCCAGTCTGTACATCAGTGAAGATGATGGTGTCGTCTTCCACCTTTCTGCTAAGATCTCTAGGGGAATCTGTTTGTGGGTGACAGGGGGTTGTAAGATGTAACTCTGGCTTTGTGAATTTCAGTTAAAGTCAATATATGTGAAAAACAGATGACTTTTAATTTCATTTTTTTATATTCTGGGAAATTTCTTCCTATTCTTATGAGAGTTAGATGATAAAATACATTCCATTCTGATGTCTGTACACTAACAGCAAAGCTTAGCATAAAGACTGGAAACAGCTAGCACATTACATCTTGTTTGTTTAATCTTCACAAAAACAAAATGTGAAAACAACAGGCTGTGGTTTTACAGTTGGGTGTGTGCAGGGACTATTTTTTTTTTAGGTGGTCGTAGATAAGATAAGCAAACGAGTTCAGGTAATGTTGAACTAATCCTTTACGATAAAATACGACACTGATGCAACTGAGAGGTTTGTCATTGTAAAATAGAAAAAAAAAAGACATATGAACTGTAAATATCAAACAATATCCATTGCAAAAGGAAATAATGCTAACACCAAGGTGGCTAAAATTTGTAATAAATAAATAAATAAATAAATAAAATCCTGTCTCAGATAATGGAATTTAATATCATACTCAGCTTATATGAAAAATTAAAAAGGCAATATACACTGGAAAGATATTTTCAAAGCAGCGTGAGCTTTAGTCAAAAGGAACAGGTTGCACTCACTCTCTATGGGGATGCCATTCATAGCCCAAGTGACAGAGGGCTTGGGCGTGCCACTGGCCCTGCAGGTCAGAACACCATTCTCTCCTGGAGCTAGGACAAGGTTCCTGGGAGCGCCGCTGATCCAATATGGAGCAGCTAAAAATAGAACAGAAGGCTGGAGAATTAATCACTGAACACACTGCCCTGTTGGCATCTGTGCATAAATCAATTATGAGACGGAGGGAGAGGGAGAATGAAGTGACAGAAAGAATGAGCGAATGAACCGCCAACAGGGAGGTCTGGCCCGTTTGGACAGTGTGCGTTTCATCACTGACGCACCTTTGACTGTGACACGGATGGTGTGGTGCACTGAGCCGTGCCGATTTCTGGCGGTGCAGCGGTACTCTCCCGCGTCTGATTCCGACACGTTCACGATACGCAGCGTCTTCTGGTAGTGCAGGAAGAATGTGCGCTTGGCCGGGAAATCGCCGCTCACTTTGGTCCAGGAGAGGTCGGGGGTGGGCCTGGATTCAAAGCGGGAGAGAGAGTGGGAAAAGGCAAAGAGTGACGATGACACTTGAACAGGTGGACACTTGAGGCTTTTGGGACTGAAGTAATGGCCGATTCTTTCACTTACAGTCCCTCTGCAATGCACTCGATCTCCAGCACCTGTCCTCTCAACACCATCTTGGAGCTGGAGGGGCCAGATGGGATGAGGAAGGTTGGCTTCCTCTCCTCCACGGGGTCTTCTATAGTCACACACACACACACACACACACACAAACGGATCCACAAAGAAAACTATCAGCATCTCCTCTGCATCAGTTCATAAGACAGCGAAGATCTCAATCCTTGGCCATACTCTGTGGTCTGTTGTTAGGTTAGATGTTAATTTTATTGCCATGTTGTGTTCTACTGTGCTGCTTCCTGTGGGTTTTTAATGACCAGTTATAATAAAGACTATCAATTATCAGAAGTTAATTTTAAAGACATGAAGATCTGCTTTCTACTGCGACTGAGATAGCAAACAAGTAATCTGCTAAACTAAAACTAAAACATAAAAATGTAATTGTTTATGATAATGTTTTAACAGAGAGACAAACTGAGCAATGACAAAATGAAGTGAGATGAAAATAGCTGGAGACAGGAAGATTAACAACTAGGTGCGCTCTAAAATTAGGCAGAGCAGCAGGGGAAGAGTGATTTTAGAGATGAAGACTGCAGCTGGTTGTTTGAGAGGCAAGGCAAACAGAAAGGAAGAATTTTAACATACATACTTATACCTTACTATACTTATATGTACTATACTTTAAGGAGTTGTTGTGTTAATGTTTATCATTGTTAATACGTTCAAATTATCACCTAACTACTTTATATTTAGTTGATATGTAGTTGTAGCTCTGTTCTGATTGTCGAGACTACAGCTGTTGACCAAGGTGTGTAAGCAGCTCAGGCGATGCTGGAATCGTCATGCAGTGCTAGTTTAAGCAGCTCGTAGGAGGAAGTGAATAGATGTCAAAGGGGTTTTGATTGGATAGAGCAGGAGTGAGGGAGGGATACAGAATTAACTTGGGAGTCTTGGGTCTAAAGGTTAGTGTCAATGGGTAACAGCTACAGTTCACAGCTCTGTGTTGGGGGTAAACACTAGAGGGTGCCAAATCCCACCCCGAAATAAATCAGTGTGATTGAACAAAGCCTTGGGGTTGTCAGGATGAAGGGTTAGTGTTAGTGGGTAAGTTTGAGTTTGGAGCACTAGGTTGGGGGAGTAAACACTAGGGGGTGCCAAAACTCACCACTAAATAAATCAGTGTCATTGTAAAAAGCTGCCATTGTGTCATTGATTGCATCCACTGTAACACAACAGAAAAATCACACACGCCACAAGTTGAAATCGTCAGAACAAAAAAACATGCAACATGAAATTAAAACTGACACAACAAAACTTGAAATTATCTAAAAGTCAGAGATTGGGAATGATCATCATAAGAATCTTGTGGGAACAGTCTGCCGTCATGTTACAACAACAAATGCTACACTGAATGAGAGCGGCCTTTGTTGTTGGGGCAGACGTCTCACAGAAGAAATAAAATGATCGCCTGCTTGGCAGCATGGCGCCATGAGAGCTCTGACAATATGTCTTTTCAGTGGGACGTCGACCACTGGCCTCTCTCAGGATGGGATTAGAGATAGGAAATGCTGTCTCCCTCCTACACAGCCATGCTTGCACATACTACTGTAATTGAACTGTCTCTCTCACACACACACACACACACACACACACACACACACACACACACACACACACACACACACACACTGGCACTCTATTCATCTCAGTCATACTACCTCATTACACCTTCAGTGCTTTTCGGCGTTTTCTTCTCCTCACAGAGAGTCAGACTTACGGTTAAGGACCTTGACGGTGATGGGTTGTTTCTGCTGGATGGTTTGTGTGTGTGGGAAGCGGGCGTAGCAGATATAGTCGTTCCTGGAATCCTCTCGGAGCACATTAGCGAAGTAAAGGTCTCCGTTCAGGGACTGGGACACCCTGGCGCTCTGAGGCAGCCTCTGGAAGTCTGAAATGTACAGCATTTTAAAATACTCTCATGTGTACAGCAGTTTAAATATGTACTCTGCTGCATGTGCTGCCTTCTTTTAAAGGACCAGTTCGTCCAAATTATAGGGAAAAAAAACAATTTTCTCCAGAAGAAACAGCCTCTGTTGACAGTGTATTCTCTAGATTATCCAAAGTAAGAGACACAATTTGTTTTGAGGTGGAGGCAGCAATCTCAGAGATAGAAATATCAAAACCTAAAGAAATTAAACCAAACTGCTGCTGACAAAACAATCTCATCACCAGGTCCGCTCAGTAGCTGTTCTGGAGCTTTCGCTTCTGATGATAAATAGATACAATACGGTTAAAAAGCTCCAGAACAGCTACATAGTGGAGCTTGTGGTGAGATTGTTCCTGCAACTCCTGTGTCAAGAATGAAGTTGTAATCAAAATGTTTGAGTCGACATGGAAGGTAAGTTTTTAAATTGCTTAGAAAATTGGAAATTTGAAAATCTACTTTTCAAACTCTACTGAGGAAGATCATGTGATATGATCAAAAGCTCTTCAACAGATGCTAAATGATCTGAATTGTGGCGAGATTGTTTTGTCAACTAAAGCACAGTATGTATCACTTTAGAGATGAAGTCATTTTTATCTGCAACAGTATTTTATATAATGTGATAAATTATCATGTGCATGCTCAGCTAAAAAAAAATAAATAAATAAAAATCTTCCATGACTGAGGTGCTCACTATTGTCCATCCAGAATATTATGGGAGGGGGCAGGCCAGCAGGGGGTCGGCACGGCAGCACCAAGGACACGCCCTCTTGAACGACGATTGGCTTGATTTTCTCCTTCGACCACAAAGGGGACCCTGGATTGGTTGGAAAAATGGAAACATACATGAGTGGACGAGGAGTGTCATAATTTGACGGCTGCTAATGGACTGTCGCTGACATGATGACAGAGGTGACGAGGCGAGGTAAGAGGGATGGTGCCTGAGTGAATAACAATATGCTGGAGGAAAAATACAAAGGGACGTTCAGCTCTATCCACTCCTAGATCCTGCAAAATAAAACATGCTGCTTTCTACATGCACCTTTACCTTCCAGGAGTGCTCTTATGATGGAAAATGCAACTTAATTGTTGGAAAAAGAAAAGAAAAGAAAAGAATTTATTTAATATGATGTAAGATATGCATGGTGTTAAGACGATGGAAGAAAAGAAAAATGAAACGTTATCCTCGACTGTGCTGCACTCACTGGACTGTCGTACGACTATGTTGTGGGAAACAGCAGTGCCATGTTTGTTTCTTGCTGTGCACTGGTACACCCCCTCATAATGGTCAGCCTTCTCTCTGCTGATGTCCACCACCAGGGTCCCAGAGTGGGGCTTCATGGCCACATTGGGGTCTTGGTCGATGTCATAGTGGATCCCATTTCTCGTCCAGGAGAAACTGAACAAAAAAACAAAAAAAAAGCAAACCAGTGTTATGAGCTGATATTCCTTGATAACAAATTGTATGATGAAATTTTTTCTTCGCATTTCAACCGATCACCAATCAGTCCAATCAAATCTGATTAAATCCTGATGAAACAGATTAGCTTTAACCGTTTTCTTCCCTTTCTTTTGACTAAGATTTGACTTCAAGTTTTCAGGGACTTTAAATGAGCATTTTAAAAATATTTGGTTGTGCAAACTCTTTTATGTTTCAGTTCTTCATGAGGGATTCTGACGGTTACATAAGACTTAGTTTTAGCGTAAGTGAAGGTTCAGGGCTAAGAAATGTATTTTGCCAATGAGCTGAATACAAACATGTGTGCAGGCTGGTGTTGGTGCCAGCAAATTAATTAGGTCTTACACTCAGATAAATAAAGGATGGAGGGTAGCATAATTTGGAGCAAGGGATTCGAAAGCATTAGCTCATACTAGCCTCTGGCAAGGGCAGCATGTACTGGAATAAAAATATTCTTTATTTATCATAAGGTTTGTATAAACCAGACCTGCACCTATCACACCTTAGACTGAATTTCTGGAGCGCTGCTGTCAGCTGAGGCTTCTTACAGAAAATTTGATAGGTGGGTGTTGAATCCACACCTAGAATATTTTTGTCTTCTTCTAACAGCATCATGAATGCAAAATCGCAGTTGACAGATTCCTACCTGGGATGAGGCTTTCCCTTCGCCTCACAGTGGATTATAATGTTCTCCCGTGGGTCTATGATGTAATCCTTGGGAGATTGGTGAGTTATGGTCGGCGGCTGCGGCACTAGAAGCGATCAGAAAGAGGATGATATTTAATCATGACCTTTACTGCACAGCTAAGCTCTTTTTCAGTTGCTGTATTGACCACACAAGCAGTCATTACCAGTCACATGCGGACTTACCACACTGACTCAAACACACAGCTGTTTGCTGACAGACACACAAAAAAACCTCTCAGAACACGTACAGCGGCAGAAAAGGCATGCAGAACGCTCAGGTACATTTCACTTTATTGCAATGATCTGATGCTTAATGTATTCCCGTCAGTGCTGGGGAGATAACTAATGGACTATAACAGAACAAATGACATAAGAACTCATGCTGTTTGCAATATGGCTCTATGAAAAACACTCTACCACTGCAGGAACACAAGAAGAAAAACGGCAAACAAAATAAAAAAAACAAAGGGATCAATGCATGCAATATACTAAGTTCACAGCAAATCACACTCAGCATCTTATAACATAAAAAAATATAGTCAAAAAGTCAAATATAACCCTTAGTGCAAGACAAAAAAACTGCAAGCACAACCTCTGCAGTGAATTCACACTGGTTTGACACTTACATCCTTCCAGAACTTTAGTGTTTTCCCCAAGAACCAGCAAACAAGAAAGAAAAATTGTGACAGTAAAGAGAGCCAGACATTAGTGGGGGAAAATATCTTCCTGCATTATTTATGCTTCAGAACAAGCTCTGGACAAGGCCAGTTCCCAGATGAGGAATGCCAGCCTCCAGTGGTAAACAGCTCCAACCAACCAAACAATACATAGAAGATCTACAGCTGTAGCACAGAGACATCAGGCTGCAGGGCTGCAGGTCAGTCTGGAAAACTCTTTTCTTTTCCACATCAGTCACAGCCAGGAATATGGTGTCTAACTGTTTGCTTTATAAAACCAATGCAACAACATGTAGTGAGTTTCCTCCAATAATAAAAAAAATGACCTGCTAGAAAAACAGGAATATAACCTTACTAATAGGTATTATCAAATTATATATAGATACATAGTTAAATAAGTAAATGTAGATCTGAAACAATGAGTTGATCGACAGAAAATTAATCTGCAACTATTTTTATAATCGAATGATCAGTTTCAGTTCATTTCATTTCAAGGAAAAATAAAAAATATTTGCTAGTTCCAGCTTCTCAAATGTGTTAATAGATTAAGAAGGAATAGTTCTAGATTTTGGCAAAATGCTTATTTGCTTTCTTGCTAGGAGTCAGTTGAGAAGATCAACACCATTCGCATATCATACACCACATTCATGTCTGAGAGCCCAATTATCCCGCCAACATTTTAAAACCCAAACATAGAGAGTTTGTCTTATGTGAAAAAAAACCCAGAAAATCCTCATATTTGAGAATTTAATTTCCTGCCGATCCACTAATCAATTAATTGCTTCAACATAAAACTGACACCGAACATCAGTCAATTTCCCTCAGCTGAATGTGTTGTGTGGTGTGTTGCTCTGTTGTCTTACGGTCTAGTGGGACCTCCAGCGCGGTGGCGAGGTGTCCCATTAACAGCACTAGCAGTGCTAAGTCCATCCTCCTCCTCTCCATCATCGGCGTGTGACGTGAAGGTCTGCCCCCAAATGCGGCGACTCCCTGCCTCTCTGCTCGGTCACACCGTCTGAGGACACGTGCACACTACGAAAGACAGAGAGAAAGAGAGAAAGAGTGTCAGAGACAAGAGGGTAGAAACACGAGCAGAGATTACTGGGTTGAGTAGCACAGCCAGTTACTGAGGCTATCAATCATAATACTGAGTTTGTTCCATTTTGTGTCCATCAGCTGCTGAGAGAGAGACAAAGGGAGAATGGGCGAGACAGACACATATAGCTCTGGCCACAGATCGATTTTAGTTGCCATGCAGTGCAGTTTGCTGGAAGCTATCTTTTTGATCTAGTGCACTCCAACAGGGACCGACACGGCCCACATGGGCTCATTTTGCTCAGCTAATCACTGCCGTGGCCATGATGCCATTAGGCTTCTCTGCCATATCGATCACATCAGCCGGCAGATGACAAGCCAAGGGACAAGGCAGGAGGACACTCACTTCACTTTCCATTCCCCTCTCAGCTTTATCTGACTGACTGACTGACTGACTGACTAAACCGGAAGCAAACTGATCTGCAATGAGGTCAGATTTCAGACCCTGAAACATCATGATTTCATGAGATGTCATGTTGTAGTGGGATCAATCATGAGTGATGGGACAGATCTTACATCTGTGACGTCTGTTCAGTGGGGACAGATGGTAAAAGTTCATCAGGGTGTTCAGGTTCAAGCGAGGTGACTTGTTTGCAGGTTTGAACAAACTGAACTGAAAGGCTAACTGGCCACTGATTAACTGTTAATGAAGTGAGGATTGTCTTTTGTTACACATTGTAATCTCATTACGCCTCCATCACAACTCTAGTGGTGCATGGCGGACGCACGGGGAATAGACAGGAAACTGAAACACAAATGTGTGTATTAAACATAGCAGGTTATAATTTTTCCTCTTGTTGCCAGGCAGCTCGAGTGCTGCCATGTCACACCTTCATCCAACCAGAAGCAATTCAAAAAAATGTTTAAAATTATCACTGTCATGGTCATCAAAACCAGAACATTATTCAAGCTTCAGAGAATAATACCAACTACTGAGTCAAAATGACTTTGCTCAATTGAATTTATATTCATCTGCATAATTGAGTGCTGCCACAATGAAATGATCAGTATTATTCATTATTTTTACACGCATGTGAGCACAGCTTCCAAATGATGGATAAAAAAGAATGAGGAAACAGAACTTAGGAGGAGTCGTTTTCTGTCTTTAAACAGCAGCAGCCTGACCTGTTTTTATCTCGCTCTCCTGCCTGTCTTACCCAAGGCATCCGCTGGCACAGTATTAAAATGTCACAGCTGAATTTAGAGCTCAGGCAGACTAATTTGCTGCGTTATCACAAAACCACACTATCAATTTTGGGATATTAAAGCCGGTTACCGTATGAGAGAATCAAATCAAGCCCATGTTAAAAAGGTGAAGCCGGGATGTACCGCTCTTTGGGTGTCGGGTGGGTCAGATGAGGTGGTGGAAGCTGTGTCTGGGACTACGGGCCAGACCGCAAGGCAGTCAGAAGCCTGACCTGGTCCTCTCTGGGGAACTGATGTATTTGTTAGCGCTGCCCTCCAGTCATGATTCAGTACCGGCCCCAAAGCTGGTGTCTTGTAGCATGGGAAGAGACCGAGGCTAACGTCTGCTGCCCCCAGCTTCCACTACACCTCTCAAGGGAGGGCCTGTATTATACGCCCAGAGCACCCAATCACACTGCTGTGTACACCATCAGGCAGCTCCATCTGAGGATCTGACATAACAAAAAAAGATCCAGGGTGGGGGTGGGGTGGGGGGTGGATTTCATCAAGTTCATTTGCAGGCTGCAGGCAGGGGTGCTGAACCTGATTCTGAGAAGAAAACCTGCAGACTCTCACCTTCAGTGTTTGTTTACAACTTGTTATATTAGAAATGTATGATCAGGTGTCATTTATGCAAAATCTATTCATGGTGGAGCTGAGCTGAGAAGTGATTACAGTATAATACCTTACTCATTAGGTATTATACTGTAATCACTTCTCAGCTCCAATCTTCCATCTAAAACTTTGTCAAAGTATGTAAAAAAAAAACAACTAAAAACTATATTTTTTATATAAATAAATGAATAAATAAAGTACAGCCTGAACTTGGCAATGCATAGTCTCAGGCCTGTGACAGCGAGAGAATAAATGTGTTAATTATAAATTTTATGGTGAATCCCCAAAAGCCTGATGATTCTTATCTGGAAAAGAGCCAGGGCTTCATTCAGGATTCATTTCCCAATTTAATGAGGTGTAGCAGCTCAGCTCCAGCTGGTCAGCATGTGTGTGTCTTTGTGTGCATACTGTATATGTGCGCCACTATTTGTTTGTTTGTGTGCGCTATAATTATCCCCGTGAGCTGCAGTGATACAGGCCAAACCCTCACATCCCTCTCAAGTGGGGACGATGAACCAGCCACCAGGGCTTGAAACTACTCACATCCTGACTGAATGGTGAACATAAAAATGATGAGAAATAGCCAGACTTCACCCTATTCATGTTAACTAGTGGAGTTTTCTTGGTCTGAATTCTAAAACCTTCACTTTAGCGATGTCCTATAAGGCAAAAGTTTGCATAATGAGCGTACTCTGAGCTTAAGTTAAAGTAGTCCTGCATCTTAAAGAAGAAACTACAATTCAAAGCCCACATTTCAGTTAAAAATACAATTCTTTGAGGGGACACACAATCAGAAGATATCCATCACTATTGTTGAACCTTCCTATGCATCTTGTGCTGACAGAACTGGAAAAGCCAAAGTCAATAAAGCTCATTTCAGTACAGACTGCTGAGGCCAAGATAAAACCACAGCACTGTTTGGAGTGCTGTGCCAGAAGCTGTCAGACGGCAGATAAAAATCGAACAGTAAATGGTCTCTTAGAGAGAAACACGACAGGTTGGGAAGGACACTTCCAGTGAGGATTTTTAGCTATTTTTCAAAACAGATGCGGCCAAGAGGATAATAAACTGAGCTGCTGTCTTACTTAGAAAACTCAATACAATAGTTACTAAAGGCGCTGCCTCATGAAGACAACCCTAGAACTTAAAGGACCATACCAGTGATTTTACCAGTGAAAGTTTTAGCTCCTTAAACCTGCATTCACAGATTTTCTGTCCACATGGTGGCAGTGGATACAAGCTGTAAAAATTGACATATAATCACCTTTTAAATAGATGTGTTGAACAAACACATCCAACAGAAGTGGAGCAACTTTAGCATTCATTTTGGGTTGTACAGTATGTCCAATATTCACTCACCTTTTAGCTCAATTTTTGGTCCCTACCAATTCCTGAAGGAAGCACCTGGCTCTTTAGCTCCTAAATACTCCACCATGTTCACCAGCTAGTTGCTAACTGTGTCTGTTTGCCATTTGGTGCTGATCAGGTAGCGTACAGTGAATTTGTCAAGCTTTTTTGCTGAGAGCAGCTGCCTGCTGAGAGCGGTGAGAGTGAACCAAAAACAGTAAAGTTGCAGGCTGTAAGACCAAAACAATGAGCCGAAAATCGCTAAAATGCTGCTACAGCTGAGGGGAACAGCAAAGTTAGGGGAATGTTCTCATCTCTTGTTTGTCACTGTGAGAGTGACTCCTTGTTTGTTTGACTCCGAGTTTGGTATTTGTCTGTGGAGTTTCCTGAATGCTTCAGGCAGCCATTGGTTTCCATTTATTTCCTTGAGATGTGAAAGACTCTTTGTAACTCGGTTGACTCACGTAATCATCAAAGTCACATTGAAATGTGTTTTTGCTTTTTTTGAACCAATCTGCAATTAAACTGCATTAGCATGAAACAATAACTTGACTGATGTTTCAACTGATTTCTGTACAGTTACGAAATGAATGACAGTTACACAATAGTGAGGTTAGCTATAGTGTAAAGTGTACAGGGTTAGGGTTAATCCTAACCCTGTATGAATTGTATTAAAAGAGGCTGAAATGTGCAAAATCACTGTTAAGGACCTTAAAATGCCAGTACACAAACTAACTAGTTGCATTTCTACAGAAGAAAACAATGTGAGCACAGCGAAAGGCTGTAATGTTAATTACTGTCTACAACTACATGAGACCACCTTCACTCAGGACTAGCTGCTTTTCTCTCTGCTCATTTTGTCCATGGAGAAAACACTCAGCACTTGTGTAAAAGCTGCATTGAGCTGTCTGGCCTCTCATTCAGCCAGCCTCTTCAATTACTCCATTGTCATTTTCCCATGGCCAGCTCCTTCACCATCCCAAAACTAATTGGTTTTGTGCACATGTCAGAGACATAGCACATAGGCAAAGACACATTCATGCACACTGGCCACAGAACGTGCAGGTCAGGACACGTCTGAGCACACAGATGGAGCTGACAGGGGCACGAGCACTGAGCATTGAAACACACCAGTAGCAGTCAGCAGGAGGAAAAAAAGCTGAATTTCCCTTACAGCATCAGATAATACTACAGCATATGCTTTATGCTAACCGCTAGAAAAGATATTGTCTCTGCCAAACAATGGTGATGCAACACTGCAACACGAACAGAATCACTGCTGTTGCATCAGTAGCGCACAGTTTTAACATCTATGATGAAAGACAAGTCTCTCATGCCAGGCACCCTAATTAACTCCCATAATCAGTACTATTGATGGTTCAGGCAATCAGGGGTTTGTGAGCCTCGCTATGGCCTTAATGGAGCAGCGGGGATCCCCTACAGACGGTTGAAAGTGGGGGTATAATGATGAGAATGGCTCAGCACTCAGGAAGGTGGTGATGAGAAAACGGATACGGTTGGAAGAGTTTATTTTTCTGAGGCTGCCGGCTTCTCCCGCTGCAGCTCAGGATGTCTCTGACTTCCATTCACACCCAGGGCTTCATGCCCATTTCTCTGTGCCATTAAACATCTACAGGGGAGTTGGAGGTTGCTTCAAAAGGCCCTTCTGTAGAACATAGACAGTCCTTCAACCAAAGTTTAGAAAGTCACAATCAAACAGGATTTGAATGTAAAACAAAGTTATCACTAATAGTCCTCTGCTGTCCTCTGCCTAACACAAAAGCTGAGAGAAACATCCGGCAGCTGTCTTTGATTACTTTATGGATTCACAGCTAATGTAGTGGACAGGCATTAGCAGCGAACTATAGCTGTTATGTATGAGGTTGAATGTTCACTGGCTTTGACTAATACCTCTCACAGGCCTTTTATCTGCAGCTACTGGATCACAATGGAAATTCTGCGCGTCGGCATCAGCGCGCGTTTCCCATAATCTTCTCATTAGCTTTTATAATTGGGGGATCGTATGCAAATAATTGGTGTGGTTAACATATGAATTGGGGTCCTGTTGTTCGGAGAGACCCTGCAGTTCAAAAACATGCTGTGTCCTTTTCAACTGCACTGTACAATACCAAACAACAAAGTGAGGCTCTTTAATTCATTCCACTGTAAATGTGTTGTTGTTTATATCCTCCTCTTTTCTCTCTGAATACTGCACACTCAAACTAAACTGGTTTTGATACATGGATACGTGCGCCAGAATATTTATATATCTAACCCTTTGTCTGTTTATATTTACTAATAATAAACCCTCACATATGACGTGCTAAAGAAACACCCCATTAGTTTTATACATCTTAAACTTAAACTCTAGACTGGGTTTAGAGACTACAAGTTTTTGGCCTGTGTTACAAACTAGCAGTGTGGATTTTAAAAAACATGGTTATTTACCAGGCAGGAAGTGTCTAATGAGTAAACGTTATCAAGATGCACTATGGGAGATGTAGGCTCTAGTGTATAAGGTAGTAGTGTATAGTGCAGGATATCTCAGTCTCTGCTGGACCAGTTTTATCAGATGTTTTTCAAAACTGTCTCAGTTAAGATGGCAAACTTTATGAAAGCTCAATATCACATCTCTGTAGCCCTTTAAAGATCCGTCGCTCTGTTTCCCATACTTCTCCCCCAGCTATCGTTCTACAACAACTCTTAATGCAAATAGGCATCAGCTACTAATGCAACGTGTCCGGCAATTTGTTTGGTCCTCCTCCTTTCAAAGAGCACCGCACATTGGCATTCACTAAGCTTCCTCCCCGTGCACGCCAAAAACACTCTGGGATTTTGCTTTCTGTCCCCTCTGCCCAAATGCTAATCACTGCCGGCGCCGGCACTTCTGAGAGGGGGGGGGGGGGTCCTTTTTAGCATGCAGATGGAAGGTGCACCTCTAGATGGGACAGTGGTGTTAAGGAGGAAATCCCTGCCTGTTCAACCTGAATGGAACTGAAAAGCGTTTTGCTTTCATCTTATCAATGCAGACCAGCTAAATATAACATATAGTCAGTGAGTCACGTTCATAACATTATGCCAGCGCACCCTCTGAGAGGCTTCTCATGATTGGGATGGGTGCATGAAACCCTCTCTTTCTCCTTAGGATAATTGCTGGTGGCAAACTGGAGGTCTTTCCATCTTTTCACTGCCTCACAATGTAGTAAAAGCTTTAAATCATTAATTAATAAAGTAGCAATGGCAGCAAGGTTGCTGAAAGTTAAGTCTCCGAAGTGCATTTGTACACTTGTCTGACACCTGACTTGTACAGTAGCTCATTACTGGAGAATTAAGGGTGCTGGGAGGGGCATTTTTCAAAAGCATTCATTAAAATGAGATCAGAAGGGGAAGCACAAGGCTGAATGAGCAACTGTAGAGCTGAACTTGACCTTTATTTGATAGCTGATCCCTACACAGTAATTACTGCTTTAGAGAAGATGTTTTTCGATATCCCCTTGCAGTAATGCTTGTGTGTGTATGTGAATTCGTACTCCATTACATCCATTTGCATATGCATCTTCCTTGTTTACGTGAGTTCACAGTGGATGGGTCACTGTAGGACGTCAGACATTGAGGATGGATCTTGAGTGCGACCCTGCCACATGAGAGTGCTACGGGTGAGGCCATTCATATGCTGAGCAGAGGTTCATTATCATGAGCAAATGCAGGAGAGTGGGAGGAATGCATGCCGACTGGCTTTCTGAATAGCTAAAAGGACTCTCAAAATCCTTGCCATACAACATCACAAGACACACTTTAGCTACAGAAACATAACAGCTTTGAGAAAGTAATCAACATAAAACCAATCTGCTGTGGGAGGACAAGCAAATCCTTTGAGACAGCAGACAGAAACCTCCATGCATACGTGGAAACAGAGACAAATGCTGTTGTTATAGTTATACAATATAACCCATGAGCATCGTAGTTCAGCAAATGAAGGGAAATGTTTTATAGCTAAATATAGGGACTCTCCATAGACTTTTAAGCAGAGCAGACCCACTCAAAATTGCACTCTAAAAGGGCACTCTGTATCCATGGCAATCCCCCCGGTGCTTTCAGATCTCCATGCGGACAAAAAGATGTCAACCCTCTCATCAAACACAGACATATGGAAAAAAAAAAAAAAAAGAGGGACAAAGAGGCCTAGACCCATTTGTCATCTCATGAGTAACCTTGGAGAGAAACTGTACGCTTGACATCTGCTCAGCCCTAAAAAACGTCTCAACCTCCTCCAAGCTCAACAAAAGAGGTATGATTACAATCTCAGTTTGCCACCATGTCTACACCGGATGGCTTACTCCACATGTGAAGGGTCTCTCAAGATGGGGCCAATATGTGGAGTTTACTTTAAGCTTAGGGGTGCAACAAAAACAGTCTGTGTGAGACAGGCAGTGCAGGAAATGTTCACCTCAAGCACACAAAAACCAGCAGCCGTGATGTTTTGTACCAAATGAATCCCCGTGGGCCATGTCAGCCGGGGCAACACAGAGAAACTGTGTTTATATGTGATTGCTCCCAGTCAACAGTTAATACAACCAGGCCTTTCTGGAAAAGCGCTGCTATATAATAAGCAGTCTACTGGTGGAATTTGAATTGTGCTGATACAGTACAGGCAGGCAGGGAGCGATGGGTCATTTAGAGCTGTGTGCACTTTGTATGGTACCATTCAGTCTGGCAAAATCTGCCGACAACATCAGATAACAAAGCGTGAACACTGACTGTGCAGTGGAACAATCTGTTACCACTGCGTGTTACCAGAACATGTCATTTGCCAGTGAGAAAGTAGCAGGTGGACAGAGGCACTGAGGTTGAGTCTTATAGAGGACGACCCCTGTCCTTTGGCCATGTCAGTACTCCTAATCATGGGATTCATCCACAGAGTGAAAAAGGATTCAGGGGCAATCAGAAAAGCAAAACAGATCAAACAAAATGAGCTTTTAATCGTGGAGTGTCTTTAAAAGGTACCAATGTATACACAAAAAATTTAAATTGTGAGGTGAGGCTGGTGGGGATGTCATTAGTTTTGCAGGTATTTGGTCATAAACGAAGGTACTGGGGAAACTGGAAATGTGACAAAATGATGGCTCCTTGAGGCATTTCACCACAGAACCACAAATGTGAACCTCATGGTGGTGAAAAGTGAGAAAAGTCAGGGATCACCGAATTCTGATTTGTCTTCTGGGGTTTATAAGTGTTTGTAAAAACGCATTGCAATCTGTCTGACTGTTGTTCAGATGTTTCAGTCTGGACCAAAGTGTTGGACTAACTGACCGACATCCAAAGACCGACATTTCCATCCCTGGAGCCATTTTAGCACAGCTAAAAAAGAGCAAATTGTGCTAGGAGTTGTCAAGCAAACTCTTCAGACAACATGAGATAAGAAGGCGTGCAGACTGAGTGAGCGCCAGAACAATTTGTTACCACTGTGTGTTACAAGAACATGTAATTTACCAGTGAGAAAGTAGCTGTGAGAAAATCCCCGGCAGGTGGACAGAGGCAGCGAGGTCTAGTGTTATGGAGTGCCACCTCCACATTCACAGAGCACCACAATAGGCCTCTCCTGCCGCTCCCCTCCTCCTCCTCCACCTCCTCCACCACCAGCCCCTTCCACTCCACCCCACCTGTGTCTGTGAAAGGTCAGCGCAGAGGAGGGTCCTCACCCCCTCCCTGAACCCACAGCTCCCACTCCACAATCATCCCCAACACTGGAGCCCAGTGCCAGGAAACTCAATCAAAGAGGGGCTTCAGAGGGCTCCAGACCTCTCAAAACCCCGCATTGTCTCCAGAAGGCTTCCCCACACCGTGGCCGGTCTATACGTAACACTGTAAGAGGAGTTGCTCATTACTGCCCGTCCCCGGTTCCACTTTGTCTCTTTTGTGCAGCTGACAGAAGAATCCAGTTGCCCAGCCTGGCCAATAAAAGAGAGTGCAGTTACGTAAAAAAAAAAAAAAAAAAAAAAAAGAAGAAAAGAAAATGAGAAAAGGGATTCATTTTCAGGAGTGCATGATGTGAAGACACATATGTTGCATGTGTTAGTGGATTGGCATGAAAGAGACATATAATACATAACTGTCACCTGCAAGACGGCTCTTTAATGGCATCTGTTTAAAATTTACCATTCATCCCACGAGTTAGTGAGTATTGACTGATAGACACACCACACCACAATGTGTGTGAATGTCAGAGCAATCCATTATCACATAAAGGAAGCACTATGTAGTTGCCCTCTCCCTCTCTCTCTCAGCCCCTCCTCTACTCTATTCAGATACGGCAGGTGAATACAAATCATTTCCCCTCCACTGCTCTCCAAAAGGACTCACCATCCAATTTCAGACATAGAGGACACAAACAATAGTCCTTTCAAAGTGTGAGAAAATCAAATCAAGGCCTTTTTTTTTAAAATGGAAAATGCAATCAGAAGTTAACCCTTCCAAAATGCTAAACTTGAAAAACAGAAAATGTGTTTCTTGTTTTTCTCTCTCACACAAAGACTCAAAGGATCTATTTTTAAGTTAAGTTTACACAATGGAAGTTCAATGCTTTGAAGTGAGGTTGCTTCAGATGATTATTTTTATTATTGATTAATACATCAACTATTCTTTTGATCAAGTCAGACATGAAATTAAATCCTGTGTATCAGTGCAACAGGTAAAGTAGAGAAGCTTGTAAAGAGGAGATATTTCTGTGCGGAGGAAGATCATAAGGATCAGAAATGTGTGAATTTGCAGGTGCGTACAGACTGCATCACAACAGTAATTAATTCATACGTACAATCGTCCATTTTTCATACAGTTTTTTCGTTTTCGTTGATGAAAACTTTCAAACATCTCGTCATTGCTTTTTATTCAGTTCACTTGTTTAAAGAGAAGCTGGATAAATGATTAAGACATTTCCATTCTGAAGACTGACTTATTGATTAATTGTCTAATCATTCCAGCACTTAATTAAAGTGACACTTTTAAAGATATTTCCGTCACTTGTATTTTCGCTAAATACAGGGAGAAGCAATAATAGTTAGTTTCTGTTAAACTGGACACATGCTGCCATTCAGAGTTTTATTCCTCGTTGAAAACTGTCAAAGTTTTGGTTTTTAAAGATAGCATTTTCCTTTAGTCCTGTTCTAGTTGTGGCCAATCGTCATCGGTACATTTTGTCATTGTTTTTGTTGACAAAGTAAAGAAAGAAAACCAATACACCGTTGTGAAGCTGAAGCCAGCAAAGGCTTGATAAACTAGATCAACTAGACTTGTAACGATGAATCTGTTTATCAAGATTATTGTGATCTATAACGATTCATGGATTGTCGATCCACAGATTGATGAGTGACTTATGATTTCAGCACTACTTTGAAGTGACAGCCTCGTTTTGGTGTTCCCATCACTTTTATATTCACTCTGTAGCCTAGATGCAGAAGCAGTGACAGTAGCTGCTATATTTTTCATCATTTCAGTTTTTGTTGACAAATTTAACACTGACTGAAACTGACTTAAAATGATTCATCAATTAGCAAATTTGTTATCAACTAATATTCTGAAAGTTGACTAATTGTTTCTGACTTATTTCCAACTCACTTTATAGTACATGCATTAACAGTGACACAGTAAAATTACAATAAACAACTGTACACACTCACTTCTCCAACCCTACAGATAAGAAAACTGAATCATACAGAATATAATTAATATGAAAAAATTAAAATACACCACAACACATGCAGAAATGTTGCTTAATGTGAAAGTAATGTGTGTGCCACCCGGACCGATCAAACACTCTCTTTCAGCCAAGTCTGAATGAGCTTTGATTACACTGGCTTGAGCTATGGCCACTCTATTCCTCGACTCAGGTTTTCATATGCTAAACTCAACAAACAACTCATGGGGAAGTGAACAATTCATCAAAGATAGCCCTGAGTAAACTCCTCTGACTGCATTTGAATTGAAGAGTGGCACTGTGAATTTTCATTTTAAATCTTCCCCATCCAAAAGACTTTTGATGGAATTTGATCTAATTAAGCTCTGGGACTGAGAAACTTGTGATATTTTACCCCCCCCCCCCCCCAAAAAAAAAAAGAGAAGAAAGAGACAACGTCTCCCTTAAACGAATGGAAATATTTTTTGTTAGGAAGTAATTGGATGACCCCATTTTATTTGAAGCGCTGGTTTTTTATGAAATGAAAAAGAGAATTTCGAAGATTAAAGAATACAATGAAAAGCCCCTGGTGGTGACTGACTGATGGTGTGTTGGCACTTCATCAAGGCTTAGTGTGAACATGTTTCTATCTGTCTCATGGGTGCAGATGACTGAAATGTTAGCTAATGAGTATTAATGACACTAATGAAGGCCTAAGCTTTCTCATAAGGAAGACCCTTTATGAGCTGTAAAACTCTCTTCACAAGTTCAGCTAAAGACGTGATGTGAAAACACGCCAGAGACTCAACACTGACAAGAAGGTCTTCTAGTGCTATAGTTTAGAGATTTTCCCTATTACATCCATCATTTGGAGAGTTTGAGTATGTTTTGAGTGGGTTTGGTAGTTTTGCCCAGAGGGCGTCGCAGCTCAGATGAACAGTGCTCCATCCTTACACATCGTCTGGCCCCATCAGAAATAATGGCCCAGACAAGAACTGCTCCATCAGCCCTCATTTGTCAAACGGTGATTCCGGAGGAAACATTGCTCCCATTTAACACTAACAGTCCGCCGCGCTTCCGCTAACAGCCTCTGTCCTGTGTCTGTGTTTGACGGGATGAGACTGGTCGCTAATGCAGGAGAAGTGTCGGCTGAGTGCTGGATAATGCCTGGGTGAGGCTGTAGTGGAGCTGGTGGGTTTTTTTTTTTTTTTTTGTTCTAACTGTGTCAGTCTCTCGGTGCAGGTACTGAAAAGGTCAGCACTGGGAGGTGATAACAGCATGGACGAGGAGTGTGTGACTCGCCTCCGGGGAAGGAGACCAGGGGTGTTTCTGTTTGTTTGTGTCCCCCAGGGTCGAACATGACAGAGGAATGAATTACTGCTTTAACAGATAATGGTCCAGTGTATGTACAGGGACCACCTCGCCCTCCTCTGTCTACTCATGAAGAATGGATAGCCTATATGCATTGTATGGTCACTTACATTTAGCATAAATGTGAAACAGTGTTTCAGTAAACACTTGTTCTGGGTAGCATTTGACCTTCCCTGACACTAGTGCTGATACTATGTCTCAGTTTTTGTATAACAAAACAATACGACTGGATTCCAACTTTAAGAAATATAAACATATTTTTCATTTAGAAAAAGAAGCAAAACCTCTGCAGTGTTAAAAAGTTATCTCAACACTAATACAGTGTAAAATTGGCATTTTTGGCCACTTTTTGAACCCAACCAGGAACACCCTAATAATAAATAAATGAGTTAAGACTACAAATGTGAACACACATTTAGGGCCATCTTTTTGAACATTTTCAATGATTACAAGGCATTTTGGTCTGTCCCAAAAAAAGTATTACAATTTGATACCCAGCTCCATTTACTGGGTTCATATATCTGGTTACATTTTGGATCCTGCTACAAATTATTAAAATATCTAGATTCAAAAAGACTATGGCCTAATTCATCTTGCCAAATCATTTATCTTATCTATATTTTTAAACTATGTTCAAAACAATCAGTAAATAAATCACAGTAAATGATTACTACTGTAGCTTATTAGCAAATATGTAACCAGGAAAAAAAAATATTTTTAGTTACATCATTATCTCTATAGTCTTGATATTTAAACCCTGAACACCTAAACTGGTGTTCAGGGTTTTATGATTTCATTTCTTCTGGCTGATTAGACCTCTATTTAATCCCTCTACACAGCACATCTGATGGAAGATGGAAGATAACGCCAGAAGCTTGTATGTTATAGAGTTGGCTGTGTGAAGGTTATTCTGTGTATTGACAGTACAGCACCATATAAATTAAATTTGTGTTTAATTACAAAACTGACAGAAGTTGGCTGATGTGTGGCATCAATGTTGGTTTACTTTTTAACACAGCTCCAAGTCACATCTATTGCTTTTAATAAAAGTAAAACCTCGCAATAAAAAATCTGAGCTACCCAGTTATAACTGGATGTTGATGTGAACTGCATTTACAAGTTGGAACTGCCACGTTACAATAATGACATTAATAATGGCTGTTTTCTATTTAAGCATCTTAATATGCCATGACAGGGAGCCAGCAAGCACAATATCCAAGGACAGGACTTGACACAGCTAACGGGAGTTAAACTATTATTAATGTTATTAACTACACTCATGTTTTTCTGCTAGAAAATGTCAAAATGTCAAAATAAAAAAAAGGCTTTAAGAATGATAAGGATGGATGTTCTCCAGTTTTTCAGGTGCAAAAATATTAAAAGGAGAGTCAAAGATGTCAATAAAGCACAGTCTGTACATGCCCACACATTCCTGTGAAGAGGTCCAAACAGGCAGAATAAATGAAAACACCTGTGGAGGTGTACCAAGGTAATGTAGAAGGCTTTCAGTTATTTAGAACTTTAAAATTAATAAAGGCCAAATCTAAAGATATTCAATACGGGAATGGAATGGATTTAGATTTAAGCAGTGGCTTTTATTCTGCTTTCGGATTCCAAATAATGCAATCAAACACCAACCATATGAATGCACAAAGATGCATGATTTCAGTTTAGTTTATCTTGTCATTTGATACAATAATTCAGTATCCGGTGGTGTGGAAATGAAATCTAGAAACAGTACAAACATATTGGTAGATAGAGGCTTGATGTAATTTACCCAGCAGTAGAATTCCACAGACAGAAGCCTGTTTACAGTTTGCTGCTCTAGTGTGCTCTCACCTTTCATATTTAGTCATTCCTTTACTCTCTCTCTCTTTCTCTCTTTCTCAGAGGGTACAGAGAGAGATTTCTCATTAGAATTGGCTGAGATGCAGGTGAGCGAGGGGTTACATCTAAATTCAGCCATTTGTATTCCACCACAACACCCGGGGAGTAGGCTGTTTATATTGATGAGCAGATAGACTTGGCCTTGGACCAGGACCTTCACCTAACAGCCACATAAATCATTTGGTTTCTTAGTGGCCCCTTCCAAACAGACAGATCCCAGCAGCTTATTACGATGCGAGGACAATCTTCTGTGTCCTGAAGCTGCATCGATTCTCAGAATTAGACTAAACAGACCACTGGAAACGATCCACAGTATGAAGATGGATCCAGATTTTTTCAAGTAAAAAAAAATGAAACAAAAAATAGCTCTAACAAACATTTTATGCTTTAAGGTGGTTACATGGTCAGGATTTTAACCACATGTGTGGCCACTATGGACAATATCCTCTACTACCTGCTCTCTGTCTAAATAGCCTAAAGACTAAAACCGCTCAGGGCGAGTGGACTTCATGCTCTTCTTTTTCAAAATATACCCCTCCTCTTGGGACAGTCAAGTATTCTGTCTGAACATCTTTTTTTCTTCAGTTCAAGTGAGAAATTTTTAAGTAAGAGCAACATCTTAGAAACAAAAAGTGGACCACTCCATTTAAGGAACAGCTCCACATTTTGGAAATTTCGCTTATTTGTTTGTTTTCTTGTTCAAAGTTAAACCAGAAGATTGAAACCACTCTGACGTCTGTATTAAATATGAAGCAGAAAATAAAAAAAAATTCCTGATAATTTACATTTTAAACAAACCTTAGGATAGTTATCAATACACAGTTAAATGTACCAAAATAGGCGAGTAGCTTCCCCTGCTTTCAGTCTTTATGCTAGCTGATTCTTATGTTTATTTAATCTGAACAAAAACCAAAATGTAGAAACGACATATTGTGGTTTAGTATGGAGTTATGTGCTGGAACTATTTTCTTGAACGGAGCCAGGCTAAGTGTTTCCCCCTGCATCCAGTCTTTATGCTAAGCTAAACTAAGCTAAACTAGTTTCATATTAGGCGTATAGACATGAGATTGATTAAATCTGTCATATAACACAGGAAGAACACTGATAAGGGTTTTCTTCAAAATATCAAGCTATTGAGCAAGAACTTCACAACGGCAGACAGCAGTAACTACAGAAATGGTGGAGACAAAGTTTGAAGGCTGCAAAGTGTGTAACAGCTGTACAAGTTGTAAACCCTTAATCTTATGACTTTTTAGGAGCATTATTCTAGTAAAAGAAATCGTACAAAGATATTAGAGCATGAAAACTGATTGTTGAATCACAGGGAATCCAGAGAATAAGTCATTAAATTAGCTTTAGCTTAGGTTAGCTGTAACAGTATCAAAATATCAGGTTCTGGTCTAAACTCAGTTACTGTGATTTGGTTTTGTGGAGCAGTACTGAAATAAGGTGACTGCATTGCAAACTGTATAAAAAATGAAATTATAATATTGATTTACTCATTGCAATGGGAAACAGATGCATACAGAGCAATGAAAAAAAACTGCGTTCAGCTGTGTAAATGAGAAAAATTTTCGAGGCTCGGCCAGATAATTGCACAGACAGGATGAGTAGTGAAGGTAGAGCGGGGCCTAGAGGAAGGTTGTCCAGGTGAAGGAAGGAGAAAAGAGTTAGGAAAAGATGGAGATGCCAGATATAGAACGGTGTCTCCTCAGACTCTTCAGGGTGTCTGCTAAGCAGTTAGTGAGTCACATTTGCATGAAGCTGACTTTTCTCCACAACCCTGGAAGATGGAGAAGGAGAGCAGAAGCCCCTCAGGAGTGGCCTCACAACCTCTTTCACATCACTCAGGCTCTCTTTCTCCCTCACTGTCTTTGTATCCATCTATTCATCTGCTTGTTTATTCATGTCCTTCTTTCTGACACTTTAGCTGCTTCTCCCAGCACCTCTCTGTCTCTGCTTGCCATAGAACCACAGAGACACTGAAAAACACACACGCATGCACTCAATCACATCCACACATGGCCCCTTTCTCACATACAGCAGCTCTTAAACATAACTTGCGCAGGCAGGAGTGTTGACACAGGGAACCGTTGGAGAATTGTCAGGCACAAATCAAAGATACACCTAAGAAATATCTTGACGCGCTCATCTGAAACGACGTGCACAGCCCAGGGCCCCTCTGTGTGTGTACGAATCCCTCTACTCATCTGCAACTCGTCTGATCTCAGAACTGCTGCTGCGTAATATCACTACTTTATAACCACATACGAGAGAGCTCCAATTTCACACATAGTAGATGATGAAACCATTCAGGTGCACTCACGTTAATAGAAAGGAGGTACTTTTTGAGAGCTTCAGCGGGTCATAGTACAGTGTTCAGTGTATACCAGTTACAACCATTGTTATATGTAGGCTCCCAATTTTAGGGCACGGAATATAATTAGACAAATTAAAAGAGAACGTCTGGTTTCATATATTTTAACACTGTCAGACATGGTAAGAACCATGAGCAACAGATGATCATGTGTTTGCTTGACGTATGCGGAAGATAACAAAGGCTATACATTTAAATTATTGCCCAAACTGATTGACACAATTACAAATATAAACCCCAAATTGTAATGTAACAGTAAGAGTTTGGAAGCACTTTAATAGTCTTTTAAAGCATTTTTAGGCATTTTTTCTGATCTTTTGACAGTGGGGCGATGAGGAAATGAGGAGATAGTGGTGACAAACGACATACTGTACAACAATGATCCACAGGCAGCCGGAGTCAAATTGGACTTGTAATTGTATTTTTACCTCATCATACTAAATATTTGGTTGCAAATCCTTTGCGGCCAGTGAGTGGCTAAGATCTAAGACACACAGACATCAGTGGACGGTTGGCACCTCCCCTGGTCTTGTTCTGCCAGGGCTGTGCTGCAGCCATCTGCACTTCTTGCATGTGTCAGGGGATTTTTGCCTTTAGTCTGGTCTTCAGCAAGTGAAACACATGATCAGCTGGTCTGAGGTCAGGTGACTGAATTGGCCAATCAAGAGTTTGGCCCTAAAACACCTTGGTTGCCTTTTCTGTGTTGAGGATTTTTGTCCTGCAGCACTAACCCTGAAATTGGGGCTATAAAAAGGGGATAACAGTCCTACTGTTCATGCAGTTTGCAATATGCACTTAACAGAGGCTCAAACACAATCAATTGCCCTTAAAATTGAGAGTCAGCACTTTTCACTTCAGGGTGTCGGAGTAGAGTCAAAGAAGGAAAATGCTTTAGTTCACAAATACTTCGCAACTGCACTGTATATGAAAAGATCGGATTATGTAATTCTGTCTCAAAGATTTACAGTCAAATGCCGCACTCATATAGAGCTATTTCTGGAGAGGCAAAGCTCTGAGTGGGTGAGCCTCCATATTTTTTTTCCCATCCTCCCCCACTTGGCATCAAAACACACAAACAATAATACCACACTCCCTGACGGCCACGTGAGAGAAACCAGTGAAAGACAGCAGTGTGGAGGTAAACAGAAACCTCTGCAGAGCTTCTATTGAAGGGCCTGGGACCTGAATGCTGCTGCTCACAATGGACGCTTCACGCCTCAGTGTGTTTCAAACCGCAAATTCAGTCTGCAGCTCCTAAGTGTGGCCCTCTATGACTCGGCCATTGAAAACTGTGGACTCAGCCTCTCTGGCAGACAGCACACATTCACAACAACAACCGACTGCCACGGCGCAATGACAAGAGAGAAACGGGAAGAATGAGACAAACAGACTGACAGATGGGCAGAGGCGAAGCGAAGGATTGAAACGGGCACACAAATGGATAAACTGAGAGAGAGAGAGAGAGAGAGAGAGAGAGAGAGAGAGAGAGAGAGAGAGCGAGAGATCCCCCCTATTGCCCAAAATAAAACAAGCGTAGCACCAACAGCAGAGGCAGATGAGCTCGGAGCCGTCAGAGTCCCTTAACTCTCCTCTCTGCTGTGAGTGCAGCATCCCCGCCCGGCTCGGCGTGCAGCAAAGCCGAGGTGGGATCCTTTCTTCACACTCCACTGGGCGGTGGACACACATCACACCGTGTCACCTCCACTCACAGAGCATTAGATCAACTCCCCGCTGAATCACAGACACACTTTCAGCCCCACAGAATGAGGGGATGAGCCAAAGGTTACAGAGGGTCATTTTCAAAAACCCTGTGTGAGCTGAGAGTCAATTCTCTGGGCTCTAATGCACACAGAGACCTTGTGCTTAAAGGAGAGCTACTTCAACTCTTAATTGTACAACTGCCATTAGGGAACTTTTCTATCTCTGCGAGCTCCATTACGACACATTTTGTGTCAATAAGAGAGGCACTAGGCAGAATTTAGGCTCCAAGTGCTGTTTTGTGATTTCTAAGTATTGACGCCCACTGTCACAGCAGTGGGCAAGGAGAGGGTGTGTTACCTTGACAACCATATGCATCAAACTGATAGTTGGACACCAGCGTACAGTGTTTTGTTTTTATTCCCTGCCAAAGCTCGCTGCCAAAATGGATGCCGACACAAAAACACACTTTGCCAGAGGAACAAATGCCAGTCAAGCAAGTGGCGACCTTTGCCTTACAGACAGAACAAAAGCAGAGACACCACAACTGAGACCGAAAGAGAGAGGAGTCGCAGCAGCGGAAAGGTTGGGTAGTTGTTTAGGGACTTAGCAGGTCTACAGAGAGTGTTAATATTAATACATTCACACCCTGGCTGCATCATAGATGGAGATATTTGAACTGGAGACACTTGCCAGGCATGGCAAACAGACTTACATTTGTGTGTGTTCATATCCTATGGGAGGGGAAATTCCTTTCAGAAGAAAGTGTTTGATTCTGAAAGGCCCGGAAGTTCATACTGTTTTGGAAAATCATGTTGCTATTGCAGATGATCTGATGGGGGGGGGGGGGGCCTCTGGAAAAAAAGTTTCCAACTTACCAGAGAAACCCCTCTTCTTTCCTCCTCCTCCCTGGCTGGTTGTCTTGTTTCTTCTTCCTCTGTGGTTTTCTTCAGTCTGGTTAAACAAAAAAATGGAAGAGAATAACAAATCAAATTTTAGTATTCGTAATTTTGATTTCTCTCCTCTCCCTTTGAGGAAACAACCAGGACTTTACAAGATAAGAAAATCCACTCTTTCTTAATAAGGTTTCTGGGTAGGAAGTTTTGCAAAGCGATGCATATTTTCCAACATCCAGTGCATGAATTTAACTACACAATGGGCCCACTACTCTATGTTTGGGTTTATTATAAGCTGCTAATGTCCTTTTCAGATTGGAGGTCTTCTGCTCTGCCACAGTCACACCACAGGTTACACACCAGGATGCTCCCACATTAAACCTCTTCTCATCAAACGACTGGTTTTATGAGAGGAAAGATTCTTCTTCTTTTTTTTTTTAAGCATAATCATCAAACACTTCCAACAGTGACAAGTCTTGGTGGTGAAAAGAGAGCAAACACCCAGGCTGTGTAAACCAGAGTGTGGACAAGGATTTTCGGAGGCAGGAGTGTGTAATCCAAACTGATAGACACTAAAGCCTGTGGCTGAAAGCTGGTGGAGAGACACATCTCCTCCCATGTCTATCCTCTTGTCTCGTCTTATCTCCTTTATCTCTTCTCCTCTCACCCTCTCCTCCTCCTCCTCTGTCCTTCTTCTTCTCTATGCTCCCTTTCCTTGTTCTCCTACTACCTACTGCCATCCTCACTCCTCTGCTCTTGTTCTCTTCCCTCTCACCTCATCTCCTCTTTTGTCTTTCCTCTGTTCTTCAATAGAGTCTTCATTTTCCTTCTCTCTCCTCACTCATCCTGTGTTATCTCAGGGAAGGGTCAGGACCCCATGTGAGTGGTGAAAATATGCAAAAAGTCATGGCACATTTAGAAGGGCGATATACAGTTGTTTGTCTTGACATCATTTCAGTGTTTTATTTTACAGTTAAACTGTCTGTTCTCTCACACGACAACTTTAAATATGTTGTCTGGGGTGACGAAAAAGTCTGAAACCTTGATCTCACCTCTACCAGCCTTTGCTTTTATCTCTTCATTTCACACACCTCTCTTCCCTTTATTACCACCCTGTTCATTTCTATCCATGTTTAACTTTTCTCCCAAGTGTTATCCTCCCTTCTTTTCCGCCATTCTTCCATCTCAGAATGTTGTTGTTCAAAATGACAATTTGACAAATCTTTACACAAATCATGAGAATCTGGGACCTAACCATGGCATCATGAGCCAGAAAAGCCAAAGGAGCTCTGTCCTAATCTATTCTGTCTTTGTCTTCTTTCCCCCCTTCTCCAACCACCTCCTCACATCACCTTATACTCCCTCATCCTTAAGATCAAAAGCCAATGCAGATGTGGGATATAATATTAAACAGCCAGGCTTATATACTTAAATTCAGGACTCAGTGTGCCTTGTTTTTTTTCCTTTTGTTTGCAGTTGTTGTGGTCATTGACTCCAAACAGCACCTCTTTTACTTTATGTCTTTTTCAGGTTTTTTCCTTCTTTCTATGTGGTCATATTGGCATATTTAATCTAATTTTGCATGACAACTGTTGACAACTCTTTGCTCTGATCATGTAAATTTGTTGGATGCATGCCCTGCTCTGATCTTTCAGACCCTTTTCTTTTATCTCCTCCTCTCTAATCACATCCTCTGCTCACATCACCTTTCCTCATCCTCCTGCCTACTGCCTTAAACTGCCATGTCTTTGTTTTCTTTATTTCTTTGTTTTCTTCATACCCAATCCTCTCTTCTAATCTCCTCCCTTCTCTTTCATCCCAGAGTTTTTCAGCTTTAAAGGTGGGGAGCCCCCATGCAGAGAGCCGCAGGAGATGAGGCTGTACACACTTGATATACAGTATTTTTGATTTAAAAAATGTTTTTGGAGATTCATCCCCCACATTTTTAAAGACAGTACAAAAATGTTTCACATGATGACTTAACTCCTTGCTCAAGAGAAATCTCAGATGTTCTTTTCTCTTCCCCTTTACATTCATTCTTTTTTCTTCTTGTTCCATCCTGCTCTCCTTTGTTTAATGCCCAAACCTCTCCGCACTTCTCCTCAAACACTGTCACAATGAACACAGACAAACCGACTGGCATTGATGGGCAAAATGATTGAAGAAGCCAATCCAATTTACTTCTAGCAAAGGTTTATTGACTCCAGTCTGCTGCTGTAAATAATAGTGTGGAAACCCCATTGAGAGATGCCACAGTTTCCATTCGGTTAAATACGAACACTGCTGTCGCTATACAGATACAATTGTGAACTATAGGTTTATAGTAATTTTGTTTCACTCAATCACATTTTTTTCAGATGTTTTTTTTTTCAGTTTTCTTTCAAGATCAGGAGTGTATTATCACCTACGATTCAGTTATCTTAAGGTTATTTCTCATGCTGCTCTTGCAAAATCTACAGTATTTACTTCAAGCTTTCGTATAATTCACAGATTTGGAAAGCCTTGACACCTGTGTCTTCAGTAGCATATTACTTCTTACAGAGTTTTACACCAGAAAATCTGATCCCACACCTCTGAATTTGAAAAGGATCCTGACCCAGATTTTAAAAACCACTGATATACAGCATCACATTATATTATTGCTGACACCATACCTGAGCACAGAGCGACAGCACAGCTATCATCTTGTTTAGCTCTTGCAGTTCAACCTTATAGCTCATAATTTCTGCCTCACTGTGCACTTACTAGATAGCTGCGAAACAGCTGATTACAACTGAGATCTATGAATAAAACACAACAACAAAATGACCTTTCCACATCCTGTTTGAATGAGCTGAAGGCTGATCCCATCAAACGCTGCCTCCCCCCATGACATTGAGCCAGCCATCCCGCCACCCCACCTCTGCCCTTAGACACCACAGTCAGGCTGAGCTCAGTCCAGCTCAGCTGCCATGGTGATAAGCAAAGGAACGGAGGGCCAAGACTGAAAATAGCCGGAGATAGGATGCCGGCAGTGGGCAGAGAGCAGGACTACAAAACGCCTCACAGCAAGAGACCTGCGCTGCCCTCAATACCTCAGGGAGCACTCTCGTGCCATGAGTGCTGACAAACAAAAAAGACAGCTGAATCTTTGTAAAATGTTGCTGTTCTGTCTACATCCATCAATGAACAAAAGTGGTTAGAGTCAAGAACAAATAACAAACATGTGTCACAATCATCCTGAAACTTAAAGCTGCTCCAATCAATATTTTCAGGTAAACAATGGATCAGTGACATCATGACTGTGTGTAATTTGAAAGGGATGAAGTCACAGATAATAATCACCTTACCCTGCAGTTTTTAAGCATCTTTTAGCATTTTGTTTTGGTTTACTGGTGGTCAACTAACTGTTTTTGTTTACCCTCATTGTAAACCATTGTTTTGTATGAAAAATCACTGATAAACCCACTGTACATTACCTGCCAATCACCAACAGCAGAAAAAATTAGCAGCTAGCTGGTGAAGTAGTGGTACAGTTAGCGCCACTACTTCTTAAGAGCCAGACATATCTATCAGGAGTTGGTGGAGACCCAAACAGAGCTAAAGGACAGTGAATATCAGACTTAAATTCATCAGGTGAACAAAAACTAGGCTCCAAATGAATGCTAATGTAGCTCCACGTTTGCATGTGTAAATAAGCCACTGTTTGCCAACAAGATTGCCATATCAGTTTTATAGATAGATAATATGTCATTGTTGTGTTTACAGCTTGTTGTGCTTCCCTTAAGTGCCAAAAAAATAAAAGCAGCCTATTAAGAAGAAGCTGCAAAAAGCTACATGTTAGCTGTTGAAAATGAAATTTAAAAAAAATTGCATCACTAATAAGAAATATTGGCTGGAGTTACTTTTACAAGCTGAATATCATTATAAATATGATGTATAAAATATTTAGTACCAAGCAATGTGGATATGCTAACTAAACACAAACATGAATTGATGTTCTGTCTGTATGCTAGAACAGAAGCTAACAAACGTACATCACTTAACTGTAATACAGCAGCCTCCAAGGACATAGTGCATGTTTCTATTTGTCATATCATGCAAAATATGACACGTTGAGTAAAGTGAGATGTCCACAGGCTGAATAAGCATCATCACTGCAGATGATGCCAGGTAGTGAGGTGTCACACGTTTTTCTAATGACAGTCTGTTGGTTTTCTTCTCCAGGCTGTGTTGTTGTCATGTGTGTGCCTACCTGTGCCTACCACACAGTGGTGTGTGTGTGTGTGTGTGTGTGTGTGTGTGTGTGTGTGTGTGTGTGTGTGTGTGTGTGTGCGTGTGTGTGTGTGTGTGTGTGTGTCCTCTGACAGGGGAAGGGGGCTCAGCCTGTGGGTTTAATTTTAGACTCTTGGCTAATGAGAGGCAGAGTGTGGCTGTAGACGATACCACTTTCCCGATGAAGCATCATTACCACCAAAGACGGGAGAAATAATTAGAGCCGGATCACTTTCTTTTTTTTTTCCCCCCTATGATGAATTTACATAAGGGGACGCTGCTCACAGAGACAGAGATGTGCCATTAAACTGAAGACAAGCTGAGATTCAGCAGAATAAACAGCAGAATAAAGATGATATGTTGATTTGTTGATGTTGCAAGTGCCAGAAAAGTGCAAGCTATCCATGAAAATGTTAATAGCATGGATGATTGTCAGAAGAAACAAGCTTTAATGGACATATCACTGGAGAAAAAGTCTGCTCAGGAAAAGAAACACCCTCACATCCTCACCTTCACAGACCAAAGCTGGTAGAAAACCAAGAGGATTTGCTGTTTACCAGAAATTCAGAGAATTAATTGACAATTTTCTTTATCGATTTATTTTCTAAATTAATCTATTCATCATTTGATGTATAAAATCTCAGAAAACTGAAAAATACAGTATATGTAACAATTTTGAGCCAACCCCCAACAGTCTATTACCAAAAGAGAAAATATTCAAAACACTATCACATTTGGAAAAGAAAAGCAGAAAATCTTCACAATTGAGAAGCTTAAACTAATAATCAACAGCTTGCTTTGTCTGACCAAGAGTAGATAACCAAAACACATTAACTTACAATGATACAATAGAGAGAAGAACAGCAAATCCGCACATACAAGAGGCTTGCAGAATTAAATATTTTGTACTTATCCTTGATAATAAACTGAAGATGAATTTTTTGTACATCAACTAATTGATCAAGTGTCAGAATCATCCAGAAGGTTTCATTAGTTTAGGAGTGAAAGAAATCCACTGGACTTGGATCATCACCTGCAGATCTTCAGGAGCATCACAGGCTTTGCTTTCTACACAACAGGTGATTATACGCTCTAAGAGCCCCATGAACAAAATAGAGTATACATCACCTCTATCTCAGCACGTGTCAGTAACAATAAATCCCCTCAGTGTGTGCATCCGTTGCATCAGAGTATAGTTCAGTTGTCTTAATCCCAGCGGCTGTGTATTCCTCGATGTGTCTGCTATGACTGAGTGACAGCAAAGAGAGAGGAGCCGATTCCCTCACAAAATCAACCCCCCCCCCACCCCTCCAACACACCCACAACCCCTCCTCCCACGTCCCTCCCCTGACCCTCCCTCCCCTCTCACAGTGGGATTAAAACAACCTTTTGTCTCTCTACAATAGGGGTTAAACATTTCCTGGTATCACATGAACAGCGCCCAGGATCTACAAAGTTACCGGGTGGTGTTTTTTTTTTTTTAAGACAGGTTTGTACAAGAGCATTAAATATTCAAAAAGTTATTTGTTTTGCATCAGATGCAACTGTCTGCAGGATGAGGAGATGACAGAGCATAACATCCTGCAATATGAATTTGGCAGAGCATAAAAGCAAAATTGACACTATAATTGTGGGTTAAATCAAATGGCACCCAGTGTACACTACAATAACTGTCAGCTGTACTGATTGTGCTTGAGTCAATGCAGCTTTCTGGATGTTCAAAAGAGGGTGGAGGTGCAGCAGAGGGAACACAGCAATGCGAATAAAAGGAAAAAGCCTCAAGGCACATCCTAAGGACTTCCTTTCCCATACAGTGAGAAGCCAGAGAAAGTGCTCACCTACACTCAACAGATGTCCCCATGCAATCTAATCTAGTTGACTCGGTGAGGGGAAGCGTATTTATTGCCGACTCCTCACTGGTATTATTGCAGCCCGTTTTAAAAGAATAGATGTGAAAAAGGCCTTTTGGTGTCTGTTAGCTATGGTTGCAGAGGACAACAATGGTTTGAAAGAGTCACTGTTCTCTGGGCTCAGCCCTCAATAATGGACCTCTCACTACAAAAGCACAGAGAATGTAACATAATCTGTCTCAAAGAACATTGTCCATCACAGTGAACAATGATTTAGACTCCGGTAAAAAAAAACATTATTTAACACTTTTGTCCCTCTCAGTTGCAGTGGTGGAATGTAACTAAGTACATTAACCCATTTACTGTACAAGCACAATTTAGAGTTAGGTATTTCCATCCCATGGTACTTTATAAATGCATTCTATTTTCAGATCAAGATTTTGAATAAAAGAGCTTATAAAATGCAAAACACTGATAAAGATTAAACCAGTAATTACTAACCTGTTTGGCGTGTTGATTTCTTGTGAGAATATCTAGTTTGGGCTTGTTGTCATGTTTCAGATGTCTGCGAGATGTTCAATTACACCCAAGACACATTTCCCCCCTTTTTTTCAAAGAATCAGAAAAAAGTAAAATAAATAAATAAATAAAATCAAAATGTCAAATGCCCATATCAATCACCTCACGATACCTCAGATTTATCTTGTGACCCTTCAGAGGGACCTTAGCCTTAGGTTGGGAACCACTGAACTAATCTATCAAACAGCACATGCACTACATTGGTTAAAACTAGCTCCAACTTGAGCAGCTACAACAGTGAAATGTGGCTGGCACACCCATGCGTCTGTTCTGACAATATAATAATATCATAATTCCTAATGTACCAGCCACAGGAAACACTGCACTGCTGAACTAGTTCTTTTACTTTTCATAGTAGTATATTTTGATGATAATACTTCTGTACTTTTTGCTGAAGTAGGATTTTGAATACAGGACTTTTACTCGGAGTATTCTCCTTTGTCACTTTTACTTGTTTTGCTTCCACTGGTGTGTAGTGCTCCTTGCAGTTTGGCATATAACCACTTAATAATCTCACAAAGGCATATGACTTCTGTCTGCATCAGGAAGACATGCTCAATGGCTTCACAACATGCCCATTGTTGCATGCTACTGCGACTATAATGTCCACCCACTTACTGTGATGAACAGATCAGAGCTACATTGGTGGTCAAGAGACCTGAAACCTCTGTGCCAAAATTCCACCTTAATTCACTAATGAACAGCGTCAGTCGATTTCTGTGTAAACATAACTCAGCACGTATAAAAGCTTTCTCAGCATCTCACGTCACCGCATGAGAAGCCATTAATTTAAAAAATGTTTCATAAATAAAAGCATTCATCGTGGCAGAAATCTTTCAGAGATGATGGATGGCAGAGAGGTGTATGGATTATGGTATGAAATGAGTGAAAGGGGCATAATTCATTGAGTGAGGGGCGTGATTGACCAAGTTTAATGGGCATTATTTCTGCACACTGACTCTGTTGAGCAGAGACACTGGGCGATCCCCGCCGGCCCATTGCTCCTTCAGACTCACACTGAGATAGGAGCGGCGCCCTCCCTGCTCTTTGTCATGACACCAATAGAAGAACAATATTTCAATGGCAACTGCATATTTCAATGGCAACTTTTAGCAGAACAAAGTTCATGCTGTGCTCTAGACCAAGCCCTCCTAACTAGAACTGCACGCTGTCTTCATGTGTGTGTGCGTGTGTGTGTATGTGCATTCGCCTGTCAGTGGGTGTTCGTGGAGAGGACTCCTTTCTAGTTTCCTATTCAGAAATGTGAATGGGAGTGAAATATGATTGGCTCAGGAAGAGAATAAGGGGCTGGGTTCACAAGGCTATCGGGGCAGGGTGGGGGGACACTTGTGAAATACTTCACTGCTGTCAGAGACCGAATGAAAGGACAAGTATGGATGATTTAGTCCTCTTAAGCTCGCTGCTAACACATTCCTACAAGTAATTTTCAACGCTTGTTTGTTTGAGTTCTCTTAACAATATTGTTTTGGAGGTCACATCACATCAGTAATTCAAGTAATAAACCATGACAATGCCTTGATAAGACAGAACAGCACTGTCCTCTGGCAGTCGCTTCGCCTTGTCCTCATCCATGTCTGTGTCAATTTTAGCCTCGCTAACTCTGGCTGAACTCATCGCAGCACAATAACAGAGAGGAGTCTGGTGTCGGAGGTATCACATGGCGACACTATCATGATAACTTGGGGTATCTGGTTAACTTCAAAAGGAGCGACATGAAGGAATTTCACACTGAACAAAATGAAACGTAAATTTTGCATCAAGCTCCACTGATGACACAGGCATCAGATTCAGGTTGCGGGGGACAATGAGGAAAACAAAGCGGTCGGGGTCTTAAGGGAATTTACATGAATTACAGCAAGAGGCCTATAGGGCCGGCCGCGACCTCTCCTCAGCTTTTTGAAACTAAACAAGACCCTGATCCCGCCCATCAGCGCACACACACACACACACACACACACACACACACACACACACACACACACACACACACACACACCCACAAAGACACACTGATAGAGAATGGTGTGACTGGTTTCCATGGTGCCATGAGGCTCACTGACAGGGCTGGAGTGTTAACATGCTCACGGACAACAGAGAGGATGATGGAGAGAAAAAGAAAAGGACAGAGGGAGAGAGAGAGGCAGCGAGAGCGCAGTAAAAATAAACAAAGAAAGAGTAGAATAGGAGAGATTTACCACACACAGGCGGCAGACCATCCCTGAGGTTAAGGACCTCAAGTGTCATGTATCGTATTTCTTTTTAACTCAAAGACCCTCAATGAAACAAATCGAAACAGTTCAACTTAACAGAAGCCAGAGCAGCAGCAGCCTCTGTTTTTTCTTTCCCATAACTGTGTACAGCATTAACTCTGTTTCTGTGATGCACATTATTAAAGGATCACTCTGTTCTGATTCAATTTGGCTCTCATTTTTGTTGTTTTTGGCCGTCTTTCCTATCATTAACACTGCACTCACTGAGTCAATTGCTTAAATCTGGAAATGCAGCAGAAATGACGCCCGACAGGACATGAAACAAGCAGTCAGATGATTATACCCGTTTTAAATTTGAAGAAAACAATCTTAAAATCCTGGATTTGCACATGTGTGCAATCACTTTGAATAGATAATCTGCTTAATATAATGCATCTGGAATGCATGACAGCAGGACTGAATCATTTTCTGTGATCTACATCCAAAGGAAAACTACAGTTTATTACAACTTTTATTTTTGTAGCCCAGCCACTTGGTGCCTGACCTGATTTCTTGTTGGGGGTGATTTTGTTTTGTTTTGCCCAAACCAATCAGCAGCGAGCGACGTGTTGTTCCTGCTAACGTCATTTTCAGTTGACCAGGAGGCTGCAACAGAGGAAACTAGGAAACTTATTGGTTTTTATGTTGATTAAATGTATATGTTGATCTCTGCATGGACGTACAAGAGCTTGTACAGCTGTGCCGATCTCATCCAAGCTTGTTGCTATTTTTCTGTTGCCTTTTTTTCATGAATGCAGTCAGGTAGCTCGGTTCCCCAATCTTAATGCCATCTGCTGGGCTCTGATCGGTCTGCTGTTTCTCCAATATCAGATCTGTTAGAAGAGTTCAACAAATTTGAGATGTCAGAGCGGGTTTCGAGGTCTGGAACCTGGTTAATCAGTTCTACGAGCTGTGAAAGCATTGTACACACTAGATGTATTGCTTGAATCTTGGAAAGTGGCAAAATCACTAGAAAAAGGTCCGACACAACAATCAGTAGCAGTCAGACAACCAGATAGGCTGTAAACAAGCAAATATTATGTCACTAATAATCCCTCTCTGCAGAGGCAAACTGAGAATGGGCAAGAATATAGGATGTACAGTAGGTTAAAGCTCAACCAGGAAGACCATCTGTCAGCGACAGATGTTTATATCAGACAGTTCAGGTTATAGTTTCACTGTTCCCCTTTGTTTTTTTTTCCTCAAAATAAGTTTGTCTGACCTGGGGTCTGTTTACCACTTGTATGACGGTCTGAATGCTCATGTTTGTTGTCCTGTTGTACCAATTTGCAGCATTGCTGCTGTGCTCCCAGATCTCTGTAATTACTTTGGTGAGTATAATGCACCATCACAGGCGGATAGAAACTGAGAGGCCAGAGCTTCAAAATTAAAACACAAATTGTAATTAACCATAGTTTTTCTTTATGGCTTAGCAATCCCGCTCGATGGACATCATACGCCTTTTATCTCAGAAGAACTAAAACGCAAACACACTTGTCAAGAACAATAATGTACTTGTTATCCACATTATTTCTGTTTGACTGCACTGTTCCCCGAGGTTCCTTTAGTTTTTTTTGTATTGTCTGTCTGCCCTTTGTTGTCTTGCACAGCTTCCCTGTGCAATATGGAATTATTAATGATATTTCCACTGTGGTGGAGCTGAGGTTTAAACTATTGGCTTATACACAACATGTTTGATCATCTGACTGTCAGACTTTATTGGAGCAATGTTGTTGTGTTCCCAGATTTCAGGACTTAACTTGGTAAGTACGATATGATCAGAAAACTACAAAAATGCGGCTGAATTTTTAATAAAGCAGAATATACACCATCTCAAACACGAATCCCTCCTCCTTTGGCTATTGTTAGCTCGCCATGTACGAGCCAGTGACTTTGAGTGACTTGCCAACAATAGTCATACAGTATATGGCAACATGGCAACCATTCATGTGATAATGAAGCAGAGGAGAGGAAACTCTACAGCCTGGTTTGATACAGTATGTATGGGGCTCGCCTCCAACTGCAGAGAGCACCAGCTGAGGACATGACGGGAGATGGAAGAGATCCAAGTGTTTTCTGCAGCAGAGAGACAGAAAGGCCCACTGAGCAGGTCCTCTCCTCTATATGCACCATACTGCCACCAATAAGAAGATCATCCTCGGTCCAGTGAGCATTGACAGCCATCAATAAACACACACTGCCACACACACACACTGCCACACACACACACACACACACACACACACACACAGACACACACACGCGGACACACGCCCTCCTCCTCTCTCAGTATGTACATGTGTGCTGATCCCTGCTCCCATATGTGTCCACAGAAGGTGTAGGCATGTGTGCACCTCCTTTGCTTCCCCACCAGGACCAATTTCCATCCACCGTCTGTGTGGGAGTGTGCGATCGATGCTGCAAGCGGCACGTCATCCAGGCTGTTCATTACTGTTGGCAAGGCTGCGGCCATAAGCAAAAACAACCTGCCCCACTGACGTATCACACACCGTCCACGGCCGGATGGATGGACGGCAGTTTAACGCCGTGTAAAAACATTACGAGCAGCTACAAAGAAAAAAAAAAAAAAGCAGAATTTGAGTTTGCTGCTCGACTGTCATTCCTGGTTTACATTTCATTACTTTTCATTAGTTTCATTAGCCAACCATAACAACAGCTGAGGGAGCCGTCTCCAGAAGCCGTCTTTGAAGTGCATGTTTGTGGCAGCAGGAGGGGAATGAGATTTCTCTTCTTCTTCATCCTCACCCACGCTGTGTCCAGCTCTCACACCACCTGTCTCCTTAACACAACCTCAGCCTCCCAAGAGCTCACAATCGCGTATAGTATCCACGACAACACAAACACGGTATCACAGAAGTAGTGTTGTCCAGTATTAAGAGTAAAACAAGACTAAAGCTACATCCACTGTACCACGTTTTAATTTGCGGACGTAAACAGGAAGCAGATTGTCTGCTCTGCAGTTGGGTAATTGCATTAAATAATACAAACAAGCAACAGCAAAGGCAGTTATAGCATTAAAATTGAGAATTTAACTGCACAACAGCTGCTGGAAAAGACGACAAGGTCATTAACGCTTATAATTCGTTATGTTGCATTCACCACTGGTAGTCGATCGGTAAGACCCAATCAGGGAGCGACTGTGGAAGTCTACATCATCGTTTCCAAAGGTTTCCGTTTCTTTCCGTCCAGACTACAACACAGCCCTGAAGTTTCAAACTAAAACGGGATCAGCAACTTTTCCAAAAGTGTCGAAAAGTCGACAGAACACAGCAAAAGACATGCGTTTTAAAACTAATATGTAGAAGTGTAGATGTAGCCTACGAGCCTCGTCTTCTGTACTAGTGGCTGTTCTCTAAGAGAGTTGAGTTTTGAGCTAAATCCTGACATCAGCATGCTCACAGTAATATTGCTTGTATGTTGCATGTTTATCAGCTACAATGCTCACCTTCTTAGTTTAGCATACTGACATGCTAACGTGCTAATTTGCACTACACACAAAGTACAGCTGAGGCTCATGAATTTTGCAGGTTTCAGTCACAAACCAAAGTGTTAGAAAAACTGAAATTGAGACCTGATGATGGTGCTAGGTCGATGAAAAGTTAAGGGATGACCAAAGTGATTAACACAAATGTGTGTACCAAATTTAATGGCAATACTTGTCAAGACATTTCACTTAAAATCACAAATGTCAGCATTTTGGCGGTGTTAGAGTTCAAGTCGGAGAATATCCAAAGTCAGTATAGGATTCATTTTCTGGGGAAGATGAATGTCTGCACAAATTTTCTTAACAATCCATCAAATAGCTGCTGAGATATCTCAGTCTGGACACAAAGCGGTGACTGAACGACATCATTCTGGAAACCAAGCATCAAAGCAAGACCACCAACAGATCAAAAAGAAAGGCAAAGAAGAAAAGCCTGTCAGTAGCAGTGAAGACTAATGTGCATGTATATCTATAATGGTTTTGAAAATGCAGCATTTACACTGCATCAGCACATCAACCTGCAATTTACTGAATGAGCAGAGGAAGGTAATAAAGATAATGCTTTCTGCAGGCTAAAATTAAAGCATCACCTCAAACACACAGCTACATGGCTCTTCAAAGGTAAAACAGATGGCAAAGCAAAAGCCAGGAGAAACACCTTGAAGCACCTGCATAATAGCAAATGCATTATCATGTAGCACTTCTCTTTTTCCATTAGCACAAACACAAAATTGTGGGCTTTCTAGTGAGTCCAAAAACTGACAATCTGATCTTTCACCTCCTACTTGTTCTCTGATGTAAAAGTCCATATGGCTCTTAATGAGTCAACAGCAAAAAAAAAAAAAAGGCAAGTAAAAAGAGCAACTTCTGTTCGCTCCTTCAGTACAGATATTCCTATAAAAATAAAAAACTTTGATACTAGTGAAACCAACCAGAGACAGCTGGCATGGTGGGAGTGTCAGTGACGTGGCGTTATGTTGAGGTGTGCTGAGCCAGTGGTGAGGGAGACAGCGCTGAAGGGTTTAATCAGCCTGTCTACAGCAGATTGATGCATGCACACACACACACACACACACACACACACACACAGGTTGCTACAGGTGCCAAGATAAAAATGCAGAGGGAGGGAGACAGAGAGATTTGAAATATAGCAAAGAAAGGAGATATGCCAAAGGCAGGAGCAAATGAGCAGAGCAGCAGAGAAAAAGACAGGATGGTGTGGAGGTGTTTGCTCGTTAGCTGCTGTGTGTGTGTGTGTGTGTGTGTGTGTGTGTGTGCGTGTGTGTGTGTGTGTTTGTGCGTGTGTCTTTGTGCGTGTGTCTTTGTGCGCGCGTGCATGCGCAGTGGACAGTATATATAGTTATATGTGTGTGTGTGTTTGTGGGAAGGGAGAAGGGTGTGTACATTCCTGCTACATGAACGTGAAAGTGTTTGTGCTTGTAAGTGTGCAAGTGTGAGCTTGTGTGACTGTTTGACACAGGAGTACACAACACTGAAACATGAATCCCCTGAGTGTGTGTGTGTGTGTGTGTGTGTGTGTGAGTGTGTGTGTGTGTGTGTGTGTGTGTGTGTGTGTGTGTGTGTGTGCGTGTCGTGTACTGTAGTGTGTGCTACAGCCAGCAGCTGGCTAACTTAGTTTCGAACAAAGACTGGAAACAGGGTGAAACAGCTTGGCTGAAATTTGCCCACCTGTACCTCTGAAGCTCACTGACTTACATGTTGTGTCTCGTTTGCTGAATTCTCACAGATGGCGTAAAACAGAAGTGACAAGAGAGGGTTGCACGTAATGGACTACATGTTGACCACTATGTGAGAATTTAAATGATGTGCACTACAGTAAATAACCACTGCCTGCCTGTCTAACTGACCCAGTGGAGGGAGACCACACAGTCCTCCATCCCTCTCAAGGCTCCTCCATCCACCCACTGCCTCTTTTCTCCCTCCACCTCTCTTTTCCTCCCCTCTCTTCCCAGACTCCACGCTCCTTGGTGCAGGTGACAGCACAGGGACAATGGGATGATATCACTGGTCGGCTCCTAGCAGCTTGTCTGCATGCTGCACAATAACAGACTGCTGCAGCTCTAGTGTGGCACATTGTGAAGTTTGTATAAGAGAGAGAGAGAGTGAAGGCTTCACAAAGAGCAGGAGAGACAGAGGGCGAGAGAAGGAGGGAGGCAGAGAGGGGGAGAGAGAGAGAGAGAGAGAGAGAGAGAAAAAGACAAACTGTACTGCTCAACTGAGACCGAGGGAAGAAGGAGGGTGGGGAGAGTGAGGAGGAGAAGCGTCAGTATATGTGAACACTGTGGTGGTCATGTGTGTATGCAGAGTACACTCAGCCTATAGCCTGTGTGGCTATAGCTCAATCTGTGTGGGCAGGACTGCAGACTGTGCTGCCTTATAATTACAGCACTGCTCCTTCCTCCTCTCCGACAATGTCTCACACACATACAAAAACACACACGCGCAGCAAACAGCACATGGCGCACCTGCCATGAGCCAGATTGGATTTACACTGCATCAATAATTCAGCCTCACATATATCCCCAAACACGCACAATAAACACTCTCTCACACACAGACACATACGCAGACACACTCGACACAGGTTGTTTTTAAGTAACCGACAGCGTTTAGAGGAGGCAGTGGTCACAAACTGCAGGAACACACAGTGAGACTGAGAGAAGCAGCGGATAACTGTGGTTAGAGGCTAAACATGTTCCACTGACTGAGCCTGCATCATTACAGCACACATTACCTCAGTTATTAAGCCTGAATAAAAACAACATCCCTGGGCTTCCTGTTCTCGAGCTCCATCATTAGACTTCATCTGAGACAGGTTGAGTTCCAGCCACACTGTTGGAGGGAGGCTTTCATCTCCTGCCCTGCCCTGGTTTTTAGCAGCTGAGTACAACATACAAATGGACTTCTGTTATTTCAGTCTGTTGTTTATCCTTGGTCAGTCAATACTAGTGCTGCTCATATTGAAATACGAAGAACCGATTACTAGCCTACTATCGATTAAAACAGTTAAAATATCCTGGGCCATCAGGACCATCTGAGCAGGTATTCTCCACAGCAGGTCTCACAGTTAACAGACTAACCCCGCAGGATGTCAACGTGTTGGTATGCTCAACAAAAACCAGGTGACAAGCTGTCCCCTGTCCCGAGGACTGAGGTAGACCTGACCTGCATATATATATATATATATATTTTGAGGTCTGAAAAATGCCACTGCAAGTTTCCGTTTCGTTAACCCGTTGCCGTTTCTGATCATTCATCAGCTGAGAGAAGAGGAAGAGGAGGTCTCGTTGCAGTGCTCCCAGCGCTGGAGGATTCAATGTGCTTTTTGTTTTGTTAATCTGTTTATTCATTAGAAAGTCTGGCGACTATTTGCTACATATTTCAAGAAGCTATTTAATATTTTCCTACACGGGAGAGGCTATTACGCTGGTTATACACAGCACACGCTGCGCCGGAGGATTCAATATGTGTTTTGTTTACAGACACTTGTCTTTTCTAAATAGTACATTTTAATCTTGTCGGCTAAAGAGCGTCGGCTAAAGAAAATGTCAAATACATTATTATAATTGTGTGATTAGATGTAGATCGTCAAATATTATTACTGAAGATCTAACCTGCATCTAGAGTCAGTTATGATGTGCTCTCTTTGAATATTAGGGATGTTACTAATAAATTACTCTAATTATCAATTATCTTTCATCTTTCTGTTCAATGTCATGCCTCAGGGCTCCAGGTCATGTTTTCAAAACAGCTTGTTTTGATTAACCAACAGTCCAAGCAAAAGATATTAAATTTACATGAAAATATAAAACACCAACAATTGTGGGGCTGGAACAAGCAAATATCTGGCATTGATTACTAAAATAACTACCAATTAACTTTTAGTGGATTGAGTAATTGACTAAAGGTTTCATCCGTAGCATGTAGGACAAACATGCATCAAAGTTGGCTGTAACTAGACAGACAGGATACAAACCATATGTGTTGCTGAGTTATTGTATCAGCTATTGGATGTGGAAGAAGGCAGATTGACTAGAAGGATATTTATTCAGATAAACAATAATTAAATTGATGAGAATTGATCAGAAGACGTGACCACTTTGTGTTATAACTATGCGTTTGGCGATGTAACACAATGCAACCGCATCAGCCTTTCTTGGAAATATCCTTGTAATTTGCAACAAAATATCAGCTATCTTTTAGGAAATTATGAGAAATGTTTCCAGGAAAGTAGCTGGAAAATACACACCTTTAAGTTAGTTTTATATACATGTTACCGCAAAATATCTTGTTATATTTCTGATGTTTGATATACAGAAATGTCTTGTAGTCCCATGTGTGACGGGCCAAATGTTTGGCAAGACAGAAATAAAAGTAACTACAGGACAACGAGGAATTGTGTTTTAACTGAATGGGATTTTATAGTTCCAAAGTATCAGGGTGATATGATACAAGCCCAAACTACAACATCCATAAATGTCCTATTACAGGTCAACTGGCTCCTGGATTAAAGTGAACACTTACAGTGCTCTCCTATAAATGTGTTCAACCATCTTTGTAATTTACAGTGGAAAAGCTCATGTATTGATCATACCACCCATTAGCACTTTCAACCAGGGCTGTATTGGAAACACTTGAAGTGCATTCCTTGTTTTGAGAAAATGTCCCCCCCCCCCCCTCTGCTGGCATGTAATAATGCACTCCAATGGATACATGCCTCCATTAGACTGAGGCCTATTTGAAAATATTCTGTAATGCAAACATAAACAACAACAGTTGACCTTGGAGGGTGATTCTTACTGAAATAATGTAGTGCACCGTTGTTCTAAGAGGATCCTGAGGAGGGACGTTGGAATATTTTCTTGGGTATAGTAATTTATTCACTTGGATGTCGAACACAGGAGGGGGCAGGAATTTTGAGGAGTGTGTAACAATTGGGCTTTTCTTTCCCCAAATCTGCATAATTATTGAGGTTAATTCAACTCAGAGCTTGTGCACCATTGTCTTTGAATGTGGCTGCCACTGCTTAAATGAATAAATTAGTGACAAAACGAAGCTGACAGACAAGCTCTGCCTGAATGCACGGTGTCAGAGGAACAGGCTCCGAGGAGAAGAAGAAGCTGCAGGAAAAAGCCTTCACTTGATTTGCTGGAGACAACAGCCTTGTCATTTACAGGCCAGAGTTTTCTTAGCGATATGATTTCACTGGTATCTGTGCTACATGCTTAGTTATTCACATTCAACCTAGAGGGATTTCACACAGCTTCTACTATCTGTGTGTTAGTCTTTGTGGTCTGTGTTCCCTCTGACACACTCTTGATAAGCAAAACTAACGTTGCTGCAGTTGTGACAAGACACCTTGTACTCTTCAGGGAAATGATATAACAAAATGGGACAGATGCTCACTGCCGAAATAACGTAGATAACAGCATAGAGAGTGGCATAATAAGGAAAGTGATGGCACTTTTTTTTTTTTTTGATAAATAGATCACCATTATTTTAAATTTAAAAAATGGCTGTAGGGGATTTGTTGCAAGCTGAATGCATTGACAACATGCTTTAAAGTGTTTACCATCTTACCAACACCAGATGTCTTTTGTGGACAGGTTGGGGAGAAAAACAGCAAATTGGTATGCAAGAAACTGCTCTCAAAGATGCTGTGTAGCATATAGAACGATGTTTTGCTTCACACAAATCAGCTCATCGTTATATTTCACCACTTCCTCTTGTCAGAAAGTCAAAAAAATGTATCTTACTTGTGTTGCATGTTTTTATCCGCCTAAATATAAGGAATTATTTCAGATTTTATTGGTGTACATTATCTGTCACCTGTTCCAATTTCTCCTATGAAGACATATTTCATATTTTTACAGCTGTGTTTTACTATATTGTCATTCATTACCAGCATTCACTTATGGATGACCACAGGAGAAATTATAGTTGTTAACAAACACATTAATTAACTCTTATATACGGTATGCACAACTAGATTATAGAGTGTTTTAAACTGTTTATCAAATGTTTATAGTATGCTTACTAGTCTGCAGCCACAGTGACTCAGAGGGCGTAGACGGCAGCTAAATGCTAATGTCACCAACATGCTCACAATAACAATGCTAACATGCAGCAGCAGGTGTAATGTTGGCCATGTTCACCATCTTAATTTAGCATGTTAGTAAACTAATAGTGGTTAATTAGCACTAAGCACAAAGTCCAGCCGAGGCTGATGAGAACATCATTAGTTTTGCAGGTATCTGGTCACAAACCAAAGAATTGGACAAATCAAAACTTTGTAATGATGATAAAAGGTCATGGGATCACAATTATTTACATTGATTACAATTCATCCCATAGTGGCACTGAAGGAAGAGTCAATTGATCATCAGTCATTAGGATTCATTCTCTGGGAACAATGAAAGTCTGTACAAATTTTGTGCCACTATTTAGTATATGTTCAGATATTTCACACTGTCTAAGACAAACTTTGACCTGATGGTGGCATTAAACTCATGTAAGCACCAAAGTCAGTGGGGTTCATCCTCTGGGAAAAGTGAATGTGTGTTGAGTATTTGTTGTTGAGATATTTCAGTCTGGACCAAAGTGGTAGCTTAGCTTGGCTAAAAATGTGCAATACATGTTGTATTTACTAAAAAAAGCTGTAAAGCTCTGCTCACTCACTCACTGTTTTCTCACCTACACATTATCAACCTACTGCACAGGCAGAAATCAAATTGTACAATTGGTTTATACACCCACAGTTACTTCCCTCTATCCCATAGTGACATCCCTCTTCTGAGGTGGGACTAGATTTGGGTTAATGTACTTAAACGTGTCCCCGTCTGGGCTTTTATGTGTGCAGTGCTGCTGTTATTTCTTCAGGCTCTTGACATGATAGATGTGTGTCCTTGACATGACTGATGACCAACTGGAGACCTCAGAGGGCTCTTGTCAGAGAGGATAAGCCCCCTGAGTGGTGCTGGGGGGGGCCAAGGACACATCAGCTTCAGGAGGAGGTCTGAGTGCCGCCTGTCTCCAGCAAGTCCTTCCAGGGCTTCAAATCAAGTCCGTGTAGTTTGACTGACCGACCAGCCTGTCTGGCTGGGTACCTCTGGCCTTTCAAGGTCCCTCTCTGCTTGAGTGCTCAATTAGTAACTAAGAGCCTCGCTGACAGGCTACCATTAAGTCCAATAGCAAAGCTGGTTTAACACTGTTTTAGCTGTTTTTATAAGAGGGCGACTACACCATGCACACCAAGCCCCGAGGGCAGACAACTATGAACAAGTTGAGCCCCTTCAACTCACTGACAACAAGCAGCGAGACAAGAGAAGACAGGTACTAGTCACACAAAGGAAGCTAATCATTTAACTGCAGGGCTTTTCTGATCCCCCAGCTAAGCCTCTGTAGTCAAGCTGTATTCACTTCACTTTTTAGTTCTTGATTTGTTGACTTTAAGAGAAAGAGGCTTGAAAAGATCAGTGTCAGGAGGACACCTGCTACAGAGGTATCTAAGGTCACAGACTGCTGGCAAGATTATTTTTATAGAATTTAGTCATTTTGAGTATAATCTTTTTTTGTAGGTAGACATGTATTAAAAACTGCAGGTTTTCTTGGCTATTCATCTGTTGTGGGTGTAACTGCTGACAAGCTCATTTGATGCCACAGTAATCTCTGTGTTCTAGTAAATAAAAAAAAAAAGTCCAAGCCTTGGAAGAATAGCCTGGATCAGCACTTTATACTGCATTTCCTCTCTCTATGCAGTGATCACAATGCCAGTTAAAGCTGCCTGCTCCTTTTCCTTCCAGTTTGTACTCATTATAGAGTGGCAAGTCAAAAAGCCCCACACAGTGGCAGGCATCCTGATCCCGGTGTGCCTTTCACATGTAAAACAGTTTCAGATGGGCCCAGTATTGTGCCACTATAATACAGCATCTGCTTTATGGCATGGAAAAAATGCATTGTCACCGAGCGGCAGTGAAAGAGCCATTGAAGGACGGCCAGGGCTTCACCAAAATGCTGAGGCTTTGACCGTGACACAGACTGGTGGGTGGTGGTCAGACGACCTGCACACTACTCCAACACTGAGGTCGTGAAGAAGAAGGCCAAGACAGAAAATGAAACGTAAGTGCACAAGAATCAATCCACTGAGGAACTTTCTATTCGGGCCAAAGTTTGAGAACAGGAGACTGAACTGCACAAACTAGTCAATATACCGCATAACTTCAATGGAGCTAAAAAGTCTCTAATGAGGCCTTGTATCTGGTCTCAATGCAGCAGTGTTGTGGGTCAGAATGCTGCAGTGAGCACTGGAGCTTGGCCAGGTGGGAATGAGACACTACGCAGACAGAGACAGAAGATGCCCCTCATCCCTTAACTCTCCATTAAACATTTAGAGCAGTACTCTTGCACTCGGCACAGCTCAGAGCCGCTTTTGTGTGTATCTACGAGGGAAAATGTTCCTGTGTCACAGATGTGTTCATTTAAGCCACATCTAACAACAGTGTTGTAAATCATCCAGGACAAAGTACTTCTTGGAAGTAAGAAAGTTTAGCTCTAAGTAGGAGATGAGGTGAAGGAAGCAGAGGCAAAAACAGGACAGTACCATGACAGAAGTTATTTAAATTAGCCCATGGGGATTAATAAGATGTTATCTTGTGTTATATTTAATCCACACACACTGCCAAAGTTATGGTCGGAGTGGTTAGGCTAATCTAAGTGATCCATGTTTAAAGCTTAATAAATGACTGATCCATGTGTGACTGTGCCACTTCGAATCATCTAATCACTTCAGTGAGCAAAAGTAAAGAGAAGCCTTTCTCATTAAAGCAGATATAACAATACAATACATACTGTGTCTGATGAATACCATCCAAAAGCGACATATTGAAATGTCTTGTTTTGTCAGACCAACAGTCCAAAACAAAGATATTCAGTTTATGAATATGTAAAACTGAAAAAATAAAAACAGCGAACACTTACATTTTAGAAGATGGAGCCAGCAAATGTTTAGCAGCTTGGACAATGACTCAAATGAAAAATAAAACAGTAGCAGATTAATCGAAGAACTTCAGCTCTGCCATCTACAACCAGATATTTAGCTATACTGTCTGTACCGATGTAGCTCCCTTTAAATATCTCTAGGTGTGTTAGACCACTGTGGACGATGAGATGAAGCACCTTGATCTGTAAAGGTATTCACTTTACTGGATTAACCAAGAACAGATATTCCTGCGTGGTTATTTTATCTAAAACAGTCTCTCAGTGTGTGTTTTAGTCATGTGATGGCAGGCGGTTGTATATGAGGAATGAATTATTCCATCCATCCATTCATCCATCTCAAAGACATGTGAGGACACTCCTTTCAATACAGGCCACAAAATGTGGCTGAAAGCTCTGGAAAAACCAAGTAAGCGGACCTTGTGATAGGAGGTGTTTGTCATGCTGCAATCATGAAGGTCAAGAATGGACATTAAAGCCCAAGCTTTTCAATTGGTTTTTATTTAAAAAAAAAAGGACTATTTCACAATAAATACTGATATAAAATAGCGTATGTCATCCATATCGCCCTCTGATATTTCCCATATTAACTGACGAACCAAAAACAACTAATTTTTAGTCTAATTTAAGAAGCCAGTCCTGGCACATATTCATGGCAAACCAGAAAATTAACTCTTAAATACTGTTTTCTCGCCCTATTACCATATCAAGCACATGCCTCACATTCTGCTAATTTTAGCATTACAAAACACAGATATGTTGAGGTTGCTCCAGTTTGAATTCACAGAGGCCCAGTGGTGAATGAAGGAGGTTAGGCATGCAATTGTCCAGTGTTATGTAAAAGAGCCACTTTTATACCATTTTACCATGTCTGATGTGAAAAAAGAAGTGGTATGTCAATCAAACTGAAGTGCTATGACGAGCTGTCCTGGGTGGTTTCTCTGTGGTCACCTACTCCATTATGCTTCAACTCCACACAATATGAGTCACAGGAGTAAGAAAGAATGTTTTCACAAGACATTATAGTTAGAAAATGGACCGCCGTCATAGCGGAGCATTAGATCGGCAGCAGGTTTTAATCAGACTCCTCTTTTCATTCTTTAAACCAGCCATTTGGAAGGAATTAATTCAACAGGGCAGTCAAGGACACAGCCCTGCCTCTGCTGCCAACACTGCTTCCACTCGAAAATCATATCCAAAGTCTCATTTCAGCTGAATCACAGCTTAGATAAACAGACAGAGAGAAACAAATTCAGGGGCTTTTGTTTTGAGGCCAGAAGAGCGTTTTCAGCTCTCGCTCTGGCTGCATTTTGATACTAGACTGGGAAACACAACTCTCAAACAATTGAATCCCGTGAGAAGGTAAGAACACATAATAAGCTCTTGCAACTTTTTTTTTAAAACTTTTGTAGTAAAAGAGAAAAGAAGCTATTGTCCAAGAAAAGTTGCTCATATAATAGATAATAGAATACTAGAGGCTCTATTCATTTGGGTACAGGTCAGTGATACCTTGGAGAAATGGGAAAGGACACATGGGGAGAGGACATATCCCCAGGCCTCCAGCAGGTGCATTGTTTCCAGGATCAAAAGAAGAGAGCCATATTTCAGACTTTGGCTGCATCCTGGTGAGAGGGAGAGCGTGTCCTGGTCACCGGCTCTTCCCCGTCTCTCACCTCGTCCTGACCCCCTCACTTTCCTCACCTCTTCCTCCCTCTATACCTACCTCCTGTAGTCAAATGCCTGATCAATAGTGGCCTCCCGTTGTGAGTCATTCTCCTCACAAACGGACTCTTTCAAGGACTGTTAAAACGCAATGACCACAGTAAACATGTACTTTCACTCAAACAAAAGAGTGAGTGAAAAGCAAACCTGAAATTTCAGAGCATACATCCAACCCACATCCTAAAGTCGGGACAAAAGGGAAGATACTTTGCTGGGTTTTATTTCGTCTCAAAAGGCAGATTTGAGGAGGTGGGGGAAGGGGGGTTAAATTCTCTCCCAAAGCATGTTTTCTGTTCTCTAATCTGTCTGTCGTTTCCACCCATACAGACACACATCTAATTTGACTTCAAAGCACGGGGGATTGTAAACGATACGGATGAAACTCTGCATGAAATCAGTTTTTCTATCATTATCTCCCCCAAACACACTGACGTTAGTGTAGCTATATGCACTATTTCCTGCTGTGGTGTTGAGCATCAACACAGGCTCCACTTTGGCGAATCTCAAACTGTGATGTCTGATTTGAACTTAATTTACCTGATACGTTTCTGTTTCCGAGATGATGTGAGCGACATACCACTGAACCTCTGCTGACGTCAGATTCAGTTTGCACGGATTTCATCATCAACCCCCCTCTAGTCAGAGCCGGCTTCAGATTATGGGAGTCTAGTTATCACTCTCTCCCAGGGTTGGGTTTTGGGTGCAGGGCCAGGGTAATCCTGGGGAGATTGACTTGCGACGCCCAAGGCTTAATTAGACATTTTTCACTGCTGGTGACTGTGGAGAATCCAATCAGTCCGACCTCCATGTAGCTCCCTTATTCTGGGTTTATTAGCCACTATAGCAGTGAATAACGCCTACATTTAAAAGCAGTGTTGGAAACAGGGAAATCCATAAAGTCTAGAAATATGCAAGAATATAATGAACACTGCTTGTTTGCCTGAGGCTTTACCTCTGGATAAGATTGTGTAAACATGCAAGTTCCCAGAATTATAATAATCTATCTCACTAGCTAACTAGATAACTCACCCTAACTATCAAAGTTAACGTTAGCTTGCTAATATATTACCAATTTAGGGTAAAATAGGAAATGGGATATGGTCAACACATCTGTCCAGACACCAGAAGTGTTTAACAGGTATTGAGGTTGAAAACTTGTATGTAGGTGTATGAAAAAAGCTAAATCTGACAAAGTGCAATGGAAACAGACTCAGCAAACACATGATAATGAAGGAACTGAAAATAGCAGCAGACAAAAACATTAGGTCTGTCGAGTGATAAAGAGACTGTTATGTTCCTTAAATGAACACATGAAACAAACAGAAATGCCATATTTTCATCATGCTTTTGTACACTATCTTTCACAGTTTGAGGTTTGACTAGCATTCTTTTAATTATGTCATCTAATTGCAAACCTCTTCTTCTGCAGTGCTTTAATGGCACCCGACTGGAGAATTAGCACCAACAGCTGTTTCTCTTGACTAACCAACTCCTAATATTTGCATAGTAGTGGATAGAAACGCGCATTCATGCGCATTTTCTTTCGCTGAATTTATCGAAATTCGGTCAAGATTGGAAATCCTCCTGATTACATCAGCTAGTTTAGCATAGCCAGATTCCACTCTTTCTCAAGTGTATCAATATTAGGCTAACATGCATATATCTCCATATTAATAAAACACAGTAATACCTACACTTACAAAGGATGGAAAGTTAAGATTAATATATTGTTTGCTTCTTTAAAATCACAAGACAGTATGTAATGCTACAGTGACTTTGTTTACATAGTGTATTGCTTTTTTTGAACAGGGCTACATTTACCTTTGCAACCAGTTTACACATAAACTCTTTACTAGACTTAAACCATCAAATGAATTGAATCTAGCTGGTAGGTGCCAAGACTTAAACACTCACACACTTGATGGATTTAAAAATAGGCACCCAGTCCAGGTTCATGTCAAAAGCAGGTTAGCAAATGTAGATATGAAATATACTCTGAGAGTGATATAATAGGAAGAGAGTCAAAAAGGAAAGGAAATAATCAGAGGAACAGAGAGGCAGAGACTAAGACAGAAAGACAGAAATACAGTGGTAGAGATCAGTTCATAATCTGCTCACAGGGCATCGACTGCTCCTTCATTTAAATCACATGGCTACAAGCTGAGATTATAAAACAGGTTTTGATATTTCTGTAAGTGCCCCGCATATCATGATCTCAGAGGATGGCTATGAAAATGAAACTACAATTTTAATCATTATCATTCAATCAGAGAAGATTGAGATTTTTTACTGAGATAGGGGTTTTTAACAATTATGTAAAAGCTTCAGATGTGCACTTAAGTTTAGCTCCGATAACTGACAAAATGGATATAAGCTAGGCGTGGGTACAGCAGCCAACTGCAGCCTCTCATTACATTAACAATTTCATCTGTTATTCCACACATTCTCTGAAAGCAGTCGTGAACATCTAAAGAGTGCCCCTTGACTCAGAACTGAGCCATTGACGTACCTTGAAATGTCAACTACTGACTTCAAAACCAGGAGCTATATGAATTCCACCTCAGTGACACATCACAAATGACCAACGAGTGAAAGTGTCCTATTTTTCTCTCACAGGATCTGTGGAGGCGTGCTCTCTGTCACGCACAAGCCCCTTTGAGTAACATGTCCACCATGGCCCCGCTCATGGAGAGATGTGGTCATTGTGCCTTGAGCCCTGAGAGGCCCAAAACCAGCCAACCCTGAAGACCCAAGCATTAGGTCTGCTTCAGACCAGAGTCTTTTCGACCTCTGCCAGCACAATACCAACTAAAGCAAATATAAAGAATGCCATTCATCTCCAAGATCCAAATATACAACAGTGTGATTGTGTGTAATATATACAGAAAAATGGAGCACATGGAAAAGACGATTTATATCGGTGTAAATGTTTAAATTTATTGGTGTCATTTTCTCTCTGAGAGACTCCACAGAGCTTTTAGCTTTAAAACAATGGCAGCCTGACAAAGATTCATTGATATTTCCACACAGACAAGTGCTGTGCTGAAAAAGCCCGGTGTTGGCCCAGACAGCTCTCAGACACACTAGACATTTGACTGGGTTATCAGGCCAGCGAGCCTCAGAGGAGATTCTGATAAATGAAGTTGCCATTTGTCCGTCCTCCCCTCCTCACAGCCAGGCCCTGCTAGCCCACAGCAAGGAATTATCTTAGTGACAATTACATTCTTCCAGCTCTTAAAGATGCCCCGCACTGAGAAACCAGCAAAGTACTGACCGCAAGGAGATTATACTGATTGCTATTCCATTGCTCGCATTTGATCTTAAATTTCACTGGCACAGGGCCCGAGCATAGTCAATTCCATGGTGAATGTCCTGCGTTTTTCCTTTTTTTTTTTCTTTTTTTTTTTGGGGGGGGGGGGGGGGGGTTCTTAATAAATCAAATTTACAGACAATTTTCTTCCCATGGTGCTTTCAAAATCATGTCCTTGATACGGAGTGACTCCTGAATACTCATAAAATACCCAAACAATACTCAAACCTGTTTGGTGAGCTGTATTGTGTAATTACAGGGACAGGAAAGCCAATTCAACATGGCACACGTACAGCACGGCATACAAATACAAAGTTAAGGCAGTTAGGGCTGTTTTTACTGTAGGTCTGTTTGATTGACATCTTTTCAGTGCACTAATTCAGATCAACAACATTTTTTCTCCTTGTCCAAGGTGTCCAGGGCTACAAGTAAGCACTATTTCCAATCTGTTGATTATTTTACCACTTTCCTTGTAAAATGTCAGAATTGAGTGAGCAAAAATGCCCTGAGCTAAGGATGATTGATGGTCCTTCATCACACCAACAGTCACAAAAACAAATATTTTTAATTTAGAATGAGAAAAAATAGAGGAAAGCAGCAAATCCCCATGTTTCAGAAGATGGAACCAAAAACGGACTGTTGACTTTTTTTTTTTTTACATGATTAATTACTTGAAATGTGATTATTTAGATTGCTGATGATGAAATCAATTAACACATTTCCCACTGTAACTTCTTCACACACGTGATCTCTGGATGGCTCAGCTGATTGGTTTCAAGGAAGCAGAGGGGATTTTGACAGCAGCATCAAATTTTTACGATTCTAATGGTTTTCTGACCTCAATCTTCCCTAATCATTTTGAAGCCTGGACAAAGATTATCCGGGTATAGATTATGTTTTTTACACAACACGTGGCACCAGGACAATAAAAAAATATAGATAAATAAAAAAAAAACAAAGCAGGAGAAGTCTGCATTGTGCTTTATGTTTTTGGCAACTCATGGAACATGCACATTTATCTTCTGCTGAAGGGAGAAATCTCAGATCTACACTTGGATTTGTTTACCATCCCATTCCTTTGTCTCCCCCGGGAGAATTTTTTTCCCAGGATTCCTGTGGCTGTGTTTGGGGGGTTTAAGGGATGAAAAAGAAGGAAAGAAAAGCCCATTGGTCTCAGCACCACAGAAACAGCATCCAGAGCCAAGCTGTCATCCCACTTGGATTAAGGGCCCTTCACTGGTGGCTGCTGAGCTGCTAACATGGTGTCTTACCCCTGGGCAGGGGTGTGGGAGGGGGTAGAGGGTGGAGCAGAGGGTAAGGGCATTAGAGGGCCTGGCCTAAATAAGACCTCGGGGTCAGGGAGCCTCCTGAACCATGGCAAAGCCACTTTGTGTTTCCATGTCAACTTTATTCATGAGCTGACAGCTAAGTGTCCCCTTCTTTCCTGTTGATTCAGCCACTGTTGCATCATGTGCTGGGGCGACAGAGATAATCTACGCCTTCGCTCTGCTTATCTCTGCAGACCCCCACTTCCACAAGTTTACAGGCCGTAATGTTCAACAGCAGGCTGTGGAGGCTTCTGGTGGAATTCTTGGCATGGATCATTCTTTACATCTCCATCTCTGTTTTAAGCAGAATAAGAGCTGCGGCGATATATTTGCTGAGCTATTAGACATCACAAGTGGGCTGCATCACTGTGCCAACAGAGAGTGGGATGTGTGGCCGAGAATTTCTTAAGCTCTATGCAAATAGGAGGAAGATGAATGCTTGAGAACAGACTAGAAAGCATTCAAGTACATACTCTTCCTGAATTCTCTGTGATTTTGGCAAGCCTACACCCTGCCGGTGGAGCTCTGCCCACCCCCTGTTGTTCTCAGAACAGGAAAGGGAAGCACTGGTCCCTGTTATGTGCTGCCACTGGGCCACCAACTACCTCTCCAACATCTGCTGCCCATCCAAAGTTGGCCAGAGCTTCAACAGGCCCAGAGCTTTCGGTAGCAAGGACTGCCTCTCCAGGCCTCTTCAGCAGCAACAAATGTGTGTTCAAACAGAGGCTCCAACACCACAGTTTCTATTGTGGATCTCTTTGGGCATAACCCTGCATCACCCCCCTACACTGCAAGAAAGAGGCTAGAGCAGCCGCCCCGCCAGTACAGACAGAGAAAACAGACCCCCTTTGTTCCCCCTGCCCCTTCTCAGCGTCGACTGAGGTACATGGTCCACCCCCTCCTCCCCCTCTGCAATCCTGAAAGCTTCAAAACAGTCCCACTTTTACTTTCCCTCCCTTCGCTTCTTCTAGTGGGTGGGTGGGTGGGTGGGGGGCATAACAGCAAAGCATCTTAAGCGAATTCAGAAAAAAATACTCTGAGCGCACATGTCAAATCTCATCTTCATTTGTTCACTTCAGGTCCCTAAATTCGAGGTTGACTGGGAGTCAGATCCAGTAGTATACGGAGCTAGTTAACCTGTCAGGCAGTCTGCTGGGGGTAGAAAGGAAACATAAAACCCATAATATTACATTCCATTATCGCAACCTCCCACTTCAAAAGGGGGAATCTATTGCCGTCGCTCCGCTGCAGTTGGTTTGGACAGAGAAGAGCGTCTCTAAATGCTTTGTTCTCACTAAGGGGTGTAATAACCTGATGTGGGCGATAACAGCATTCCCTGGGCAACCTTGAGTGATTGGGCTTGATGACTGTCATGGTGTAAAGCTCTGGTGTAATGATTCGGTCACAGTGAATCGTCCAGGGACACCCGCACTGACCGCTACTCATCCACCATCTGTCCACGCTGCCTACTGCCCAAAAAATACAACCTAATCTGACAGTGCAGCACCTCGTGTCATAGAAGACAGTGTAAGGGCCTGCAACTAATCACTTTTTTCATTATTGATTAACATGCTGATTATTTCCTCAGTTATGCTTTTGGTTTAGAAAACATCCAGAAATAGTGAAAAATGTTGCTCACAATTTCCCAGAGCCCAAGTTGACATATTCAAGAGTCAAAAATCAAAAGATATTTTTGATCAGAAAAATAACTGCAACCATTAATCAGTCATCAAAATTGTTGCCAATTCATTTGTGATGGATCACAAAGCTATTAATCAACAAATTGTTTCCACTCTACTTAATGTAAGCATTACAGGGCTGCAACTTCTGATTGTTTCATTACCAATTTATTTGTCAATTATGTTTTGATGAATCAATCAGTCTTTAAATAGTCAGAGAAAGTGAAAAACATCCATCACTTCCCAGAATCCCAAAGAGACCACAAGCCAAAACCCTCAAAATACTCAATTTGCAGTGACATAAAACAGATAAAAGCAGTAAATCCTCACATTTCAGAGTCTGAGACCTGGGGATTTTTCACACTTTTGCTTGATAAATAACTTAAACGATCAGGCCTGTGACTAACAGTTGTATTCATTATTTTATTATCATTGATAAATCTTTAATAATTTATGTGTTGTTGTGTCAAAGCAACATCAAAACCCAAATTTACAATTATATAAGGCAGAAAATCTTCACACCAGAGAGACTGGAAGCACAGCATGTTTAGTATTTTCGTTTAAGAAATTACTTAAATGATTAAATCAGTTATCAAAAGAGTTGCTAAATAATTTTCTCTCTATCGATTAATCAATTAATCAACTGATCCTTTCAGCAACAACTCAACACAAGTCGCTGAAGCAGGAGATAAAAGAGAAAAGAGCAAAACAACTGCACAGCTTCATATCTAATTACTCAGGGAACCGTCCTGAGTCCGTCTCTGAGCAACACATAAATCACCTAATATTCATTTTTCATCTGTCACCATCCACTCCTCTTAATATAATGCAGGTCTAGGATGTAAGCATCAACAGTTGCAGCTGTGTGGAGTGAATTCACAGGAACGTGTCAATCCCCATTAGAGCTGCTGCCTAACTGAGTGTGAAACTCTAATTGCACCCACCAGCTTGCAACCATACAGACCCCACTCACAGAGAAAGTGAAAAAGTGAAACGTGCGTGTGTGTGTGTGTGTGTGTGTGTGTGTGTGTGTGTGTGTGTGTGTGTGTGTGTGTGTGTGTATGTAATGACCATGTATGTCTTTCTTTATATGTACTCATGCCCCTGCATACATTTGTCCAAATTACCACCAAGTAAAGTGTTCAGGCAGCCGTGAAGCGGGTGGGGACACCGCTCCCGCTGAGGTCCTCTAATGAGGCGCTCATCATTCCCAAAATGAGACGAACATGCTTGTGACAAGGAGGTCCAGGCGATGTCAGTGCGCTGAGCTGCTGTGTGTGACGGGGCTCACCGGGAAGAATCTCCCACACCGCAGTGACACTAATGGATAGGCATGGGCCTCCGTCAGTCCCCGGAGATTTGGCCTCATCACAGCTGAGCAGCACAGCTCTTCTATTCATAACGGCTGCTGGATCGTCTCCACTCAGGGCACAAGTACACGTGTCTCCAAGACACACTCAATCATTCAGTCAATCAGCTGGAGTGACCAATGATGGCACGTTATTGAACTTGGCCCTGTGCAATTGTGCATGAAAAAGAAATTACTGTGCCACTTTATTACCTTCTACTAGGACCTTAGTTTTATAGTTATGGTCATTATTTCCACCATGTAATGAAAACACTGTCCTGACGAAGATAACTGCTGAGATCTGGGAATATGGCAACACCAGTGAACAGAAGTCAGATGGGCAAAAACCACAATCACAAGGTCAAATGATCAAGTTTTAAACCAGCTCCCAGGTTAGCTAAACTCATTAAGAGAGAAAACCAGGGAGAACTATAAAGTTATCACCCAAACTGTTCATTGTAAACATTAATCACAGTTTAGAGACCAACACTCTAGTTCAACCTTGACCTACCAGTACCTACTTTAGTTGTACACAAACACAGTTTTCCTGTGCAGTGACGGACTATTACCAACGTTTCAGCTGTCCTGTGTAACTGTCTGATCCACGGCTGAAATTATTAATTCTATTATTGGAAAAAACGCTGATTATTGTCTTGATTAATCGAGTAATTGTTTTGTCTATGAAATGTCAGAAAATGAGTGTTTTAACCTCCTGCAGCAGGTGATCCAAATCTAAATATATTCAGTTTACAATCATATATGACAAAGAAAAGAATCAGACTGTCACATTTGAAAAGCTGAAACCAGAGAATTTGTGACATTTCTGCTTGAAAAGGATCAATTTCGCCAATTTGTTTTTTCGAACAACTAATCAACTGATGAACAAATCATTTCAGTGTCTTGTCTGTTAAGCTTTGGGGAGTAAAAACTCATGATAAATCAGAGAAAGAATGGTCGAAACTTCAAAAGTAAGCCCCATGTTAAGAATTAACCAGAAGAAATAAAAATGTTGGGTCTTTCAATGCCATTCAATGGAGAGGTCTTTGAGTTTCTTCTTCATATATCTCCTACTCTGACTGCAATTTGTTAAGGAATGTTAATAATCTTTCAATACATGAAACAGGCATTTCTTCTTTACAAACAAACTGTGTCCTTGGTGAAATCACGAAGCGAAAGTCTCTCAAGTTCACATCAGTTCTTCTGAGAAATGATGTCATTGTCATCACCAGAAGTGACACAGAACTCTATCTGTGAGACACTTTGTCCCGTCCTGCAGTTGGCGGAGTTCACAATGCTGCAGACGGCAGCTTACAGAAGGAGCGTTGATCACTTCTCGCAAAATAGTCTGCGTGTTTCCCTGGCCCACGCAGTAAAATTAGTGGCATTTTCCCTCCAACACCCAGGCTTTTCCCATAGCCCCCGGGAGCAGAGCTGCCCGCCACTGGTTTCAGGTCAGCAGTGTGACTGACTGGTGCTCTCACAATAACTCCAGCCAACGTGTGTCATGATAATCCCTAAGTTATGCAAATCTCCGAGCCTAGTGCCGTTTGTGAAAGTAAAGATGGCAGCAAAATGTAGGCCACTATCTTGTCCTGATTTCTCCACATTTGTGAAATGAGCTCGAAATGTCCTGTCAGTGGAGCTCCAGTGTCAGTGGAGCTCCAGTGTCTGTGGAGCGGCGGCTCTCTGGGCTCAAGCTACATCCTGACTCACCAAGATTCAATCTGTGACTGAAGAGGCCACCAAAAGGCTCACAAACAGTCAGGGACGTGCATCTGTAAAGTGGTGTCACACATTTTGCCGCCTGTTTCTGAATGAATGCAAATCAGACATAAGGCAAGGATAGGGGGACATTGTTATCTTCTTAAACAGATTAACAGTGGTCTGCCCGGAGTGAATAAACATTACTAGAAAGTGTGTCAGCCCTTTCAGAGAGCAGTATGAGCAAGAGCTTCAGACAATGAAGCAGGGGTCATTAGCATTGTATTAATGTGGCTATCTGAGCAGTTAGCGAAAGTGTGCAGCCAAGGCATGTGTGTTTGGGTGTGTGTATGAGTGAGAGTGTCTGGGGATGAGCAGAGGAAAAGAGGGGGGGTGGGGTTCCCCCTTGACTGAAGCTTTTACCAAGAGGAGACAGAGGGGGGAGGAGGAAGAGGGGATTGGGTGAGAATGGAGGATGGGTATGTATGTGTGTGTGTGTGTGTGTGTGTGTGGGGGGGGGGGGGGGGGGGGGTCCCTTTCCAGTAAAGCAGTTGGTTGGCAATGTGAAATACATGGCATGAGATGTTATTGGTGAATCTCAGCGGGGCTATCATAATCAGATTGAGTGTGATGACTGTGATGGAGGGAAATTAGACTTAACAAACTGATTGGTCAGTCAAAACAAGACAGAGTGTGTGATGTGAATATGAAGGGAGTTAAACATTTGGGGAGAAAATCAGCTTAGGACATGAGGGATTTTGGGTATGAGGACAGCAATGTCATCAACACAGGACAAAAAAAACAGCTGTAGGTCTATCTATCTTTTCCTTCAGCGTGTAATGTGAGCATCATGAAGCAGAAGACAGATCATATAAAAGGTTCAGACAAGAGAAGTGTCTGAGCATCTTCTCAGCAGCACACTACGTGTCCAGCTTTGGTTTGACAGCAATGCCCTGCATGTGTGTGTACACCTGCACCTGCTCCCCGTGATGACCACATAGCTGGAGGCTAACGCGTCAATGTGTCATGAGAAGTGCGGTTGTGTATTTTTAGAGATTCAGCTTTGAAAACAACCCCCGCGTTCACTGAGGAAAAAGCTGCAAAGAGGACAGTGATTTTACGGGCAGCCTTACAGCATCCAACTGAGTGTGTCAGGCTGCTTCTCTGTCCACAAACTCCTGACAGTGAACTGCAACCTACACGGCACGTGTTTATCATGAATGGCATCGTTTAGCTCACCTTATCTCTTCTCCTCCGCGGTGCGAAACACGAAGCCCGGTCTGTCTCCTCAGTCCCCTGCGACGGAGCGGCACAGTCTGCTGTTTTATTTACGTGCAGTCCCGTTCAGCGCCGAGCCTCTCGCACTTGCCTCCTCTGCCTCAGTCACTGGTCCTCTCCTCTCCCACCAGTTCACTGACACACACACATACACACGCAGGCGGGGGCGCGCAGCAGCGCTCCAGGGCGTGCGCACGCCCTTTGCGCGCACTGCAGCGCCGCTGCCGATGTATGGTGGCCTCAAGGAAGCGAACCATTCTAGCAAATTGTTATCCAAATAGTCCCGCTAATGATACTTTAGCCCCCTACAGGCTCAGAATCACACAGATGGACAACAGCTGGACGACTTTTAGGATAAAACAAGCCCAAAGTTGTCTTTTAATGCTCAGCGATGTCCTCCTCTGTTATTTAACAGCAGGGAGCGGCTTTTTAATTTAGCTGCTGTATTGTAATTGTTAGATTTAAGCATCCTGAAAATGCTACAAGCACTAATAATGTTAAACACTGAAATAAATCCAAGCCTTAAAGGCTTAATAATCCCGCACATTTTCATTTATCAGGCAGGAAAAAGTGAAGTGAGGTGAAAACAAAACTCGAATAAAACATCAAATCCACAGTCTGCAATTAGTCCGATATGAGTACTTTTACCCTTTAGACACTGAACTTCATTCCAGCTGTTGCGGACCTTAATTGCTTGGAGCCATTTGCATGCCCTGATACACTTTACCGTTTTGCCCTGAGAACAGGATTGCACTAATAATCATACAGTAGCCTGCGGGATCAACCAAGACTTTGCAGGATGAGGTCATGTGACTTTAAAAGCGATATTTCCTCTTTAGTCCAGTCTGCTGCCATGCCCTCCTCTCTCATTGCATGTTACACACATGCATTATCTCGGGCTTAGCAATGGTAGCCATCTGCAGCCATAGCACCAGACACAGAGAGCAAGTGATGCAGTTATTACTGGGATAAGCCTGGTTTGGCAAGAAGACAGGGTTTTCTGGTTGGAGTTGCCATCCAGAAGCTGGTTGATGGAGATTAGCTAAAATTAGGTTGTGGCATAGATCTGAAGCAAGATGATAATGCTTTGACAGTTTATCATTTAGAAATATGCTGAAGAGCAGTTCATCAGAAGATGCCTAAAGAACGACACTAAATTGCCTTTTTAAAGGGTAAAATCCACAATCTCCTCCAACACTCTGTCACTTTCTTCAGTTCTCCATCTCTTTGATTGATATGTGAAATATTTCCAAAGCTTTTCTGCTTTACTAAACAGCCTGTACTAAAATCTGACTGAAAATCGAAAGAAAGAGGAGCTGACATGCAGCCAAGGTCATTTGCTGGACGTAATCCCCCAGTGTGGAAAGCAGCAGTTTCCCTCATCAACTGGGGAACTGGCGATTCTTGCCCACATCTGCCTTCCCAGTGCCACATTGGAAGTATTGTAATTGCCCTAGCCTCTCGTTTTAGACCGCCTCCAGATACGTCTGAATACCTCTAGAATCTCATTAAAATATTCTCTTAATTTCCCCTATGCATATTATCCATAAAATACTCTGAGGGATTTTCATAACTTCATGGACACAGCACCATGGAAACAAAGTTAGCAAGCTGCAAAGTGGATGTTGTCAAGGCCTTGTGTTGAAATGCAAAAACCCACCAGAGAAGACGTCATCTCTGCTTCACTGGTAACTCCAATTATTGTGCCTATTACTGCGGCGGATCCTTGAAGTCCTCTGCTCGCTGAGATGCAAAACTTCACACACGGCATGGGTATTGTGCAGGAGAGACAGAGTCATCCCTTGGCCTGTTTTCTTCACTGATTCAGTGTTATTTCTTTATTCTTTCCAAAACAAAGTGGATAACAGATGCAGCACCAAGCCAAGCCAACCATGAAACGGCCTGGCTCCCATCAGAGGTGATGATTAAGCAACACAGATTCAACACAGATCAGCAGGCTCAGATCACAGCAGTCTGAAACAACATCACTCAGAATTCAAAATGCAGTGTATTAGTTACAATTAAAAAAAGAACTCAGTTTTTACAGTTCTGTTTATCTGTTTATGACTTTCTCAAAGACACATCATTTTCCGATGTGTTCAATCTGTCAGGGTTTGTCTTTCTATCACTTGTGTGTCTGCCAGTTTTTTTTCAAATGTGGCAATCATATTTTGAAATTAAACTCTTTATATCGTATCTCAATATCAGTCGCTCGCTCCAGAACTAATTAAGTGCTAATGAGCTGGGTGTGTTTGCTGCGGTTAAATGTGAGGTTTAATTGAGTAGCAGCCACCCTGAGGATAGAACAGTTGTTACATAACAACAAAGATGGGAGAACAACAGTACCTGTCAAAACCTCCTCGAGATGCTTTCCAGACGTGGACTGGAGAGACATATCTATATTCCAGAGTCTGGAGGTTTGGCCAAAGGTGCAAGAGAAATCCAATTACTGATGTGATTACTGCTAGGGGACGAGTTCATGAGTCAGATCTGTTTACATCGGAGGAGGATGCATTTCCTCTCTCAGGATGCTGTTTCATTACATTATGACTTCTCTATATTGAGTGGGAGCAGCCTTTACTGGCTGCCTAACCATGTTAACTCACAGGGGGGCAAAAGCCTGACATGAATCCACTAAATACAGCACAGTGACAACACGTGGAACACCTGTGCTTCAGTCTGTAACATGGTGGATATACAGGGACCATTATTCATGTGAATCCTTTATTACTCACTATATTTATGAATAATTTGTACTTAAATTGTACTTTTAACATCACTTGTATCACAAATGAAAGCATTACGCTCAATAAAATGTTGTAAAAGAGGTTGTAATGAAGATAATCCTTTCTGTTAACAAGTTTAAGCTTACATCTGTTTTTACGGCGCCATTCACTTAGCGACGATCTTCATTTAACCCTGAGAATGTGTTTTTAAAGAGCACATCTCAGGGTTTAATCATTCCTCACTTCAGTGTCAGAGTGTGAATTTGCTCTGAAAGACACCACTGGACCAAATGAAAAAGGAGAAAACATGTGAGGCCAACATTGAAAGTTAAAGTCATCAACATCAGTGCCTGAATAAAAAGAAGCTGGTGCATAGACAGCTTACAGTATTAATTCTAAACCATAGAGAATGTGGGAAGACCTGTCTTGCAGTTTGAAAGAAATAAACTGTCCCTGAGCCTCAAACAAAGAAAATCTGTCTCTCAAAGGCTTTGATGCACTGGAAACTCCTTGATAATTTGTTATGGGGTTCATATACGAGCAGGTCTTCTCCTTTACATAGTTGTGACAATACATCCTGTCTTTCAGTGGAAGCTGCATAAGGAATCATTAAAAATAGAGAATACAGAGCAAAGGCATTTGTGCACAGTAAAGTCCTCATCACAATGTGCAATGCTCTTGTCCTCACTCACTTAAGTTACTGTGGAATAGTCTGGCTCCCAACACTTCAGGGTTAGACCAGATTCAACAAGTGATCAGAGGAGCTTCAAGATTCACGCTGGGCCAGGCTCCTGAAGATCAATTAAAGATTTATGAACAGCTGACCTTCATAATTATCCGTGTGTTTTTGCTTGATTGTAATTCTCATGTCTCTGTGAGGCACTTCGGTCATCATGTGCTGTTTTTAAATGTGCTCTGTAAACAAAGTGAAATTAGTTGAGAAGGCAAATCTACACAGGAACAAACTACAGTCTACGAGCTTTCTGATGGAAACTGAAATGTGGGCATCACGATATTTGATCAACAGACTACACTATTAGATTTCCTGGAAATGGTATTGATAACAGCTGGATACAGGTGCAGGAAAAAACAGTGGGTAGAGAGAAGATCAGGGATTTATCTGCTTTATCTGATTATCTAAGTACTTTATTGTCAAAAAAAATGGCACTAAATCATGGAACAACAGCTTCTTCTTTTTCTGTTATAAATCTACAATTTACTGCTTCTTTGCTTTTGCAGACTACAGAACAGACCACCGACCATATAATAATTTCTAAAGCTCAGAACCTTAATGGATTGAGGCATTAGAAGAAATCAAGGCTCTTCATCAAGCAATGACTAATGAGTTATTCTCAGTTAGCTGATATTCAGGATGTCATTTTTTACTAGGTTAACAATCAAACTGACATGTTTAGTATTTGTTAATTCTGAAAGATATTTTTCTTTCAGTCATGTCCACTTACCTCTTTTATTTGCTTTGTATTGCTGTCGAATGGCCTACATCCTGTGTTGTTTCCACCAAAGACCACTGGTGATGTTATCTGTTGTGTCCTTTGCCTTCTGTGGCCATCGCTGTGTTTTCATGCGTGTAAGCAGTTGGTAGAGAGCTGTGTCAGTGTAAGGTGTTTACGCTGGAGGGAAATGTGATCCATCACTGGCGAGGGCTTTTACCCAGGTGTCTGAGCACAGCCTTGCACAGTCATCTCATCTCACCTTCCCCTCTTTTATGACAGCTCAGGGATGGGCCTTAAAATTACCCTCACCTGAAAAATACAACCTTTACGCACACAGGAAAAAAAAAAAAAAACGACTTATATTTGAGTTAGAAGGAAGAGAGAAGCTGACTGTTCCATATGTGCCTGCAGTGGTGATTTTCTATATCAGAATTTGTCGCTAATCAAGCCACGCACCTTAGAAATTGAGGTGAAGGTGCATATCAGTCCAGATCTCTGTTGGAATAATTATGCAGTTGTGAGTACAAGTTAGCAACTTAATATCCACGCGTCCCTTTCTTCCTGAGATGATGCACAGCAGCTTTCCTCAGATCACAATCAGCTAATCTTCATATAATTAGGAGGCAAGATGCGGTGAGGCTCAGTGATGGGTTTTTAATTACATACACTCTCAAACAGTCTTTATACATGACCAACAGGAGAACAGTGGAATTATATTAATCTGGTTAATATCTGTGTCCATTTTACCTCAGGTCCTCTGGGGCCAGTTATACAGTACTTGACCAGGTTAGGCATGGAAATGAACATCTGCAGTGCATTTTTTTTTTTTTTTTTTTTTTAAAGCCCAAACACAGGATAATTTTCAGCCATGACTAATCAATAAGCAGCAGTCTCTTTTAAGTCAGTCTTTCAGCTAAAGCCTGAATGATTTCAACAAATATTACAGTAAAGCAGAGTGGGGACTGAAACACAGCACTTCAAGGTAGAAAGGGTGAAAGAGGCTTTGGAGAAGAGGCATCAAAGGGAAAGAGGGCACACTGAAGACAGCAGAAAATGTGCATAGCCAGTGGGGAATCCATAAAACCAAACAATCAAGCAGAAAATGATAAAAGCATTTGAAACAACTGAAGTACAATACTATGAGGCTAAAATAATACATAAAAGTACATCTGTATGACAGCGAGGCTTCACCTGGATATTTATTAAAAAATTATAATATATTTATACTTTTTCTAGATGTATTAGAATTAAATATGCAACTTGCTTACTTTTTTTTAATTGCGATTTTGTACAAGATACCGACTTGTCTTTGTGTGTAAAATCAAAATATAACATGCATTTACAAACAACATACTGTATGTAACACAGTAATGCTTGAAGTGGGCCCTCATGCACCGATGTTACTATTATCAATATACAATTACATGGCTGACCAGTCACTGCATTCTTATATGTGCAAATTTTAGTCATTGCGACAGAAATGTCAGATTGACCTTGATTAGACTATTTTTTTTAAAAATAGGATTTTTTTTTCTCATCTTTTCTTTTTATAATGTTACATATTGGCAGCTCAGTTGAACAAATATTTACATTTTTTCTATAACACGTATATCCCATCTACATATTTTTCTGTGAAAGTACAAACACAGGTTTATGAGGATATATTGGTTGTCATAACAAATCTTTCTAAGGACAGCGAATGGTTAAAAAGTGCTCACTTGGGAAAAACAGTCACTGGCTACTGTATAACTTAACAGTATTTGCCTTTTTAAAGGAGTAGTTCTGCATTTTAGAAAATATGCTTGTTTCTTAAATATGCTGCTTTTTTGCTGCAAGTTAGATGACAGATTAGATTGACACTGGTCTCATTTCTGTATACTGGAGCTGGCAGCTGGTTAGGTTAGCTTAGCATGACAGGAAACGGGGAAACAGCTTGCTAGGAAGATATTGTTATTTGGACAGAACCAGCAAGCTGTTTCCCCCGGCTTCCATACTTTGTGCTAAGCTAAGCTAATAGGCCGCTAGCAGCAGCTTCCAACTCGTGACAAAGAAGTGAATAAGTGCATTGCCCCTAAATGTCGAACTATTCCTTTAATCATGCAAGCTGCATTTGCTTGCAAGGCTGACAGTGTATCCCTCTACAGGGAGTTCCCAAATCCACACATCATTTGACACATCTTCTTTGAAAGCAACAGTGCTAAGTCGAGAGCTGCCAGCCACAGTGGCAAACAGATGCTTGTTTGCTGCCAAAACTGTAACACATTAACACTAAAATTACTGTCAAAGTCTGAAGTGTGAGTGAGGAGGAAGGTAGTGTTTGGCATGATGGAAAATTGTTGGAAATTACCTACTTGTGCATTTACACAAGGTTCTTCAAAGCTACAGGTCAAGAAGTCAACACCTATGACAACTAATCATGTTAACATGACATATTCTGGGAAATTTTGAATAAATGAGGAGTTTGAATGTGAGGTAAAGGTGGCTTGTGTGGGATCTACAGCTTAGAGGAGTGAAAGGACAGACCATTATACATGTCCGCCCTCAGCCGGGCCCACTCTGCCATCCTCTGGACGGAGCTTTTCTCTCGGGTGAGAATGCCAGTGACCTTCCTCAGCTTCTCCTCGTTCCTCTCCAGGTAGCGGACGCCCTCAGCCTGCAGCAGGTTGAGCTTTTCATGTCGGTTTTCATCCATGGAGATATCTTCACTCATGTAGGGGTTGAAGCGGAAATAAGTGTCGGGAGGGAGGAAGGCGGCGAGCATAGCGTGAACCTCTGCAGGGAGCAAGAGAGGTGAGAGTGAGGCCACAGACGACACAAAAGCATAAACACATAATCAACTTTTCAATTTGTACAAACATTCAAATATTGTGTTAAGAGAGAATAGGGCACGCAAAGTCAAAATTTGATGGCGAACGCTGTGACAGCATTACTTGTGTTCCAGAGTAAGCGCTTCGGGCTGAAAGTGTGAGGTAATACCAAGTGAAAATGTCTGGCTTGTCTGTCATGGCTGTTTTCATCCGTTTCGTCTGAGAGGTTTAAAATCAACAACATTCAAATGCAAACAAACAGGCAGCTGCTAACAGTAATGGGGTGAATATGGGGCGACTATGATTTTTTTTCTGGATATGTTCCCACAGTAGTTCAAGAGTGCAAACACTGGACAAAAAGTCCAAACATGGAGTCAATTGAAACTGGCTGTCTTTGAGGGTGTGGAGCAAAAATCTACAGGGAACAATTTATCTGAAGGTTATTTGTAGTGTTTTATCAACTTTCTTATTTTTTGTATTTTTATGATCAGTCAATGTGCTGTACTCACATTTTGAATTATATATAAAAAATATATTATTACTGTATATACAAGGATAAAAACACTGAGACACGACAAACTTACTCATCGAATAGACAACATGTGGTTAATTCCAGAGATGAAATATGTTTCTCTATTCTATTATAATTTACTCTTTTTGCAGTCAATCACAGACAGTTCAGTCCTGATCTTATTAACTACCAGTGTGCTGCTTAAGACTTATCAGCTGAACAAGTTGGGTATTGGGGTGGTATTTAATAAATAATCAAACAGCCTCTCATTCATTGTCTGCAGACGTACAAAATCATCACATCACAGGATCTGATGAATCTTTACTTTAATCTCTAGCTTTTTTACAAGCTAGGGGAAAAAAAAAAAATCAATTTATATAGTGACCAGGTAGTTAACCTTCCCAGCACGGCCAGGTAATAAAAAACAAATGATAATGGTCAGTAATTACTGTATTTCAGGGTAAACTATTGTAAATTCATATCAAGATCAATATCTGCAGCACATCTAATCTCTATAGATGTAAAGTCTGTGCTGAGGTTCACAATGAATCAATGGGTTCCAAAAGCCTACAAGGGCTACACGCTTCCTAGCATGTAGCAAAATATATTACATGTACTGCATGTCCATAGTAAACCATTCAAAACTAAATTCAAGGGCCATATCAAACAAAAATTGGTAAATATAGTCAGAGATTTCTTAAAAAGTTGATCCAGGGTCAGTTTTCTATAACACAATTTTGACATGAAAGAGTAACTTAACACCAGGCTGAAAAGTCCTGTTTCATTGCCCTCTGTGGTTGAAAGTTAAAAAGTAAAGAAAATATCTTATCAGAATCAGTGATAAATTGGAGTATCCTTTGTTGCGCTGGTATACCGGTACATCAGCAGCAACGTGAAAAGTTAAACCATAAGAGGTCAGCAAAAACAAGAACTTCCAGGGGCTGATTCCGAATCAGCTACTAGCTCGAGTACAACTACATAAGAGATAAACCTGCAAACTTTAACAGTGTGTTCACACATGTGGATACAAAGTATTTATGAATATGTAGTTCTGGGGGTATGGGGTGTTCAGCATGTAATTTGCATAGTGTGGCTGTTGTTGAGAGTTGGGAAACTATAGACTGTGGCGATCAGCGTTTCTTTCATTTGGTTCAAAGTTAAAAAGAGTTTGAAGTTCCTTTGTGTAGTGGACTGGAGTAGTGAACAACTCTGTGCGCCTGACTCCAATGACACTAGAATCAAGGTGATTGCGATAGGCTCTCATTTGACTGCCACTTGCACTGCTTCTCAACTTTCCTTGTAATGTAGCTGGGTGTTTTTTGAGTCTGTTCAGCTCAGCTGGGGGGCGAAGGGCTGCAAATCCAGGTCTCATTCACAATAAATAGCTGTTGCTGTCCCAGCTTATTTGGATCCATATGAGTAAACACACCATTAGATGTAAGAAAATCGCAGCAGATATTACTTTCCTTGCCTGTAGGTGGAGACGTCCCCACATCTCCATCTACAGGTCGAAACTGCTGCTGCTGTTACGTTCCTTTTCTATAGGTGGTGGTCTCACAACCACTGAAGTGGTCTGACATACCCACACAGCTCCACCTAATCTATGCTCCACCAAACATGACTAAGTGAAATTAGGAGCAAGTTACCAGCTACATCCATAAGAGGGTTTGTTTACATCGAAAAGCCCATTAGATCAGCCTTATCTGTCCATAACAACAAACAAGCTCTACTGATACACTTCAAACAAAGTAGGAGGCTGGGACAGGAGGGGAGCTTTTGAAAAAGAGGAAAATATGTGATAAACATTCTTGCTAATCTGCCGTTTTCTAAATAACAAAGCCCATTGGAAAGCTGGCGAGAGCTTAATCCCAAATACAACAGGAGGAAGTGCAGAGAAGCATCTAGGTCACACACTGCACCACAGCAGCAGCAACAGGGAGGGGACCGAGCCAAATTTAGGCACAGTGGAGGTGCCCGTGTCCGGAGGTGATAAGGAGACAGAAGAGGTTGCCCCCACAGTGGGCACAATGGGACGCATCCAGAACAAAGTCGAACCTGCAGTGCAGTATTTTCTGCACTGATGACATCAAAACTCAATTCATTCCCTTAGAAATGATGCAGAAACATGGAGCATAATTTATCTGTTTGCAATTCTAATTATAGAAGGAGCAGATTATAAGAGCAGACAAAATAATATAAACATAACTAAATCAATAATGCCAACAATACCAGAGGGTTGGATTAGGTTAGATACCATCTATTTACAACCATCCATCAGTATACTGTGTGGTTCATCCCTGTTGACGAGTTTAATGTTTTGACCAGTTTTCCTCTTTGTTGATGCCTCTTGTCTGTGTTTGCCTGTGTTTGGCATGTGATGTCATGACTTTTCTTTCCCATTACGTGATAAGAGGTTTCAATTTCAACAAAAATAATGAGACATTTTTGACACTGTGCCTGTGGTCTTGTGATGCTTTAAAAACCTAGCTATAATGTGTGCCAGACCTCTTTTATAGTTAATCATATCAAATCGACCTTACATGATCCATTTTTGCAGATCTGTTTATAATTGTGATTAAAGGGACACTGCATATATTTATCATTTCACTTCTACCATGACGTTGCAGGACTCACAAGGCAATATCCTGACTTTTAGACCCTAGTGTGAGTCAAGCTCTAAACATTAATGGAACCTACATCTATCAATGCAGCCAATGGCATGTTTTGCTATACCCTCTCTACTTGGTACCCATAAATTTCAACTCCACTCCAGTTTGTAATGCAGGCTTTCTACTATACATTTGCAGTCTTCAAGCCCAGGCCAAGATAACCCTGATAAAATATTCAGGGTTATTCTCTCAAATGTTAGAAAGCTCGCTTTAGAGCCTGAGAATCCATTGTACAACTGTTTTTATAGCTTGTTAGTACTCTTGTGACAGGTACACTGACATTTATATGTAAAATCACTACAGTGCCCCTTTAAGTAACATTATTTTGTCTACCCATGGTAGAGCTACGCTAGACTAGATTTTATAATTGTTAAACGATGCATTATGTGTTTTCAAAAGGCAGACAATAAAGAGGTAACCAAGATACAATAAGGTCTAACTCAGATGGACATTTACAGTCTGAAACTCTAAATTACATAATGCACCTTTAAGGTTTTGCAGCAACTGTCACTTACCCTCAGTGTCTGTGGCGCTGCTGATGACATTGGTGAGTTTGGTTTTGAGGCTCGTGTAGGTGGTGCTGCTCTTGCCCGGATTTTCAAATCGGCCTGTGCCAAGGGAGACCACACACTCCAAGGGCGTGTTAGGCCACAAACACTTACACTCATGGATAGCCAGGGCTGTGGGGTTGTTAATCAGCAGACCTCCATCCTGTGCACAAGACAGAAGAAGGGCCATGTTAGAAACTCCATTTACAGGCTTTGAATGGTGTTTTATGCCTAGACCACAGTCTTGGTGAAACCAATTAATTGGCATTTGTAACCTAAAACCTTTAATGGATTTTAACAGTCAATAGATGACATTTTTAAAGAACATTTGATGAAACAAAAAGAACAGATCAATGTGTAGTTCAAAAGCTACGTGTAAGTCTACAAAGCACAGAGCTAAATTGTTGTTTTTTTTCTCCTTCCCTCACAGTTTCAGTCAGACTGGCTTTGATATCAAACAACCGCCCAGGAGTGCTTTTGCTTTGGATCCATAGTCTACCCAAGGCAATGGGGGAGTAACTGGAGAGGCTGTGGGGATTGTTGAATAGGCATGAGGCTGAGGGGCCGCAGGGCTGTGGGCTGGCAGCAGGATCAAACACACAGGGGCTAGTCCTCATTAAAGAGGCCAGGCTGGGGGGTGGGAGCTGCAGGGCCCCAGGGGTCTAGGGACACTCTAGGGGGAAGAGTGCTTGTTTATGTGACTGTGTGCGCATGTTTGATCGAAAGCTCATGCCTGCTTAGTGTCAATGCATATAATAATGTGGGTACGTGATTCTGGCAGCGTGTGTCACATGGATCATACAAACTGAGGGTTGGGGAGGGGACACATCCCATCTTTCCAAGGCAGTCCAGCAGTGCCACAGCCTGACGACAATTCTGTACAAATCTGTGAGAGCAGTGTGCTGGAGAATATGAGGGCTGCCTACAAAGGCAAAGGTCTGCTAATCATCAGGGGAGATGGACTGAAAAATTGTATCATCAATCCAAAGACCGGGAAAATAAAATTGGAAAGGAACCTGACAGTGGTAGTTAGACCGGGGGCACCACGTCAAGTAATAGCTCCAGTGACAGCAGGTGCTTTGTGAATGACTTGTCAGTAGTATTGTAGTTTTCAATGAAAACTACGAGTGACTATGAAATTACAGAAAATTCAGCAAAGCAGGCCACGAAAGAGAAATAGTTCAACATTAGATAAAAGTCAAACAAGACACTCACATCCTCATTATATACATAATAACAATGTTAACATGCTTATTTTTAGTAGGTATAATGTTTACCATGTTCACCATGTCACATCGACACAAAGTGTAGTTGGAGCTGATGGAGACCTCATTTGTTTTTCAGGAATTCAGTCAAAAACCAAAGCATTAGAGCAGCAACGATTAGTTGATCAATCAATCAACAGAAAATTAATCGGCAACTATATTGATAACTGATTAATCATTTTGCGTCTTTTATCAAGAAAGAAATCCAACATTCTCATCTCAACATCTCAACATTTTCTGGTTTCCTTAATCTTCTATGATAAACTGAACAGGTTAGGGTTTTGGGCTGCTGGTCGGACAAACTTTTGAAAACAGGTACCCTGGGCTTTAGGAATTTGGGCATTTTTCCCCATTTTCTAACATTTTACAGACAAATTAGTTTGAGAAAATGATTGACAGATTAATCAACAATATAAATAATGGTTAGTTACAGGCCTATGTTGGACACTACTAGATGACAACTTAAGGTGTCTGTCCCAAATTGTGTACTAATCCATTTAGTAGATGTTGGGATATTATTCTGAATGAGTGACAACTTTGACCTACTGTTGGTGCCAGGGTCAAGAAAGTCACTAGAATACATTCCCTGGGGACAATGAATGTCTGTATGGATTTTCACAGCAATCCATCCAATAGTTGTTGAGATGTTTCAGTCTGAATAAAGTGATGAATGGACTGACAGCCTAACAATGTCATCCATGCTGCTTATGAAATGTGAAAAAGTACAAATCTCTATTCCCTCTGAATCAAACTGTCAGATAGAGGAACTTTCTGTGATTTGTAAAAAGTAATCTGTTATGATAATGTAATATATGAATCATTCAATATGTCATACTAGGTTATTAAAGAGAATCTCTTGTGAGAGCCAGAGCCTAAGAGAGCACCCATCTCACTAGCTGAGATGGACAAAGAGGGTTTCACTCTGCCACAAAGCATGGAGGAACTGCTGAGGTAGCCATTTGTCCAAAGCACGTCATTATGCACCAGTAGGATGTCTGGCAGACCAAGAAATGAATCACAGCAAAGGGAGAAAATGCCTGGATTGGAGTTACTCTTAATGGAGTCTTAGAGGGACTTGCACTGCAGAGAGCACCAGACGAACCCAGCTGGAAACAAAAAAACTAAGCAGTTTTCTTATCACTCACACCACTGTGAGTGGCTCCATTTTCTGAACTCAGTGGAAATTATGGCAACAGTCTGGGTCTGGTTATGGGCTCTTTGTGCCGATAGCTGGGGGCAAGTTTCACAGGCACAGTGGCCGGCCTTGCACGCGGAGCCAAGGCATGTAACATTAGAAGCCAATTGAACAATGCTCCTGTGAGTTGGGAGTTGAATACTATAACTTGTCTCCATTTCAGTGCACCTGCTTGAGCAATTCAGAGCTGGTGAATATATTTGTGGCCGCTGAGGAAAGTCTGGTTTCTTGTCAGTGAGGTTTGCGGTGCCACTGGAAGACTGGTAGGATCTCTTTGTGTGTGGCGCTCATAATTTTTTGAAGAATCAATTATTTAGAAGATAATTTGCACCCGTCATCTTCTTCCACAGCTGTCGACACCAAACAAGCCTCCTTGACAGAGAAGGTACCATGCTCAAAATACAGTGAGAACAGTTTGGCAGATGCTGAAGCTGCAGTGGCAGAGCCTGGGCTCTTAAAAGCCACTTTTCAGTGAGCTATCCATACTTGGTTCACTGCCACATTCTCACACAAGGGTTGCTTGAGGCCGGGGCATATTTGAATGAGGATTTAACTTAGAAACAATGATCTACTTTGGACAAACTGCAAAGGAGCTTTGCATACAAAACGGCCAAACTCAGGCTGCCTGTCAAACACTCAGTATGACGCTAGGCAAAGGTCACTTCCATTCATAAGGATTTAGAGCTGTAATGCTGCCTGTATTTACAATGACTCAATCCAACTGCAAAAAAAAAAAAAAAGAAAACGTGTCATGTGTCCTCAGAGGGTACACCCCGGTCAGTCGTGACCATCTGACGGAAGTTTAACCCCAGAGTCTGGAGGAAACGGAATTTTGAAAATGCCAAGGTTGAACTCCAGCTTCCTGAAAGGCTTAATGATTTCCTCTGACAGCGACTCTTGATTCCGGAGGAGGCCGCTTGTCGATACTCCAGAGGATCAGAACTCATCTGGTCTCGCCTTTGCCCTTCGGGGTCTAATGGCTGATTCACAAATCGGCTCCTTATTTTCCTATGTGTGAACAAGGCAAGTTTTCAGCTAATTAGGTCTCCTGCACCTATGGGAACATGTTTCTCTTCTTCAGATGGCCAATTAAACCAAAATATAGCTTTAAAAAATGAACAGGTTCTTACAGCATATTCTGAAATAAACTACTCGGATGATATGAGCCATGATAAATAAACAAAATTAAGACATGCATGATTTATAGGTCCCTTGCATGGCTGTTTGAAATGTCTCCGCTGTCATTAACTTTTGGGAGCTTATCTTCATTGTGCCTGTTTAAGCTGTCTTAGAGGGGGAGCGCTGATTTGAATAGGAAAGAGGTGCTATCGTCAGGATCAGTAAAAGTCATTTCACGCCCCAGTGTATGTCAGCTCCCATTAGCTGGGACAACAAACTCTATCCTCTTCACTCAGCCAGTGTGCCTCTGAAGCTCTATCTTTGTCTCTAACCCGTGGGTAAGATTCAGTGCTGCCTTGTGCGAGGGTCATTATGAGCGGCCACAACACAGAGAACAGAGTGCTTGCTTAAATCTAAATGAGGTGAGCCTTCGAGATACAGTACATCTGGTGTAGCTTTCACATCACAGTCCCCAATGAGCAGCTGTAGTCATCACGATTTCCTCTTTGGCTTCTTTGACAGGGCTGGACTGAGGGGCACAGTGCTCTGTCATGAGTTATTATGAGGCTCTGCCAATGAGAGTCCCTTCTCTCAAATGATTAATTGGGGAAGCATTACATAAGTCATGAACATCTGAATGTGCCAGTCACAATAGCCACTCTGTTTTCCAGAGATGGTCATTCAATCGGCAATGTGGATAATTAGGCTGCTATAAAAAAACTCTTGTGTACTCTCAATACTTAGAATAAATCTTCACTGGGTAAAATCAATTGCCTGAATAGCATCCTATCCACTTAAAGACCACAACTGTCATCAGCGCAGATAAGACAACGGTGACAGTGTGGTGAGTCTCACTCTCAAGTGGGTCAAGTCAGAGGTCTTCATGCCATATTATGTGATTACGTCGACCCGTTCGCCTCTTTGCCTTTTTTCTTTATAGGCCCCAAAGGTCACATTGAGGTTCAAGGCATGTTCTCAGGCTGTCAAGAGACGAGGGACCCATCTGTGCCGAGTGCCAACTTTGCCCCAGGCAGGCAAAGCAATTGAGATCTACTGCGCAACAGTTACCTTTTCGCACACATTTGGTGAATACATGACCACACATGTTCACCCAGTATTGAAACAATGAATCATCTCTGCCACATGAAGCCATGCAGTTAACCTTGCAGTGATATAAATGGATGCAGATCCCCCTCGCTCATATTTACTCAGTCCAGATTCCTTTGAGGCTTTATGTACATTATTTGACAACTCCACATTAGAAAGCATAATTTTTCTGTCCATCATAATAAGTCATCTACTGGACAATTGAAAGCTAATTTCCCTGCTGTGCTGTTCAGGAGACGTGACCGAACACACACTTGCATACCAATACATTGTAATGAGAGGTTTAAAGACTTATTCCAAGAAAACTCATCTGGAGCCGCTGCAGTGAGAGGCCTGCTAAGTGTGGTGCACTGTGAGGAGGAGAGGGGTTTGGAGACAGGAGGATTCAGGAAAAGCTTTCATACAGCAGCCAGTCAACGTAATCACTGCACCGGTCTAATCTCCAAACAACTGTGCCAGTCCAATCTAGTGTTTGTGTGTGTGTGAAAACATATCTGTACAAAAGAACAAAAAGAGCAGTCTATTCAGGAAAGAGGTAATGTGACAATGAGAGAATCCATGTGTGTGCGTTTATACTCAGGGGACCAAAGATCCTGAGTCTGTCTCCAGAGAGGAAGCTGTCTGCAGCCGGGCTCATAAGTCTGAGCTCCATCCTCCAACAGCCTCTGGGCCAAGCTCTCGGGGCTTAACACAGGAGGAGAGAGCTGGGATGAGGAAGTGGCTAAAAGTTAAGATTTATCTTCTCTGTCGCCTGTCTGAATCCACCACCTCTCACCTCTCTGCTGTGGTGCTGAGCGTGTAATTTATGACCAATACCTTCACCTGCAGTGGTCTTTACAAGGAAAAAAAGGAGAGGAAAAAAAGGTGATCCAAAAAGGTTATGATTTCTTGAACTGCACTTTTGGAATGGTATTTAATTTTGTGAGACCCCAGGCCTTTTTCTCCTCTTTTCTCACACAGAATCAAGCAGCCTGAGTTTTTTTTTTTTTTAAGCCAAATCTCCGACATTTAATGACTTCTTAGACTCATTTATGAGTCATTCCCTCTGTCACTCATTAGTGACAAAAAAGTATGGGACTGCTGATGTGACCTACTCCATTTCTGGCTGTGTGAAGTCTTTCTGCTGGACGTGATGCCTCGTTGGGGCTCTCAAGAGCTCGCACAGGGGGTGGTGGCCTACTGATCCCATGTCTCCCATTAAATGCTGGCAGAGGTGGGCACAAAACATGCTCCCATTCCTCCCCATCGCCTCAGGAGACGCCATGGCAACAAGGCAGAAAAAATTGGGCCCTCCTCGCCATTCCACGCATGCCCTGGCATCATTATGAAACGTCTCAAGTCTGCTTCTTCTGTGTTCTTTAGAGGAGAGATAACTGAGAGAGCTTTAATGTGGAACATGCGCCTCCTCCTTCCCTTCATCTCCTCTATTTTTTCGGTCTTTTCCCCTTGTTCCCCCTCACTAAGGCATCCCCTCTATGGCTATGGTAGCAAGTGTGAGGCTTTGATAATACCATGGCTTCTCTGCTTCAAAGGTCTTGCTCCAAGTTACAATTTCCCCAATGTACCCAGTGTGAATCTAAAGTTCTGGCTCTGTCGGATAGATTTCTGTTCCAGCCTGCAGAATCAAAGAAACATCAACGAACAATCACAACTTTCTTGAAACACTGCTTGAGAATTCGGGCATTCGTTCAGCACATGGCGTGGCGACTCTCTTGCGCACACCGTACAAAAGGGTGATTGTTTGGAGCTTGAATTAAGTGGAAAACTCTGTGGGCGTTTGTGGAAAAGAGCGAGATGACTCTCTCTCTAGGGAACCCTTACATCACACAGACAGCATGTTATGCTCACGACCAGTTTGAAACAGCCAGCAAATAAAGTCATCAGGCTGGGTGGCACTGAATCTGGCCAGAGGTTCACAAGTAAAGTAAAGCTGCATGAAGCTGTGTATTAGAAGGAACTAATTATAAATGCAAGTCAGTTAGCAAATTGGTGCATGCTGAACTGGACAATAATCAAACTTCATACTTTGATATCAGCATCTTGTCATAAATTAGATTTCTCACAAACTAGATTGCTAATAAAGACATAATGGAAGCCTCAGTAAGTTTTGTCAATTCTTAACCTTTTACATTTCTACTGATGGTTTTCCACAACTTTGGTGGGGTTTTGAAATGTAAGGAAGGTTTTAAATAATGAACTCAACCAGATAAAAAGCAGTAGTTGGCAAAGTTGTTAAGGCACAACTTAAACACAAAAGATTTTGTCTCTGGAAGCACACAGGAGCTGTTCTCTCCTGGCTCTGTGCACCTCTTATGGTATTCCAAATTCATGCATTAGTCTGAAAAAATTTACAAAATCTACAAGTTCATACACTGATAGTACTGTTCAGATGATCAAAAGACTTATGTATGTACGTATGTATTTGGAAAAGCAGAGGTGCTAGTCGAGTGCCAGTAGAGTATCTTCAGACAGGTTGAACACAGGTAAAAACCATCCCAAAATAAAAGGGTAGAAAGTGGAACAAATGAGCTAAAGCTCGAATCGCACAGGAAATACGAGTCAAGCCAAAAATATAACCTTAAAATATACTCAAAAGATTTATTACCCATAGAAGAACATGAGCAGTGAAAAAAGTCAGGGTGGAAGATTTCTTTTTCTAATATCTTTTTTTGAAAGAAAAGAAATTCAAATAAAACACGATTTCATGTCGAATGTGTTAAATATATTAAACTACTGATGGCATCTCATCTTCTCACAGTATGAGTTTTCCTGCTGGCTGCTGTCTAACAGCAGTTGGAAGAACAGTTCCATAATTAGATTGTCTGTCTTTTCCCTTCTAACGAGGCAGATATAGCAGTCAAACAGTTGTGTGTGATGAGGGAAGTGCTGCATTGGGATAATTTATGCATCTCAGAGTAGGGCGAGACCTGCTAGACGACAAGCTGGGGAAATCTCCCACCACAGGTGGGTTTTCATCAACCAGTCTCTTTCATTCTCTCCTCCTGCATTTCGCCATTCACCTACACAACTAACACAGCTTTCAATTAAGAGTGCGGGAGCTTGTCGACACGGGATATTGCCTTTGATGCAAACACATGCTCACTCACGTGTGTGTGTGTGCCACACTAGGTCTATGTTGTGTTTGTTAGTCTGTAACCACATCTGTGTTTGGAATGTCAATTCAAGGAGATATTGACATATGGACGCGTCAGGTCAAACACAGGCTGCACCAACAGAATACTCAACAGGACATAATGACTTGTTGTGAGTGCATCTACAGTATGTTATCATGTGCGCTTTTAATCTCTTTTTCAAAACAACTACTGTTTTGAGGGAAATAACATTCAGTTGCTTGTTTACTGAGATTCATCTATGTCTCTTACTCACGTAGTTTCTTATTTCTTCTCCTCTCTGACTAAGTCCTCACTTAAAAGGTAAAGAGTAGCTGTACATATCGATCACTAAAATGGTAGAGTGGCCTGGCGGTTTGTTATGTTACTGATGTCTAATGCATACTTGTTTAGTGGAGATGGATGTAAGTGTGTCTCACTGCTACTCTACCGCTCACACTCCTGTCAAAATGTAACTGACTGGAAATAAACACTGACAGGAAGGAAATGGAGATCCTCCCCCCTGCTTGCTGTGCAAAGGATTTTTCACATTAGGCTTTTCAAAATCCCTCTGACTCTCCACCATCAACACAGACTACACAGCATTTAAATCCTGCAGACCAACAATAAGCCCTGTATTACTCTAGCAGAGGACTGCAGAACTTTGTGAATCAAACAGAGCAAACTGCACTCAATGAGGTATACTGACGACGTGTTTGTGAATTTATTCATGCACTGCAGGAAAACAGTTTGTAATAGTGGTGATCCAGGAATTTAAGAATGAATTAAGAATGAAAATCCACTGCTACAGGTCACATCACTTTACCTTTTCTGTAGCAAAGACTGACAGGAGATATTTCAGATTCAAACTGTATAATTTAACCATCAAGCCTATCACGATCAGAGCCACCCCGTGCCACTACCCTAGCCTACTGTTTTGAATGGGACTGACCTGGTGGAGATCATTCCCCAAGGTGAACTCTTGGAAATACCCAGGGGCTGCTGATGTGGCTCGGATGGCCTGCCAGAGTTGGTGCTGGCAGCCCCCTAGGTAGTGTGAGCGCACCCCGGGCAGCAGGTTGTAGTTTCTGAACACATATGCCTTCAGAGCAGTGCCCCGGTTCACAATGGTGCTCACCGCTGCCACCTACAGGTAAAGGACATGACGCACAGCGTGACCATCTTTTTCAGTATGAAGCTGCATTTTACATCCAAAGAAAATACAGATACAATATCTAAACCGGCATGCTGACAGATCTATTTAAAATCATCTCTATTCTCTGAGCCTCAGAGGAGTCTGCTGACGTACGAAATCCTACACACTTCTTGAGCCACACTGCTTTATATGGCTTTAGACGGTATTTTCCTTTAACTTGTCTTGCAGAAAAATGCAAGACTGAGATTGAGGAAAGAGCTTTATGTGTAATAACCTAGTAAATACAAGGGCTCACAGGTCAGCACCAAAGCAGAACATGCCGGAAGAATGAGTGAGAACATCTTATAAAGTTCACCTTGGGGCATTCAGGGTTTCTTGAAGTCTCCACCAGGAGGTGAGAACCCATTTTCTCTCTGTGGAAAGGAAGATAGGATGATGTTATTTTCTGGCTTAGTGAATTTTCGACAGTACTATGACAAGAAATCTTTCGGCAAGGTTCACAAAATCCTCCTGCATATCAGTTAATGGAACTTGAAATCATTTTGTGATCAGCATAATTATTTTAAGGGACCATTCTACTGAACTAAAGATTTTTAGACCATTTAAAACAATGTCTGTATATGACTGCTGACCATATTTAAGTGCACAGAGGAGGTTTTTATTGTTTAATGTCATCTTCCAAATTTTCCAACCATCCTCTGGTTTACAGTCATTTCCATATATTACAATTAACTTTACATATCATGTGAAAATTTATGGTTATCCATAATACATTTACATTTACTTTGCAAATAAATCTTCACTTAATCTTAAAATGCATTATCACACAATGTTAATGTAAGTTTTATAAAAAATAAAGAGCAGGGATGATGTTTAAGTAGAGGGCATGACTGTATGTTAGTTTCATACTAGAGTAAAAATAACAAAATCTTTGACTGCCAGGGAAGAAGGAGAAGGGCATTCAAAAACAACATGCATTATGGGTTTTTGAATTGTTTTACCATGTCACTATCATGACAGTTTAACATTACTTTAATTAGTTCAAGCACAACCCCCTACTCTGTCATCAACAATAACAGCAGAACTGACTTGAGGATGTTCTCCCAGGCTTCGCTATCATAGAAAGCATGGCTCCAGCCCATCTTCACAGTGCCAACAATGACGTTCTGCTTGAAAACATCTGAGCCCAACTTGCGGTAAATATCATCACACTCGTTCAGTGGGATTTGGAAGACACCTAACATGAACCCTAGGATAGCACCTGAGGAAAAAAACAACACACAAATATTCAAAGTGACTGGGAAGTTCTGGTAAACCAAATATACAACATTATATTCTTCTAAACATGAAGTGTAAGAGCTTTAGTCACTGCTTTGGGAATGCACACGGTAATCTTGGTAACAAACGGGCAAACAGGTAATGTACAGCTCATTGTTCTGTTATTCTAAAGGTGTGGAGTTGATGCAAGGCTATTTGCTTAAAGGATTATAAAATAAGAGTAACATTACCTTTGGATGAGCCATTCATAAGAAGAGAATGGGATTAACATCACCATGACACTATAGGCAAATACTCCTCAACCACTGTCTCTCCATGATTAAGAATCCCTGACAGGATTAACAAGGCACAACAGTGCTGTGATAGCAGAAGTGGAATTGTACCTGAATAATGTGGATGATCAAAGTGGCCAGATGTGGGCCAGGTGGGTTTTAAATGTGTGAACATCATTTGATCTAGCAGTGTGATTACATTATGCTTTGACAACATTAGCTAAATCTGAATATGAAGTGCCTCCAACTGGTGACGATTTAGAGTGGGAGAACTGAGAGGAGCTGAGCACAAACGGAAACTTCTGGGGGTGACCTAAGTGCAATGTGATCTGCAAATAAAATGTTTTTTGTTTTTTTTTTCAATCTGCTGTGAAGGGAAAAACAGAAAAGTGGCAGATAGATAGGACAGTGGTACACAGCTCCCCCTTGTGGTAAATCTGGAAAAAGTATTCATCTATTTATTGACATTTCCTGAAACCAAATGTAGATTAATCGATGTGAATATTGTAATTTTATTACTTATCTAAGCAACTTCCAACAGCTTTACCCAGGTCTAAAGTGGTTGTATAGCAGAGGGGTTGCCAGCAGAGTGGATAGGTTGGTGAAATTTAGGTTGAAAGTAGCGCAGAGCGACAAATGGGTCAGTGTGCGATCAGTGATGCCAGTCTACTCTGATAATCCACACACATGCATACACACTTATACAGAAGTAGGGCAGGAGGACAACGTACCTGTGCTGACACCACAAATATAATCAAACAGTTGGTAAGTGGGTTTCCCAGTCAGAGCTTCCAGCTTTTGTAGAGTCTGAAGTGCGAGAAGTCCCCTGAAAGCACAAAGTCAGACATACATATAAACAGAGAGCCACTGACTAATAACATGACAGCCACAGCACACAAACTGACTTCAAAGAGGGACATTTCATTGATATTTTTTATCCCTTTACAGTTACTGTTTCTCAAGAATAAATTTACACAAATTGAAAAGTGCCGATAGAAGCAGTGAATTGCTTTTCAAAATATTCTGATATGGCCTTGGCTGCAGTAAATGCTATTTAGTTCCACTTTGAAAACACTTGATGTCAATGAATCATATCTTGGAGTAAAGAAAACTTCATAGAAGAGCTGAAGTTGTACCTTAAACCGCCTCCATCTATGGAAAGGATCCGTATGCCACGGCCTTTAACAGGTTTATGGTATCCCACCAGAGCGAGGGCTTCTCTAACTGCTGCTCTCAGGCCTGGGTCATTGGCCTGCTTCAGACGCAGGAGGCAAGGGATAACCCTCTCCTGAGGAACACATAAACGTACCGTTGCAGTCACAACTTTCACAAGTGGAAATAAGAACACCGTTAATCCACCATGATGAGGTCAGACCAGAACTGGCTCGACAAATTTACTTGCACAATGTGGGAATGTGGAGTTGGCTTATGAAATAATGAGAATGTGGTCTCATGATTAAGATGATATGGCTAGATTAGTTAGTCATGTAATGTTAAGTAATGTTCCCCAAATTGAAAATGCTATATGCTGTTATCTTAACTTCCTTCCCCTGTATTTGCCCTCATAGTCAGTCACACAGCATCCCTCCTATTCTGTCAGTTTCTTTTTTCAGTTAGACAAACAAGGACACAAACAGACAATGCTTTCTGAATGAGAGGTCGATCCCACTGCCTCTGGGTGAACATTGGCAAGTTTTGCTGCTTCGCAAGTCATTATTTAATCCCATTGACTTTGGCGAAGCAAACACAGCGTCAGTAATGTGCCACGGAAAATGATTGCTCATCATACCTTCATCATTAAGAGGAATGGAGGTTGTGAATATTGTTGTGACTGCAGCATGTAGGCGTTTTTACTCTGAACACAACTTTTAAACCTTGGTTGTAAATAAAACATGATACCAAAAGAGTGAATAACATGACTGGCATAAACATATGAGAAGTCAGAGGACATTCTTTTATCACATCATGACTGAATTTAGACTGAAATTCAAGTCAATCACTCACCACAATGATGTCCTTCATTTCTGTTGCCATTTATAAACCTTATTATTCTTTCAATGATATGTGGAGCACAACACGGTTCTTGATTTTTCATGAAGGATTAACCTTCCTCACACTTGGAAAAGTGGCATTGTTTCAAAATAGGTTAATACTGAATCAGTTCCTCACTAGGGTTGTTCATAATTAACCGTTAACCAACAATAAGTATTTTGACCAATTAATACTATCAGTTGAACAGTTAAAATATCATCATCATATAAGTACCATCTGAGTGGGTATGCTATGTCGCAGGTCTAACAGTTAACAGATTGCACACCAGACTAACCCCACAACATGTCGATATGTTGCTATTTCTGAATAAAAAACAGTAGACAAGCTGTCTGCTATGCAGAGGACGAAGCTGGGCCTGTTTATTTTATTTTGAGGTTTAATGCCAGTCCCACTCTGTGTTGTGTCTGGCTGTTCACACCAGAAGCACATTTCTCAGCGCCGCCTCTGCTCCTCTGCTCTTTTCTAATCACAGGTGATCTTTATAATAACCTCATGAAGTTATAACACAGAGCTTCTTATGTGTTCCTGTATAAGCTGGGGGCATCACTTCTTCTGCAAAAATGAAGTTAAGAGGTCCATCGCCTTGTGTGATGTGATCTGTCTGCAAGGGGTTTCTCTCTTCAAAATGAACATCCCTATTCCTGATGCCATCACAGATAAAGCTCAGTCATAAATAAATGTAGCAGTTCACAGTCTGCATATAGTTACATAGCTCTGACTATGAGCTGAGAGCAGCCTGTAATACTGTTGGCACAGCTGACAAACTGACATTTTGCCTGGTATGGGAAACTTCCCAAACACAAGAAGCAAAAGGCCATTATCTACATCATTCACATTCTCCAACTGTTTACCAATTCATGCCAGATATAACACAATAATGTATGCATAAAAAACCTGCTGCTGTAAACATCGTCTTTGCACAATGAGCTAGTGGCAAATATAAGAGGTGATACTTCTGACATATAAAGGAGTATCAGACACGTTGCTGAAAAAAGCATCAGGATGCTAGTATTTTGGGTAAAAAAAAGAAAATAAACGCAAGCCTGTTCAGATTTCTCACCTTGACAGCAACACCACGAGTCTCTGGAAACTCCAGGAGATGGTAGCTGAGGTCCTCCACCCTGCTGATATAGACCCTTACATCTGATGCCCTGTGTAAAGCCTGGACCAGAGCTCGAGTCCGATTGTCCACACTCACCCTGGCAATGATCTAGGAGAAAAAAAATATGCAACCACTTAGATCTTATTGTTAATTATCTGGGATCCTAGCTAAAAATGGACAAGTTGTGTAGGGGATTTAAAAAATAACTCATTTATATTTACAATGTTACACAGTAACTAATAAATGTTGCCATTGTTTCATTTCATTCTTTTGTGACAACCTAGAGTGAGAAGAAACATTTAAATGTCCACTACACAAATACAAAAAGTACTGACTATGACATTTAACTATCTCACTAGGATTGACATGACGGTGTTGTTTAAGCACCTCTTAATATGGAACAAAAGAATATTTTAATAAATATATGTCTGTATATAATATTTTTGTATAGCAGCAATCACTGTAGTAATAAATGTGTTACTGTAATCAACTTATTAATTACATTAATTTAACAACCATATAAATGCTATCATAAGTAGCATAATTCCCTGTGGAGATTAAATCAACATGTTAATGACAAAACTGCCATTGAGTAATTGTTATCATACTGCCAACAGACAAATTCCTTCTCAGTACCATTAACTAGTTTTTGTGACCTTGATGTTTCACGTTTCATGTCTGGCCCTTGGATTAAATGCAACAATAGAAGTGCACCATCATCTGTGCACCACATTGTTCTACTGTATATCACCAGCTAAAGGATGTAGGTCATGCCGTGCTTTTGCTATCTGCTAACTCACATATCAGCTCATGTTTCAAAATACTAAATCCATTCTCGCCATAGACTAAATGTCAGGTTTCTTTATATGGCTTAGCCTACAAAGAACACACCTTCTGTGGCCCACTATCTCTTCAAGTGAGTTATTTTTGAAAACAGATTCCCAGAACTAAGTGCACTACACTAGCATTAGACATATAGAGTAGCAAGAGCTCCCTCAACGTGTGGACAGAAGGCACCCTGCTATAGTATACCAGATACTCAAAAATATCCGATGTGGGGATCATGTATCCCTCAAACATAGACTCAGGTCATGTCTCGCATAGTTAGAATCTGTGTCTGCACCACACGGACAAAATGTTTACTTAGAGCACTATAAAACTGAAAAATCCTATGCCGCACCCATAGGATACTGAAGGAACTGATTACTAAAGATACATGCTTACTGTCAATCATATTCCTACAAAAGGAAACAGTTTGAAATATTGCTTTGTTGTACACCTACCTTTTCCCTTTGGAGTAGAAGTTTCTTAGCTTTCTCCTCTGCAGCCTTCTGCTCCTTATTAATTTTGGCCTCAACCTGTTTTACTGCTTCATCGTCAAGCTTCTTCTCCTCCACTGTAGCAGTCTTGGACTCTCCTGTCCTGAACTTGGGGACCAGGGGAGCAATATAGCTCCCAACAAAGGCTTGCACAGTGGGAGCTGAGTAGGACAGGTAGTGTCCTAAACCCTTCTTAGAGGAAGGAGGGGTAACTGGGGCAGCAGAGTCACTTTTATCAGACACTGACATGAGGTGATTAGTTTGTTGGCCCTGAGAGGAAGCAGAGGAATAGTCCCCATTGTCCACTTTCTTGTCCTGAGTCTTTGTACTGCTGCCAAAGTATGAGTTGACATGATTGGCCAGGTAGTTGTAAGTCTCATCAAAGCTGACTGAAAAGGTGCTGGGATGGAAAAGTGCTATGGTTTGTTTGGAAGCTGTGCTCTTGTTCTCAGTGTTGCTTGATGACGATTTAAGCTCCTCTTCCTTCTTTACAAAGCTGGCTTTGACAGCAGGAACAACACGCCTGAGTCTTTTCTCCTTAAGTTCCTGCACAGTTTGCTCAACTGTGGTATTGCCAGTCGCTTGCGGAGAATTGTGAGATTGAGTGGAGGTAGTGGCACTTGCATCAAATGCGGCAGCGGAAGTATGAACAAGAGGACTGGCAGAAGATGAGTTAACTGTAGGTTTGACTGTAGTAGATGTAGAAGGAGGAGCAGCATTAGTGGGAGCAGGAGTTGCTGTGATTGCACTCTCCTCAGCTTTTGGCGCTGACTCAACACTGATCTCTGCTTTATTCAAACCCTTAGGTTTGAGTCTGGCAATTTTGGAGAGAAGTTCTGTATGTGTCCCACTCACAGCTTTAGAAACTGTGTCCAGTGTGCTCCTGACCCGTGACATCTGTTGACTCAAACCAGTAGACCAACGTGAGGCTGAAGTGTTCAAGTACAGGGTGCTGGTGTGGAGTCCGAGCCTTTGTCTAACCTGGTTAGCTTTAAAGAGCCATCCTTTACGACCCCTGCTCCTCAGGTGGTGGAGACAGCCAAACTTGTAGCAAACAGGCTGTTGTATATGAAGCCTGCAGTGATAGGTACCAGACAAGGGAGGTGATGCTGCTGACTTGCGAGTATGTGTCTGCCACAGTAGAAATGATCTGCTTTCTTTCACCAAGGTATTTGGAGCCCATCTACGACTCATTCTTTCCGGTCATAAGAGTTTATGCCATCCAAAGAATATTAGGTCTATGCTCTCCCTTTTCATTAACCTGGCAATGGACAACAAAAAGCGATGTTTACATGCAAGAAAGAAAACAGAGATGATGAAAATGACATGTGAAATGAAATCACTAACACTGCTCCTAAATCTTACTTGTAGACATTGCTCAGTTTTCTTCACAAGCAAAATCTCTTCGGTAACTGATCTAAACCGAGAAGTAAACAAAATAGCTAACTTCTAGTCAGAATAACACATTTCAACATCAGCACCTAGCTGCTATATCGGACAACAGAGTGGCGCAGCTAGCTGACTCGCTAGCATTCATATAGGCCATACAAAACATAACAAACCATACCAGTCTTTTTATGGCGTCGTTTCATGAAAGCCAGAAATCCTTTAACCCTCTCAGTAAGTCGCCATCCTTCGTTAATGTTAACACAAACGTATAGAAGTACAAACATTCACAGGGTCATTCGACCTGACACCAGACTGTCTGAACGACGTCAGTCAAAAGAAAAACAATGGTCATGTGATGCTCAGTGTGCTTTACAATTGGCTGTCTATCACTTGGCTCCTTAAATGGAGTCTGTTGATTGGTTGGGAAAATTCGTCCCACCGCAAACGGAAGCTGAGGGTCAACTTTTATTATAGTCTAGCGTCCGCCGAATCTCGTCCGGACAGGCGGAGTCAGCAGCCAATACTAAAAATGAGAATCCACCCTTCTATGCATTACACGGGACTAAGAAAAATAAAAAATGGAGCGCCACGCAGCTACATGGAAATGTGATGACACTTCTTTCTCAAAACAGCTGTAAATATGATGACTCAAAACTCTACAATTTTAGTAGTATGTCAATAGTATAATATTAATGAAAAACAGAACTACATCGTTTATATTACTTTTTAGTAGACGGGAATAATCATCAGAGAATTACAGTGGACAAGGATATTACATAAAAATATTAACGTTGAGTGTAGGCTACTGCTTAAGTAAGGTCGTCTGTGATTGGATAACTTACTTTATGGATGTATTTTTGCCAACAATAAAATCAATTTGTAAATATATACATCCTCCAAAGTCATCATACGGTTGAATTAATACCTCTCTAATACAATAAAATAAAGATAAATAAAAAACTGAAGATTATAATCTTCATGGATGTGGGATTTATTGCAGGGTTGTTTTATTATACTGCATTAGTTTTAAGTAGGTGCACCTAATAAACTGACAAGTGAATGTAGTTATAAATGCTGTAACCATAGGCTACAACACTCTCGTCAACACCAGGGTAACTATCGGTCAGTTGAGGAGGGGATAGTAACTGTATTGACCGACAGAGGGCAGAAACGTACCGACGAGTCTGCTTACCATGATACAGCAAAAGGATCGAAGAAGTAATGGAAACGATGCTGCTGCTAACAACTGTCCCTCGATAATACTCACAACAAACACTGTCATGTTTAACATTGGTTAAACAGTCCATAGGCAGTGTGAGTGCTACAGAACCAGCTCTCCTGTCAAACCCAAAAAGGTAGGTGCTGTGAACCTAAAATGAACGAGATTGTATGGGCAGTAGGTTGTGTTAGCCACCGTCAGCTAATGTGAGGAGTGATGTCTGTAATGACAGAGCGCAACGTGTAATATTAGCATTGCCTTGCACGAGATCAGGAGAGCAGAGTACTCTATATATATATATATATATATGTATAAACACACTATACCCAGACTTGTCAGATCTGGACTAGACTAAGCCAGAGAAGCTTAAGGCAGTTTCAAAAACAGTCTCATATTTGTGAAACATTTATTCCATTTCATGCAAAAAATGCTTTCCCCCCTGTATAGACCACTTTAAACCAAGTGTAGCTCAAAACCCACTATTCCTAGATTTGTCAAATTTGGTTTTCAGAAACGAAAAATGTCAAGTTGCCATTATTTGTGTTTTCACAAACAAGAGGCTTTTGTTTTGTTAATCATGTCCAGGGTTGATAAATATAATTGTAACATTAGCTAAAGCTACACTATTGTTGTTTGGATGGAGAAAAAGAAGGGCACTTTTGATTTCATAAATAAGTAGAGGTTTCACTAATCTGGAACTGGGCTATAAGCAGCATTCAGGCATTAACCAGGATGTCTAGCACCCTTACATAACAATAAGTGGTACACAAAATGAAGAACTGGTCGCTCAATATTGACACTTCAGATTCCCTTAACCCTCCCCCTAACTGCACATATTGTAAGCTGACCTCAGCTTCTTGCAATATTGTATGGTATAAGGCATTGTTCTCCAGGTGTGTTAGCAACAATTAACACTTTTGCTTTGTTGCATGCAACAAACATTTACTCTTTAACAAACTGCTATTTTCTCTCTCTCTATTCCAGGGGACATCAGAGCTATGGCAGCTGCACAGTCTGCTGTAACGTTTGCAGTGTGCATCCTCATGATAACAGAGCTGATACTTGCCAAGAAGGACTACTATGATATACTGGGAGTGCCTAAAGATGCCTCTGAGCGACAGATAAAAAAGGCTTTCCACAGGCTTGCAATGAAATATCACCCTGATAAGAACAAGAGTCCAGATGCTGAAGTGAGATTCAGGGAAATTGCTGAAGGTACAGTTGATTTGTATGTTTTGGGATTGCTTGGGTGTATAAAGATTCATGTTTCCTGACACACTGGAATATTATTGTTTCTTCTAATATAATATTTTGTCCAGCATGCAGAGTAGAGTGTTGTTTAGCCTGTTTCCATTTCATATTAAGAACTCTGGAGCATGTGGCCAAAGTTGGATGTTCACCTTTGGCCTGGGATTATGAAATACAGTGCTAAACATCTCCCGCCTTAACTGAATCTTGTCTCTCAATCTTGTCATGTGCAGCTTATGAAACTTTGTCAGATGAAACCAGAAGAAGAGAATATAACCAATTTGGTGACACCTCTGCATACTCCACTCAAGGCAGACATACACAGGGAACGCACCAACCTTTCAGCTTCAACTTTGATGACATATTCAAAGACTTTGACATCTACAGCCAGAACAGGCACGCCCGTCACCGAAGACACTTTGATGAACACTCCAGGTCCCAAAAGGATTCCCACAGCAGACACAAGAGACACTTTCAAGGAGGTTTTGGAGCAGGTATCTTTGATGACATGTTTGAAGACATAGAGAGAATGTTTACTTTTGACAGACACACCAAGCAGACTGAAAACAGGTTTCATGGTGCATCAAAACAACACTGTAGAACAGTGACACAACGCAGAGGGAATATGGTAACCACGTACACAGACTGTACTGCACCTTAAGATGCGATGTACAGTGACTTAAAACTTAAACTTGCCTTAAGAAGATGCAATACTGGTGTATTGATTAGGTAACTGAAAGCCACTTGGTTCAAATGCTGCGAAATTTGAACTGTGACATTTAGAACTGACATTCAGGCACAGAATGACAAGCACTGACTAAACAGTTTACTTAGCTTAGGTCAAAATTCAAATAAGCTATGTTTTCAAGCTATTCCCTGTGTGGACTTGTAAAAGATTGTAGTGGTTTTTCACTTCTTGTTGAAGTGAGCTGATAGAGAGTATTTTGTCAGTATTTTTTCAAGCACCTTCCCATGATAGCTGAGTTTGAAAACATTGTTAATTTTACTGTTTTAAGAAATAAAATAGTCCTGGCACACAAATGCATGTGTCAGTTCACCACTAGTTCACCTGCTACTCTGTTTTTGTATAGTTTTTAGTTTCTTTTGTATAGGTTTTGCTATTGTAAGTTTCAAATCACAGCTAAAGGCAGAGACAATAGCATCCAGTGGAGTTTTGCTTATGGTTGTCAAATGGGGAGCAATGTCAACAAAAACCCAGGACCCTGCACATGTTGGGGTGTTCAGTGGGTATTTTTGGGTTTGTACTACATCTTGTTGGAATGTCTGTACTCTACGATGCCAGTCTCACTTTTGAACAAAGTACATTTTAATGTTGTAGTTAAATCTCAAGCAGTAATACAAAAGAATTGTAAATGCCCCTAAATTATGAAATATAATTAGGGAAGAGGAATATGTGAATATAGAAATGTTTATGACACTCTTTTATTGGAAGTGGCCTAGATAGACCTGCAAATAAATTCAAGACAAACTGTTTCAGTTTTGATTTGGCTACATCTTATAATCAGTCCAAAAGAAAATAGCCAAAGACACTGAAACTTCAGAAGTAATCAGAGTTAAATCAACACTCAAAACAACAATCAAAAATCAAAACAGAGCAAGTTTCACACGAAATTGCAAACAATGGAAAAGTCACTGGTTTAATTTATACATTTAATTAAACCTGCTCTTTACTTTTTAAATGTTGAATATTTAGTATGGATTCACAGTTTCACTACATGAAATTGAACCACTATTCCTGAAATGTAGGTATTGAAAAACCTCTGACTGACATTTAATTTAACTGGCAGTGGACCACTTGAACCATAAGCTACAGTATGTACTAGAGGTTTCATGACTACTATTGTATATATTTTTGGATGAAGATCAAGTGAAAGAATACTGCAGTACAAAGCTGAAGAAATAATTATATGTACAAACAAGCATCAATGTTCTGCATATGACTAGTTGCTGAAACACTCAGTAAATACTGTAGAAGAGGAAACTTTTCCTGTCGTGTTACCTCATTCCTGTAAACTAGGTACAGTGACATTCTCCTTTGACATTGTGCTGTGCAATATTTATTTTCTACATTGATGTAAAATATCCAGTAGCACTTTCAATTTTGCATAAAATTCCACATACGTGTGTTGTTTTTAAAGAATGTGTTTGGAGAAATAAAATGTAGACAACAAACTGAGATCTGTTTGCTTATTTTTTAATGTTGTGTGAGAGTGAAAATGTTGTGTTCGTTCGTTGTAGTTGAATTTACCGTAAAGGTTTATTTTCCAAAAGCTAAGGTGTGGCCTATCAAATATACGTGGTCATACAGGTTTCACCATAAATGTACGCATTTCATTCATGGGTTTCACATGTAAATATTTTGGTACTCACCTTAGTTACTGTTGCGTAGAGGAAATATTTGCATCTTTCTTTTCATTAGTGCAACACGACTATGATGTCACCCGTAGGAAATGTAGTTCAGAAAAAGCCGAACCTTGAAGTATCCCTCTGGTGAACTGACTCTAGCGAACTCAAACTCCCATGATGCAACCACGAGCAACTGTTTGCGCAGTTGTCGGCAGAGCCAAAGCCAGTAGCTGTAGCTGAGAGACATTGAATGACTTTGTACCCGTCTCTGGCAGGGTAAAGAAAGTTGTCTTTTGACAGGTCGGTATTAGTATCGAAGCTAATGGAGGCCCTTATACCTGTCATAAACAAGCTGCAAGATGTATTTAATACGGTCGGCGCAGATATAATTCAACTGCCGCAGATAGTTGTCGTGGGAACTCAGGTGAGAAACGTCACTTTGCTTAAAGGCTAGCAACTTAGTTAGCCTGCGTCAACTTACTGTTTTGTCTACTTCCATGCACCGCGGGTTTTCTTTCACTTTCATTCAGGTACAATAGACATACATGTTTAGATTGGCTTTACATACGTTTCGCTTTTTACGTTCATCCAAGTTAACTAGTTAACTGGCAGGAAAGTTAGCATTAGCTACATGTGATCTCACATTGTTTGGGTTGACAGGGAACAAGCAAGTATAGCCTTCCGATCGCTATCTTATAATTAAAATCAAAGTCTGATTTTCTGTAACTTCATTAGATTTAGATTGTTACATATTTATAGGCCTGCTAACTCAGGAATTCATGTTCAACTAAGCGTTTAGTCAAAACACTGCTGATCTGAAGTTGACTCTTCAAATGTATTGTTTTGTTCGACCAACAGTCCAACCTCCCACAAACTCCCAAATATTCAGTTTAAATGATGTATTACCAATAAAAGCATCAAATCTTATCTTTTGAGAGGCTGAAATCTGCAAATATGTGCAATGTTTTCATTTTTACTTGTAAATTGAAACGATTAATCAATTATCAAAAGGGTTCATGATTATTATTTGGTTGATCCACTAATCGATTAATCATTTCATAAATATATTCCTCTCCTCATACCATTCACACTACTAAGCATCTGTCTTAATGCATAACTTGATTTACTACTTTAAAGATATCCATTCAGTAACACAATAGTGTGCTTAGTTGCAAAATTTTGGGCTATTGGTCATAAAAAATGTTTTTGTTTAAATCAATCAGCAGATCAATCAATAATGAAACAAATCATTCGTTGCAGCCCTTCATCTAACTAAAAAGTATAATGCAGCAAATTTAACAACACCAAAAACTACAAATGTCCAGAAACCTCAATTAACACTTCTGTTCTCTAATACAGTTTCACCCTGACCACCTAACTACCTTGTGTACACACCAGAGCCTAATTGGTTTAAAGTGGCAGTTTTTTTCTAACATGTTTACTTTCACTGGTCAGCTAATAGGATGTGGCTGTCTCAGACCTTTTGGCAGGCATCTCAGGGCATTACAGTGACACAAAGCAAGCCAAAGGATGGTTTAAATGCCTGATTTGTTATGTATGTCCTTGCCGGGGCTCAACAAAGGCCCAGATCTGCTGAGACCTTTAGTTAAGGACAGGTGTAACTAATACTAGATGCCAAGTATTAATAATTGGTTATTCCTGTCATGTCTGTGAGTAGGCCCACCTATAGCAGTCAAAACATTAGATTTATAGCCTCAAAGGAAGTAACTGATTACATTTTAGCCCTCCTCTCCTACCAAGGAAATTAGGACCTCTTCATTAAAAAGGAATCGGCTAGCCAAGTGAGCTAAGTGAGGTATTTCAGCTCACAAGATCTCATTAAGGCTTACACTACCACACGTCAATGAACAAGAAATGACCGACTAGTAGCACCCAGTGCTTGTGTGAATGAAGACTGTACACAAGTTGAAGCAGCCACAAGGTTTGTGTCTAATCAGTAAGTGACGCTCAACACTGCCAATTTCACCCCTGAAAGTTCTTTGGCCTAAACGAAAGTACTACCACCGCAGCAGGGAGCTAAATTTGGGATAATAACTTTGAAGTAACACCAAAAAGTGTCTAGTAGAGTCAGTCTGAGGTCTGATTTCTCTGCTCAGTGAGTCACATATACATCAGTCTCTACTGGTGGTTTTGTTTACGATGTTGTTGTTATTGTCCACAGAGCAGTGGGAAGAGTTCTGTTTTAGAGAGCCTGGTTGGAAGGGACATCCTGCCACGCGGCACTGGTGTCGTCACACGGCGGCCCCTCATCCTACAGCTTGTGCACATTGATGCAGACGACCGCAGGAAAACCAGTGAAGAGAATGGTAACATCACTCTGACCTCTGCTTCTTCTGTATCTTTGGTTGTTTGGTTTTCATGGAGTTCTTTATGTATTAACTTCTCCAACAAAGAAAATGATTTGATAGTGAGTATTTTTATATATATGCAGTACATTGTGTATGTACTTTGCATAGTCAGGTGCCACCACAGTCAAGTATTATTATCAATATACACGTAAAGTACCAAAAATAAAAGTACGCTTCATGCAGAATGGCATATTTCAGAATGTATTTTATTATCTTATGTTTTTACTCCACATAATGTATTTATTTATCTTATATTCATTGTAATTATTGATGCATTAATGTAAGCATCACTTAAATGTTGCAGTTGGTAAAAGTGGTACTAATTTTAGCTACTATATATATATATATATATATATATATATATATATATATATATATACACACACACACACACACACATACTGTTGGGTATTTTATATATACTGTATTCATAATCTCAATATGCAAAATAACTAGTCGCTAACGCTGTGGTACAAATGTACTCAGAGTCAGCACAGCTATCTTCCACTTCTGGGTGAAAAGAACAGGGGAGTAAAATGTGAGTAAAAAGATCCTGCATTTATTTAAAGCTGTTCTCTGGGAATGGCCTCAGAGTGACTCTGCATTGCTGCAGAGTGTCATGCAGGAGCTGCAGATAGCCGGGCTAACCCTTTTGTCTCCTGTCGTCTCTCTTTAACCACAGAATCCAAGAAAAATGGACGCCTTTACAGAGGTCTCCTTTTCCTTGTTCTATTTATTATTGTGTTTGTATATTACATAACACCCCCTCTCTTTTGCCCATTCTGCCTTGTATTTGTGTAGCTCCTCCAAAGCTGCCAAACCATGTGGCTTCATTTTATTCAGCTCATGCCCTCCCCTTCATGTAGGCTGGTCTCTGTCAGTTAAAGTTAGACAAAGAAAGTTAGCAAATTTCTGTTGAAAATAATCATTTAGTGCTTAGTTTGACATTTTTTAAAACTTCCCTAAAGAGCACCTGTAATATCCTCAAATACCAGCTTCCTCTAAGATGACTATCAGACTCCACCCTCCTGAGTTTGTTTCCTTGTTTTTGTCGCAACTTTAATTATTGCAGCAAGTGATTACCTTGTTTTTGAAACACCGTGACAGTCTCTAGGTCTCCACTTCCCAAAATGCACATGCTTCTTTGTTGCTTCAAGTTATAATTTGCTTCCATTACTTTTGTGTGAAAACCACAGTTGTTCCACTGTTTTGTAAACTCTTCAGCTGTGGATCTTTGACTGAAGAGTTTTTCCATCCCATTCTTGCCAACAGAGAAATCCTCCCTTGAGACATTTAACAGCTCAATAGTAAAAATAGTAACACTGTTCTCAAAGCCACATTGGCTACATCAGTAACCAAAACATCTGTCCTCAACTTTGTACTTCTGCAGGCATCGATGGAGAGGAATGGGGCAAATTCCTACACACCAAAAACAAGGTAGGGCCAGAAAACAATACTCTCAATGGAGTCTTCCACCACTGCTGCACTGTATATGGAATGTGAATGTTTGATAAACCTGGGTCTGATACCCTTGTTCTCTATCCTCTATTGATCCACTGACATTTATGGAGTAGCTTCAGTGATTTTGCAGTATGTTTTCAACAGCAACATCTATAAATCTTTAATGAGATCAGGTACACACCCTCTCAGCAGCTAAAAATGTTCATATGGCTGCAGGGTAAATGTCCTCCAAGGTTGAATTGTGTCTCTTTGAGTTCCACATAGTTCTCCATGTTTGAACAAAGAAACTCTTATGATGTGCTGATAGCCTCATGACACTAAACAGGGAGTCTCAGGAAATCTTTCTTTGTAAATTATCCACGTCATGTCCTTTTTTTTTTTTGGTCACTCTTTGTTGTTATTGTTGTTTGAATCAAAAACTGCTGCTTACATTGATGTTACCAACATGTTGGAGTCCTTACCTTTCTAAATGAAATCTTCCTTTCAGATCTACACAGACTTTGAAGAGATCAGGCAAGAAATTGAAGCAGAAACGGAAAGAATTTCTGGCAATAACAAGGTATGCTAATTACACGTATGAAGGGAGAGCACTAAGAGTTGTAAAACAAGAAATGATATTATCTGACTGAATTATCTGAAACTGAATTATCTTAAATGCCCTCTACCACTATCAGTCTGTACAAGTAACCGAAGAAGGTTGTATTTTTTTCCCCCTAGGGTATTAGTGATGAACCTATTCACCTGAAAATATTCTCACCATATGTTGTCAACCTCACACTGGTGGATCTTCCTGGCATTACAAAGGTGAGATAGGTTTCAATTTTGCCTCCCGGTGTTTCATTTATGAACTCAAAGTGATCCTGCACATGAATTTCACACAAGATATCTGCAGGTCTTGTAAAATCTTAAAAAGCATGAATTCAGTTCTCTCGATAAGATGCTTTAGATGGTATGAAGAAGTCCTTGATTTCTTATAATGGGCTTAAATATTTTTCTTGCCTGTTGTAGTAACACTGGTTATAACTTTTAGAACCTGGCTTATTGTTATAACCAGCTTACTGTGTATTATTATTGTTTATCATCACTGCTAGCCACAATATCCGGGAAGCTCACTTAATCATAAGGTCACATTAATTGATTAATTATAAGGATTATTTCTTTGAAAGCCCTGATAATTGTTATATGAATGTGCCTTATTGTCCCCACTGGTTATCTACCCAGTATAAAAAAGATATTAAAAGTCACATTTAATTTTTTTGAACTCTGTCAAAACCCTGTCACGGTTTGAAATCAGCATGTATTTGTTAAATCAGGTGCCTGTGGGAGACCAGCCCAAAGACATCGAGATCCAGATCAGAGAGCTGATCCTCAAGTACATCTCAAACCCCAACTCCATCATCCTTGCTGTGACTGCTGCCAACACAGACATGGCGACGTCAGAGGCCCTTAAAGTGGCCCGCGAGGTTGACCCTGATGGTAAAGTGCCTCATTGTTTTCTTCTTTCTTTGCTTTTAGATTTTACTCTTTATTTTATTTCTTTTCCTCTAGTCATGTACTTGGTGGCTTCCTTAGCTCAGCAGTGTTTTTGTAGCCAGGTGTGTATGTCTGTGCATTCAGGTAGGAGGACACTAGCGGTGGTGACCAAGCTGGATCTGATGGATGCCGGTACAGATGCCATGGACATATTGATGGGCAGAGTCATTCCTGTCAAACTGGGCATTATCGGAGTAGTCAACAGGTAACACTGCAGTAATATGTCACGTTCACCTCTAACATCATCCTGAATTGAGACATTTGGGAGTGATGCTCAGTGGAGTTACATTGTTGTAGCATTGTTGGTGGTACCAAAGGACAAAAAAGTCTGACACACTCTCATGAGTATTTTTTGTTTTTGTATTTTTTAGGAGTCAGCTCGATATCAATCAAAAGAAGTCGGTGGCAGATGCGATCCGTGATGAATATGCCTTCCTACAAAAGAAGTACCCCTCCCTCGCTAACAGGAATGGAACCAAATATCTGGCCAGAACATTGAACAGGTATGGAGTTGAGATTAATGTATGTATATGTATGTATGTTTTCTGAGTTGTTTATTGATCCCAATAACTGTAATATTATCTGACATGATAGATTATACAGTCACCTCTGAATTATCCGTATTAATATACTGTTGTAGTCTCCAGGAAAGACCCTTTTCAATGTTTTCTTTTTCAATGTCATAGGTTACTGATGCACCACATCAGAGACTGTCTCCCTGAGCTGAAGACGAGGATCAATGTGCTGGCAGCCCAGTACCAGTCTTTACTCAATAGTTACGGTGAACCTGTCGATGACAAGAGCGCCACGTTGCTGCAGCTCATCACCAAGTTTGCAGCAGAGTACTGCAACACCATAGAGGGCACTGCCAAGTACATCGAGACAGCTGAACTGTGAGTTACACAACTCTCTGAACTGCATGTACCTTCACACACCACTAAGGGGTGCTAGCATTGGTACTCTCCTGACTGGTCAAATTCTGCTTGTATGTTTAATGCAGTTTCCTTTCTTTTTTTTCAGATGCGGTGGAGCAAGAATCTGTTATATATTTCATGAGACGTTTGGTCGCACATTGGAGTCAGTAGACCCACTGGGTGGTCTGACAACCATTGATGTGCTCACAGCAATCAGAAATGCAACAGTAAGTTTTTTGCTACCTCTCTAACTCGTACTCTTACACGGAACCTTTTTGAAGACTTATGTTTTCATTGTACGTGACAGGGCCCGAGGCCTGCTTTATTCGTGCCTGAGGTTTCGTTTGAATTGCTGGTGAAGAGGCAGGTCAAACGTCTGGAGGAGCCCAGTCTTCGCTGTGTGGAGTTGGTTCATGAGGAGATGCAGAGGATCATCCAACACTGCAGCAACTACAGCACACAGGTGAAAAACAAGCTCACATACACACAAACTAAAGAAAACTAAAGCACAGTGGTATCCTGTAAATACACAAAACTGCAGTGTCTGACATATACAGTATAATGGTGATTGTTTATCTCTGCAGGAGTTGCTGAGGTTTCCAAAGCTCCACGATGCCATAGTAGAAGTGGTCACCTCCTTACTAAGAAAGAGACTCCCTGTCACCAATGAAATGGTCAGGACCTGCTCCCCATGAACACATGAGCATTTTAAGGGAAGTTTATTCACAACCAGGTCTGATTAATCAATGTTCTGAATTTCTTTTCAGGTTCATAACCTTGTTGCCATCGAGCTGGCCTATATCAACACAAAGCACCCTGACTTTGCTGATGCCTGCGGTCTCATGAACAACAACATAGAAGTAAGAGTCTAGCTTCTACTCTCACTGACGCAGTTGTTTTGTATTTCTCAACTAATCTGATCATGTTAATTGTGAAGATATAGTGAGGTTATGGCCTGTCACTGATCTTGATGTTGTTGTACATTTCAGCCGCAGCACAGCGCAAAAAAAAATAACAACTAAAGAAACTGGAAACATTCTCTCTTCTTATCTCTGACAGAGGTTCATTTGTCAAACTTTTGTTTTCATAGGAGCAGAGACGCAACAGAATGAGAGACCTGCCCTCTGCTGTCCCCAGAGACAAGGTACAGTCCGTCTCTATGAGAGTCGTTGATCTTCTGTTTTCTTGTAACAGGCTTTAGCAGGTTTTCTACCACTGACGGACTGATGCATTCAGTCTACTCTCTCTGAAGAATTAACCAGCAGAATTAATTAATTAATTAATTAAATCTAACACAGTCATCGTCTTTACATTATATAAAGTTCCTACGCACCTCTACTTGTAGCTCCTGTCAGTTTTCTGTCCGCTCTTTTCTTCTGATGTCTTTCTTTAGTCCCTTAGAGGCCCAGGTGGGCAATCTCTCTCCCCCACTGAGCCTCCTGCCCCTGAGGGCGAGGTCGCAAAGGTGTGTCCCGTTCACTCACTGCCTGCCCACATTTAATTCTACCCACCTCCAAGCCCCTTTTCCGATGTCATATATTTGAAAGCCCTGTAGTGTCCTGAAAATGCAGTGGCGTTTGAGGGGCAGTTCTTACCTTAACTGATCTGACCTTTGATCTTCACTCTGTGTTGTACATTTAACCCCTTTTCTCCTGCATGCTGATTGCTCTGACAGAAGAAACACGACAACTCCAGAATCAATTGGCATGTCGTGTTTTAAAATGAGGAAAACTTGAATTAGTTTTGTAGGAGTGGATGATATGGACAGAATCTTCTATCAGGGTACATGTAATTTTATGACAAAACGATATAGTCTACCGGTCAGAAGTTTTAGAACACCTCAGTTTTACCAGCTGTTATTATTTTCTTGTTACTTGTCTTTTTCTCGCCATTCTGATAACAGTATACAGCACTACTTCCTGCAGTATGTCCTAATAATAGCAGTAGTAGGAATAGTTTGCATGAACTTTCAAGGCTTCATTTATTTCCCTTGCTGCAGGAAAGCTGGAAGTTAACCAATTTTTTTAATCCCTGAAAAAATCTGTTCTCTATGAAAGTTACATGACATTTCAGTTTTTGTTGACATACCTGGAAAATGGGGTTGTTTTTAAACTATTGACTGAATAAAGTAGAAGAAAAAAAATTGTAGCTAAATGTCTTCTGCTCTATTATCATCATATCACCCAATCCTAAACCTGAGTTATGTAATTTGTGCTCACTGCTTGCCAGTGTTTCCCACCAAACTCCTGCTTGTTTTGTTTCAACTGAAGAATAAACAAAGGTCTGAAGGAACTTCTTTGGAGTGAAGACAAAGAAGGCCTGTGGCATGCTACTGTTTAAGTGTTAACATACACTTGCTTATGTCCGCGCACTGTTTTGTTGATTAAAATTTGTTGATTTAACCTATTTTCCTGATTTCCTGTGTACATGTTGTATTTCCAGTCCCTGAGCAGGATTCTTCACACATTCTCAGCCTCTGTCTCTCTCCTCCCTATAGGCAGCAGCTGGTTCTCAGAGCGGCTCTGTCAGCGAGCAGATAGACGGTGGGACAGGGAACTGGAGGGGAATGTTGAAGAAGGGAGAGGAGGGTACAGCTGGTGACAGGGCTGTGCCCCTAAATCCATTTCCTGCAAGCCCACAGAGGGGCCATGCTGTCAACCTCCTAGATGTGGTGGGTAACAGAGTCATGATGGCTGGTAGCTTCAAATCACTGCACAATAAAATGATTCCATTCACAAATGGAAGCTTGTGCACTTTTTATATTTAGTTTAGAAATCGTAATTTAACTTTTTTTTTTTTTTTTTTTATATGAAAACTAAGAAAACCTTTATCCCTCTACAGCAATATTGTCCTATCACATATTGAAAGAATGTGAGGCATAGTGAAAGGCTTCAGAAAAATCTTATGTAAGAGGTTATTGCTGGATAGCAAAAACAGCAGGGAGTGGAAAAACAACTTTTATCCCAGGACAGAATTTAATAAAATTTAATCCCTGACCTGGAACTAACAGGCCAGGGCCAGAGGTAATGAGTGACAGAGAGATCATTTGTTCTGTTTATTTTGAGCTTTATAGACAACTAGTCAAATGTTGAAATCAACCCTAATGCCTGTCTGATCAAAGATGGGTGTAATAATATATATATATGTATATAAAATAAAAAAAAAATATTAATTAATCAATTTTAGGCCAATCACTGAAATTGTGGTAATTCATCAAAAAACTCAGGTAGGATAGTTATTAATTGTTCAGCAGCAGCTTTCTAGTACGTTCAACTCCATGACACAAAATTGACTTTCCTTTGCACCTATGCTGTTGCCTTTGCAGGCTACAGCATTGGTGGGATATTGATCTGACAGTTTCATACATGATTTTTGTGCCTGCTCATTCCCAGCCTGTTCCAGTGTCCAGGAAGTTGTCGGCTCGGGAGCAGAGGGACTGTGAGGTTATCGAGAGGCTCATCAAGTCATACTTCCTTATCGTGCGGAAAAACATCCAAGACAGGTTCACATTTAATTGCCCTTGCTCATTTATATATTATTTTTGAAATGTTGGCATGATTTGTCCCCTCTCATGTGCTTGACTGTATCTTCATCCTATCTCCTATTTTCCTGTTTGGCCTCAGTGTACCAAAAGCAGTGATGCACTTCCTGGTGAACCATGTGAAGGACTGCCTGCAGAGTGAGCTGGTGGGTCAGTTATACAAGACAGCCCTGCTGGACGATCTGCTGACAGAGTCTGAGGACATGGCCCAGAGACGCAACGAGGCTGCTGACATGCTCAAGGTAACAGATCTGTCAAGTGTCACTATGGATAGCAACAACAAGATCCAGTATCAGTCATACGCTCACTGCTCGATAAAACATTTAAATCTCACGTGAAATACTGGTTGAATTCATCACTGAGATGTTTGCTTCTAAAATAAATTTAGTATATCAATCAAGTATATCAAATAGTAAGTTTAAAGACAGAGGGATTTCAAGCTTGAAAGGATAAAAATTGTGAATTTATTGAAAAACAGTTGTCAGATGCCCATTTAAAGTGGTTTTGCTTGCTGTCATCATTCCTACTGCTCATACTGACCATTAGATGATCCGTTCTAAATTCACTTTCAATCTAAGTGATGGGGGATGAAATGTACGTTTTTCTGAAGCTAATGTGAGGCTTCATCTGCCTGAGTTACAGTCTTTGTAGTATAAGATTTACTCTTAGTGTTTCCCTGTTGAGCTACAGTGAAGGGATTGTAACAAAAAGACTAAAACTGTAGAGGATATGTATTATTAGCTTCACTAGCTTCTAAATTATTGCACAGGAAGTGTGCTGCGGACATTGACCCCTCTCACGTATATTGTAAATGTATTAAGAAGGGTTCATTAGGGGCGTTGAATGGCGCAGTGGTCTAAGCAGGCGCCCCATATGTAGAGGCTACAGTCCTCGCTGCACTCGGCCCCGGTTCAAATCCCGCATCGGATGGCCCTTTACTGCATGTCATTCCCCCTCTCTCTGCCTCCCCATTTCCTGTCTCTCTATACTGCCCTGTCCAATAAAGGCACAAAAGCCCAAAAAAATATACTTTAAAAAAAAAAAAAAAGAAGGGTTCATTAAATGGCCAGTATGAACAGCAGGTATTTCAGTGTTCACATGGGCACCTGATTGTTTTAGGCCGAGGTGAAGAAATGTGAAGCTGTGCTTTAAGGCAATTTAGAGGAACTACACCTCAGTAAGAGGATGATGTCCCAAATATTGTACATTCAGTGTATCAGTTGTAGTTGGAAGTAGAAACAGTATATCCCCCCAAAAATAATAAAAAGTTAAATAATCAAGTTCTTTAATTTACACACTTTTCCATCTCCGTGTCTTTTTCCATTCCTGTGTGCAGGCACTGCAGAAAGCCAGCCAGGTGATAGCGGAGATCAGAGAAACCCACATGTGGTGAGGGCTGCCTCTCTTCAGCAGGTTCCCTTCATCCCTCATGGACCATCCAACCCCCTGCAACCCCCGCCCCCCCTCCCCCAAGCCGAGTCTCCCAGCACTTTGGACTGCTGAGTCAGAACAACCTGAAAATGCACTGGTGTGGATATGTGTATATCTAAACATAGTTTTAATGTACAGTAAGGACTTGGATTCAATGAAGGGTGGAACATATCACCATCTGCATCACACATGCCCCTGTCCTAGATTGTTATATTTTTCTTATGTAATTAAAACAATAAATATATAGATCATGTTGTGCATCACCACTATGTGGATCCCTGCTGAGGAATGTCTGCTCTTAATGTAGATTTGAATTAAAGCTAGAAATGACAAACACATGCTACAACATGTAGATGCTCTCTGTATCAAGTAAATTCTTTCATTAGCTGGTTACAAAATACTGTATCCACTGCTAATTTTTCCAAAGAAATGTACTTAACTTAGATATTTTTATTGTGGAAATACCCTACCATTTTTACACACTCTTCTGTTTCCTGTTAATAACAATATTACAAAGCTAAATTAGATCCATTTTTGTCTCTGTGTTTACATGTCCTTACACAGTAAGCTCTCTTACATTCTTAGCGGTTTCAGTATCTTCAGTGAGGTGTTTGTGTGATATTTTGTATGAATATGTTCTGTTCCTGAAGTGTATGTTGGACAAAATTACACAGAAACAGACAATCTACATAGAGAGGCAGCAGAGTGGATGTAATGACTTATTTATTGTTTTGATATCATGATAATTGACATGTAACCCAACACAACAGAACAATGAATACACGCACAACAGACACTCGGGCCAATCACTGGTGTCTCGCTCTGCCTTGGCCTCGTCTGGTAGCTGCTTTACCTCAGCCGGGCTCCCATCTTGCCCTTGCCACGACCTTTGGCACTGGAAGGGGCGCAGGAAAAGCACAGCAGTCAGTGAGTTTACGACAAGTGGAGGCCTTTTAAATCGAAGCATTCAACAACTCGACAAACAAATCGGTGAACAAGGTGACTGTAAAAACAGAAATCCCAATTTAAGTATATTAAGTATGTTACCACTTAAGATGATGTGGAAATAAAATCTGTTTTAAGTGCAGATCATCTTAACTGCAAAAAACTCTGAGGCTTCCTTTGACCTAATTATGATTTGTCTTTCTAATGAGAGTACAAATAAAAGGTTAAGTTTCTCCCCTTCAAAGGCTTGAACGAATCTCACAGATATGTCATCAATAATTCTGCAGTTTCTCTGGTGCTGTTGTTTTGTTGGATTTCAGATGGTCATAACCTCATAACCACTTACATTCCAGTCCGCTCTGCAGAATTACTAAGTAGAACAGATGCCAGATGCTCCATAAATAGATTTTACAGGATAAATTTGCAAGAACATTTGCATGCAATGATGCAATGAATAAAAAGAAGGTGGAGAACAATTGGCCTCAGAGAGGGCTGTGGCAAAGAACAAAGGATTATCCTCTGTGATCCCTAATCCATTCTATGACTATGACCATAACAAGATGTGAAAAGGAATGGAGTATAAATTGGCGTAATGTGAAAAGAAGTAGATATTTATATATTTATTCTCCAAACCTCCTTGGCAACCAACCCAGAAAGAGAAGAAGAGATGGAGGATTTAGACAAGATTTAGACAAAATGGTGACAAGTCCAGTATTTGTCTGAGTGGGAATCAGGAGTAAATCCAGCCAGTGTTTTCTGTATTTACCTTTGGTGATCCTGGACTCGGGCAAGAAGCTGGTTAATCTGGAAAGACACATAAGCCTTGCTAAGCATTGTAAAAAAAAAAAAAAAAACCACACAGACAAGATACCTGACATGTCCAGCAGAGGCTGCTAACATTATTCTGGAAAATGGAAAACTCTTAAACCCAACATTCATTGTAACTTAAGACCAGCTTTAATTCTACCCAGTATAGTTCTGTCACGTTTTATCTGAGAGAAACTACATGATAAGAAGAGGAGCGCAAATTACAGAAAAGAAACAGTTTCTGTTGATGATATCTCAACCTAGTATAGAAACAGTTTCTATCTTTGTGCCTCACACTGAGGTAATTTCTAAATTGATAATCATGATTCCTCTAAAGAACATTAAATGTGGGATGAATTCAAATAATTAAAACAATGTTTGACTCCAAGTGTCTTTCAGATGCTGTGTTTGTCTGATTTCCATCATAACGTCACTAGAGACATCATCATTGCAGGATTTATTAAAAAGATAAGCTGCTACCGTGTGTTGATCGACTTACATCGTATTTCTGTCTTTTGAGTTTCTCACTGAGATCAAACTTCTCGGCCTCCAGCCCCATCAGCCACTGCCACAGCTCGTTGGCCTTCTCCCTGAACACAAAAAACCATCAAAAGTTACATCATGAGTCGTCCACATGCAAAAAAAAATTGTAATCTGCTATAAAACAGAATACAGACTTTCACACAATGTTCAAATACACAATGTCCTGCATAGCTCTGTCTCACTTGAGTTTATCCTCGTTCAGATGATCAACACTGAGAGGCTTCTTGCGCTCAGCCAGGATCTTCTTCTTCTTCTCCCTCTCCGTTTGTTTCTTGGCTCCTCTTCTGTTGTCACTCTGTTTCGGTCAAATGAAAGAAAACACACATCAGTCAGTTTGAATGAATTCATCTTGTTGTGAAAAAAGAAAGAAATGGTTACTCTTCTGAAGAAGTATTCAGATCCTTTACTTAGGTAAACGTAATAATGCAACAATGTAAACAACAAGTAAAAGTCCTTCATTAAAACACTATATTATATTTATCACCGTATATTATTGTATTATTTTTACTGATGCATTTACAGTATGTGTAAGCAGCAATTTAATGTTTTAGTTTTTTGGTAATTTAATCTGCAAAATAAATAGTAATTTACAATAAGTTTTGTGTAAAAAAGTAAAAAATACAATGTTCACCTCTCAAATGTTGTAGAGTAAAGGTCAAAAGTAGCTATTCTGACAGAGGGTATTTAAAGGTCCCATATTGTATAAACTGAGATTTCCATTTTTTTATTTAAAGCAACTTAAATTTAAAGTAACTTTGTGATGTCAGAGCTATACAGTCGCCACCCCCAGAACGGCCCACGTGGACCCCTTGCAGGATTTGGGGCTCTATAAGTGTTTACCTGAAATTTGATTTATATCAGATCACTCAGAAAACAGTCACAGACCTGTTGTTACTAGAGCTCCAGAGAGAAGCCTGAGGGAGAAGTTTTAAAACTACATTATCACTCAGAAAACAGTCACAGACCTGTTGTTACTAGAGCTCCAGAGAGAAGCCTGAGGGAGAAGTTTTAAAACTACATTGAAATTGTTTTTGGTACTTAAACACAAATATATCTTCTTATGGATAACAAAACCTCTGACAAAAACTGGAAAAGTGTAAAATATGGGACCTTTAAACATTTTTTTACCCTTTTTAAGGCAACTGCAAAAATAGTCACCATCTCAAAGGGTGTAGCTGGGGGAATTGGGGAGTTGCCGTCGTCTTCGGCCCAAGTAATCAACACATATCAAGTCAAGCAACAGCAGCTCTACTTGAATAGTGTTTGTGACTTCTCTTGTCACCTTCAGGCATTATGTTTCACATTTAAATACTATAAGCCATAAGAGGCTGAGTGACCTTTTGTCCAGCGCTGTACTGCTGGGACATGTTCGAGAGAGCCTTCTTCTTCTTGGCGTCCTCATCATGCTTCTTACGCTGCTCCTCCAGCTCCTTCCGCTCCTTCTCCTCCTGTGTACCAGCACCGGTGAAACAATTAGAGGGGAAACTGACGTCTTCATGTGGTCAACGTGTTATGAACTGTAGTGTGAGGTTTTAAGTTCATGTACACTGAGATCATACCGCAAGTCTGGCCTGTCTCTCCTTCTCTCTCTCTGCCCTGACCCTCTGCTGCTCTGCTCTCTCTGCACGACGCTTCTCCTGCAACAGAGACAAACGGTCCACAGTCATGGCGGTTTGGACCAGACAGAAACACCGGGATTGTCCTGCGAGTGACACACTCACGATTCTGTTCACAAGGGCGATGAGCTCCTCTTCCTCTTTCTTCCTCTGGATGAAGTGAGCCTCGATCAGAGACTGCAGCTCAGACAGATCTTTCTCCTGACGCTTCCTGTGGATGTCCTGCCATCAAATCAACACACTCTGTTGGAAATGTGTCTGTTGTTTGCCAAAGTGACATTTCTTGGTGTCACTCAGTGAGCTCTACTCACATCAAAATCCACTTTCTCTCCATCGGGGATCTTTGGGGCGCTTATATTTGACATAAACCTGCAGAGGTGAGAAGTTTCTTATTGTATGATCTGCATTAAGAGGTGTTTTAATTGTTTAACTAAAGGACAGCTAAGATGCTTACTTAGGCTTTGGCTTTGACTCATCTGGGACAAAGGAAAGAAAACAGTAGCCGTTATGATGACATTGACAAGTGAGTGGAAAGTATACATTTAATAAGTTATTACCAATCACTAGAGCATTAAAGGATGATTTTCTCACCTGTCGCCTCCTCTTGTGCTGATGACCAGGAACATGAATGATTAGTAAAATGTTTGGAAATTAAACATGACATATAAAAACACAAGCTGCTCCAACTTTCTTACCTTCTCCCTCCCTTCAGCAGCAGCAGAACAGCAGTAGTGACAAAAGAAAAAAAATAATTTATCAAAATTTATTATGATGCATATACTGAATCAATTCCACAAAAAATATTAAAATTAATGGACAAATACAGCAAAAAGTGTATAAATGTTAAATGATTACATACTGAGCTTCCTCCTCCATGACGTCTTCTGTGTCAGACATTTTGTTATAGATGAGCTCTGCAAAATGGATCCTATTAGCCTATTTTTAGACCGGCAAACATTTCTGATCATTAAACAACAAAGCAGTGGCAACAGTTCACACACATTACAATGAGTGTCAGTGAGTATTGACCTGAATATCTCAGCTCACTGTGGTAGAAGAAGTAAAGTTAGTAGAATAAATAGATGTAGAAGTAGAAGAAAATGCTCAATACACACAGGTAAAAGTACAGCATTCAGAAATGTGGCAGCAAAATGTGTTTAAGAATAAGAAAATAAAAGGTTTCAATGTGTAAAATTACTGTTTCAAACTGTAAAAAATCTTTTCATGCTGCAGTTCCAGGTGCTGCTGCTGTGGGTGTAAAACCTGATGTAAAAACCTTAAAAATAAACCTGAAATCTGAAAGGTAACCACTGGTAGTTACTGCAGCTGTTCGTTATTGCTGTTCGTATAATATCACCTCTGAAATGGAGTGAAGTCAGAGTATAAAGTAAAACAAAATGAAAATACTCAACTTGAGTACTTATGCAGTATTCAAGTAAATATACTCAGTTACTTTGACCTCAAATCATTACTCTACAAATATTCATTCTATTTTGTGTCAGAGCAGGGTACATGTGGTGTTTAATGTCTGAAAAGTGAATGACCACAGCTGTCACATCACTTTAGTTAAATGTAAGTTAAATGAAAGTACTATAAAGTTGCATAAAACAGAGATACTCCAGTAAAAAACAACCTCAAACTTGAATTGAAGTAGAATATCGAGTACAAATATTTAATTTATGTTGTCTCACAGGGTGAATTTACTGTGGGTAACAAATCTTGCTAAGTACAAATCCATTAATACCAGTGCTTCTAAATGGTAAGTAATCTAATTCTTTGTGTTAGTAGTTATGGTTGCAATTCAGTCACATTTGGTTCTAACAGCGGAAAACGATGTGAAGTCATTTCTGTTACATGTGGCTTAAAAATATCTGAACACAGGCAGTGAACACAATCACAAAATGACAATCATTTATTCAGTTATCAACATTTATGACTAAACGAGGCTTTAAATTAAAGTACTGACATGGGAGCGTCCTTACCTGTGACCCAGACAGAGGGAGCTCAGAGACGAGCGACAGAGTTCAGCTCCTTGAGCTTCACAAACAGGTTGAGCATCAAGGATACATAGTCCAACCCTTCTTACTCATGTGACTGCAGCACCCTATGGCCAGTCAGTCTATTGTTGGACAGCTGGACATTACAGCTCTGTCACACACACACACGCACGCACGCACGCACACACGCACACACAGACACATTCTGCAGGTTCATTCACGTCCTGGTAAAATATCATAAATCCATCCAAGCTTTCAGCAGCTGCTCAGGTTTCAACACTCCATATTTTCACAAGCGTTTAGGAAGGACGTGAAGCAACATTTGCCCCCAATAGGTCAAAACAAAGCAACACAACTACAACACAAACTTTTTTTTTCTTTTTTTTTTATTGCTGAAGCAAGCACAAACAATAACTTCAAACATTCAAACAGAGCAAATCCACCACAACAATACTGAAAGACTCACAATACATTTTGGCAGGATTCAACTCATGTGCACTGCTGACTGATAGAAATACCAGGATACAATATAAAGTTAATTACAGGCATTACTATTAGAGTGCATATTGAAATTGTCTTGCAAGCCCTCATTGCTGACGGTGGCATGTAAACTGATGATAGAGAAGAAAAGCATCAAGACTGTTACATGCTTGTTAAACAGAGCTGCATTTGGTCACTGAATAGTTCTTACAGTGGATACTCGCTTGCACACGCATTAATGTAATTCTTGACCTGTCACAAGTCAAAGAGATAACAGGCCAAGGTGTTGCTGACAGAAGATGTTGAACTGCTTAGATATTGTGTTACTCTGGCTGCAGCCCTGGCCAGAATGTGCCACTGATATGATCTTCTGGTCTAAGGACACTTGTGTGAAACCAATAGCTTTATTAATAGTTAACAAGTCATTTACAAATGCTTTATAGATCAATTGTAGGTTATTGAGAAGAAAGAAAATCCCTTTGACTGGTGTCATTATATGTATCTGGTAATAATGCATTTATACATGTTGGTAATCCACTAAGAACTCACTAAATGCAGGGGGTTTTACAATAATCCACCCACCCATCATCTCATTGTCGCTTGTTAGCATGCTAACATTTGCTAATTAGCAATAAGCACAAAGTAGAGCTGAGGACGATGTGATGGCAAATAGTCTTGCTGGTGTTCACTTATAAACTGAAGTGTTTGACAAATGAAAAATGTGGACCTGATGATGGTGCTGCATGAAAAGTTAGAGGATCACCAGAGTCATTACAAAAGATCCTGAGAAGGACATGAATGTTTATGACAAATTTCATGGCAATCCATCCAATAATTGTCAATACATTTCACTCAGAACCCCAAATATCAACCTCATGGTGACGCCAGAGGAAAACTCAGGGGATCACCAAGGTCAGCAGGCTTCATCCTCTGGGAACCATGAATGTCTGTACAAAAGTTCATGACAATCTGTGCAGTAGATGTTGAGATTCTTTACTCTGGAAGAGATGGACCGACTGTCCAACAGCCTTATAACTGACCTTAATGCATTGGTAAATGATTTGTTAACCACTAAAGTCATAAGTTATAAATCCTGAGGGATGCCTTATTAGAAAGTGGTACCAAAACTGTAAACACCAGCCAGAGAATCTTCACGACTTAATGACTTATAACAGATCTATAAAACAATAGTCAGTGATTTATTAACCACTACAAAAGGCATTACTTGCTATTTATAAACCTTCTTTAAAGAGTCCCTCATGAAAAAGTGGTACAAACTAATGAAACAAACTAAATATGTACAGGCTAATTACCCAACCTCCAGCTGAGTGGCAGTATACTGTACTTTCTATGGAGTCCAAACGGTGACTATCATCCCAAAAAGCAGTGAGTGTATTATGCTTATTATTGGGTATATGCTGTATAACAATAACATCAAAGCCCAAATGCGTCACAGGAAGAGTGGACATGTGGACATGTCGGTGTGGCTTGAAAGAAACATAACATTGAAGCATCCTGACAGCTATCTGAAATTTGCTAAAGCTGCTATTTCAACTTTGTGAATGGAAAAAAATCGAGGACTAACCAGATGGATACTACACAATCTACTCCATTAACTATTAACCATTTAACATGTGGTTTAACATACCTTATTAGGAATGACATCTTTGAATTTCTTATAAAAAAATATATAAGTCAAGTCTCATGGATAAACATGAATATCTTTTTACTTTTGTATGCGTGGACAAAGGTTGGTGATAAAAAATAAAGCTGGAAAACTTTGAAGGTGGAATCCTTTAACGTCACTCATCATGGTCCCTCGTCTTTTCCTCATTCTGGTGTGAACTTCTCACAAAACACAGGTGTGTTGAAGGGATATGGATGCACACACAGTAGCAGAGCCTTCAGGTAAGGTTTGATTTAAAAGGGGATGTCAATGGTTACGGTCTTACACCTGCTAATAGAAAGAGAGACATTAAAGATAAATTAGTCAATGTGTCCGTCATTGTTGCATTTAAAACTGCCTGGTTTACCAAAATTTATGAGGTGTCAAACGAGATTAGTCTCAGGGCTGTTAATCAAAGCTTTTACATCCATATTTCTCTATGTACATAATGTATGTGTGTGTGCGTTTGTACATCAGACACAGTCCTCCTGTTGCTGACACATACCCTGCAGTCGAAGCCAGGACACCTTTCTGTCTGATGATTGAAAGCTGTAACTTTCGTCATTTGCCCTTTACTCCATTGCTCTGTGGTCTATTTCTGATGAAGAAGCGGGGACGATCGCTATTTAGGGTCGAAGCTGACGCTCGACAAACGCTTTTCCACTCCAATTGTTCACACTCTGGCTCAAGCACTGAGGGCTTGTCAGAAGAAATTTGACTTTTGATCATCAGCTTGACTGAGCCAACATCCATGATAGGTGAATGTCTGTTTTCACGATCAATGTACATTTAAACTCTTCTTCCAGGCTGCAGGGAAACATAGTAGGTCTTTATCATTAGCACTGAGTGAATAAGCCCGGTGATCGAGCCCGCTTTGCTGCTTAAACGGTTAGTAATCCTTCCCAGCAGTCAGTTGTAATGTGAAAATCAAGCAGCTGCACTGTGGTATGCCTAACAGCTCGCCGACACTGGGCAGCCCAGGTGGCACCGGGTGAACAGTGCAGTGCAAAGACATGACAGCCATGCCAGGAGTCTGGAAGCTTCTTTATACTGGGAAACAAGGTCAGGGTGAGGGTTTTCTTTAAATATAGACCATAGTGCCATAGAGCTGAGCCAATGCTCAATAATCTCCAGCAGCAGATTTGATTTACAGGGAGCAGCTACTCTGGCACAAAAGAAGGCTGGTGGGTTGTAGTGTCCACAGGGGGCTATAAATCAGTCATGGCCTGCCCTCCTCGTCCAGAAAATGGTGTGAAGGACAGAGACGACTCTACTAAATTCTGCTTCCCCCAGGACTGATCAGGATAAACCCTGGTTTTACATGTAGTAAACATTTACAGTCAATGGTGAAGGAAATATTTAGTTAATTTAATTTAGTTTATTTAATTAACTAAATGTAGCAACTTCAAAAGTAAAAGTAACATTACCTCAATATAGTAAAGGCCTTGCATCTAAAATTATATTTAAAGAATATGTCTCAAGTCTTTCTAAAAACAATGATCAGATGCCCATATACGAACGATGAAAAAGTTTTTGCTTGTTGAATCATTTGTCCTATTCATACTCTTTGAGCTCATGCTCGAATTAGCTCTCTGTGGAAATATTCCTGCACTGCATGTCAGCAGAGAAACACCGTCCAGGAAACAACAGGAGGGAATTTTGCCCTAAAAATACTATGACTTTGAAAGACACCCAGTTAATTTGTCAAAGTGATGAAGCCTCATAATAACAGATATATTAATATTGTTGTTATTATTGTTGCACTGATCAAGGACTGTAGGTTTGGTCTCCCTGAAAGCGCATTAGGAAAAATAACTTTTGTTGGCCATTATGGAGAGGAGGAATCAATAACTGTTTGAGTCCATTTGAGCATGACTGATTTGAAAAATTGTGGCCCTATCCTTTAAGTGAAAGCATTATTAAAATTAAAAGTACCCATTATGAGGCAGAATAGACCCTGTCAATGTTACATGATACATTAACAAGTAAACAGTGTTTCAGTGTTGCAGCTGGTCATGGTGAAGCTAATTTAAAAACTTCATAGATAGTTTAACTTATAGCAAAACTCTCAATCATAGCTTTGTGTGTAAAATCTTAATCTACAATAAACAGTAACTATAGATAAATACACTGGAGTGAAAAGCACAATATTTGTCCCTCAATTGTAGATAAGAAGTGTGAAGTAGCATAAAATGGAAATGCTGAAGTAAAGTTCAAGTACCTCACATTTGTACTTAGGTACAGCACTTGAGTAAATGTACTTAGTTACATTCAACCACTATTTCCAATCACTTAACAAACTTACCATTTGTGACAAACTTGCTCTTTCCTCCAACTGCCACCTGTAAACAAGAGGATGAAGGAAAGACGCAGGAAATAACTCGGTAAACACATATTTAGTATACCCTAGTGAAAACAGATGATGGTGTCGAAACATTTCTTCATCTTATTCTGGGATTAATCTTGAGTTTAGGTGTTTGGACCCCAGGAAGAATAGCTACTGCTTCATTCAGGTTAATAGAGTTTCTAAGAAATGACATCATATGAAAAGCTTTGTTTCATTTGTGGATATATAGGAGAAGGTGAGGGTGAGAGAAGTGGACTGATTTGATTAATAATATACTCCCACAGACATTAAATATGTTACTTCTTAAGTGTTAAGAGACTCTTCCATGAAAACAATGAGTGAAGTCCTACATCAAATAGTCTTTTTAAAGCACTCCTGACCAAATAAAATACATCGGCATACAACCGTAACCACATACACTCAACTATAACGTCCTCACTGCAATGCAGCTACTATGTTGGCATGAAAAAGCTGTGCACAGTGCGGCCAAGAAGTCCTGTAACAATATATTCTGTAGATCACACTCATGTTTGAAAATAATCCATGTTATAAATGAACAACAACATCAGAGCCAAGGAATACTATCTATGTCCTCAAAGCCAGTCTGGGAACCAATGACAGCATGTAGATAATAAAGTGTATATTACACTGTGTGCGTGAGAGGGATACAGAAATCCACACTTCATCACATCAAATTCAGTATTTCCATTTCAGTTCAGGCAGCTCAACCAGAGATTTGAAATTCACCATACATCCTGCTTTTAACAAGAGATGATTCTTGTGCTTAGACTTATGAGTTAGGGACTGTATGAGTATCATTATTGGGGACGGGTCTGAATCTACTGTTTCAATTCATAATAAAAAAAAAAAAATTAATTACAGGACTTAAAGGTTCTGTAAACAAGAAAGGAGCGTAGAAAGAAGTCACACCGCCACTGTGCCTGTTGTAATCTGAGCTGTTCTTTGTTTTGGTAACCAGGACGGCTGCGCATAACCTACATGTTAGTGCATGTGAGTCCCTCCTGTTAAAACCTTGGCCCTCCCCACATTTATAAAGACACAGTGATCGCCCACAGGTGAGACGGCACAGTGCAGTATGCAGCGTCCAGGTGAACTTCCTCCTTTTGGAATAAAAAAAAAAAAAAAACACGTTTTTGTCTAAAAGGCCTCCGACAAAGAAAGAGATAAGACCAGAGCACAGGAAGACTGGCCATGGGGACTACTGGTCGTCAAAATCAACTGTTTTTTAAATTTTTACCGGCTCAGTCAGTGTCATTCATAACGCCGGTCCCAGCGGATAAGACCAAGGCTGAATTTTTTTGGCCAGTCCGACTGCGGAGCCAATACTGGTCATACTAGCATCTTATTACAACTCGGTTAGGTTTGATTGTTAGGGGACCTCTAGTGGCTGTAGTAATTATGGCAGGAGTGAAGGAGGAAGCCAGGTGACGTGGTACTTAGAGTAACAAAGTCTATGTTAGGAGGAGGAGAGAGGTGGATGGATGGGTCAACAAAGCACAGGAGACAGCTGTTTGTTTCCTGTTTGAAACCGATAGTCAGTGTTATTTGTTTGATCCATGACCACGCCACAACATTAACTACAGGTTTATTGCTGTAACCATGACGCTCAAATCTAACCTTGAGAACATATTTATTTTAACCCAAACCATGATCTTTTCTTAACCTAACCAAGTAGTTTTTGTGTCTCAACCTAACCGAACTGTGACCGTTCCATTAGTATTTATTATTATTGATAGCCTGCCAATGGTGCGCTCCTGTGGGTCCTATCCGAGGGTGGGGTCAAACGACCTCTGTGGTTGTGTGAGGTCGGAGGACTTGTTGACAAAATGTGTACCCACTCACGAAAAAATTGCTACATAGTCCTGTTAGATGTCAAACCTCTGCAGGAAACCTTTAATATTTTTTATTGACAAGGGAAGAATGAAATAGTACATATAATACATATCCCTTCCCATTGTCTGCCCCCTTAGCTCCCTAATAATATCCATTCAGTCCCTTCCTGAAAATGAATGTATACAGATTTTGATTGAATAATGTTTAACTTTTGAATTGACTGAACTGAGAAAGAACAACTCCAAACAAAAACAGTGTAAAAACAGTGTAAACATCACATCATCAGTCACACCATGCCTGCTGGAACGTGCACTGAATGTTACCTCTCTCACTCATCTATTAGGTAGACTGAATGAAACAAACAAACAAACAGGGTCATGTCACTGTCAATCCTTAAAACATTAACATCGCCCTCCCCTCACACAGTTCAAGAGGCGTATGCGTGTTACCTTGGCAGGCGCAGAGCCCTTCTTGGTTTCCCACATGCCACGCTTGTTACCAGCGTCACCTGGTTTCACATCCTATAACAAAAAAAAGAACCACCATGCTCCTTTTAGCCTCGTGCAAGTATTCAGATTCTTTACCTTAGTAAAAGTTCCTTCACAACAATGTGAAAATACTTCATTTCAAGTATTCAAAATCTTACTAAAGTGAAATTGTATTATCAGCAAAATGTGTTTTAAAGTATTTGTACTCTGGGTATTCTGTATTCTGGAGTAAAGTTTACAATACTTCCCTCTGAAATATAATGGAGTACAAATACAGTATAAAGTGGCATCAAATGGAAATATTCAAGTAAAGTGCAAGTGCCTCAAAACCATACTTAAATACAGTAATTGAGTAAATGTCCACCACCGGTCGTATGCAATTATGATTTCTATCCATATCTATAATGCTTGTGATTATTAGTTGTAGTTGTGATATAATGTATGCAAGGTACCTTTACCAGTTTGAAGATTGGACAAAGAACAGCAGGAAAAGTTTGAGTGAGGAAAGCTGAAGAAAGGAGTGCATTGGCAAAGGGGAAAGAAAGGCAGAGGAGAATTAAACAAGTTAACACAGTTAACAAACAGAAGAGAATTGAGACATTTAAAGATACAGACATGCACTATACTGCTGTACAGCTTAATCCCATCAGGGGGAAGTGTTGTCACAGAAGTAAAAGCAAGGATGCAACTGCTCCTCTGGCCAAGACGTTTGTCACTAAAGATATCTTGCTCGTAAATTTCAAGTTGGAACAATGTCGCACTTCATCCAGCAATGCCACTGCCTGTGGACATAGCGTAATGTCTCCAGAAGACCTGGTAGGGTTAGCAGCTGATGTCCTACTTTAAGAGAGAAGGACACAGTGACCGCCAAGTACCCGGCTACAAGTGACCTCACTTAATGGCGCTATATCATAGTAAATAAACAAAATTAATAATTCAGTGCACTTGTCTTGGTTGTTTTGTCAGTGTTGTGGAATAGGATAATAATCTCGCTCTTTGTGATGAATGTGAAGGGATGTGGCCTTTTACCCTTGGCTGAAGGATACTTTGATTGTGGAGTCACAGTGAGACAAAAATATGTTGTTTTTTGGCAGACACAGAGTCAAAACCTTTTGCAAGCACTGTATGATTTATGGGCTGTATAGGCTGTAATACAATCTTGAAATACCAACAGAGACCAGTGTGATTGATGGTGAGGCGTAGAAACGGCTGTGCAAGGAGGCACACTGGTATTCAGCCGTTGTCAGTAACAGTGGGGAAGAATATTCTACTTCAATCCAATGTTTTCCCGCAGGTTTATGCTTGAATACTGCATTCATAACTTTCAGGTCATGTGAAGAATAACACACACAGGGTGTTTGGGGCTTTGCTGGCAGATGCTGTTGAGTAAACTGTCCATGTGGTGTCACTAGACTCCAGACACTGCCCACTGTTGGAGCTCAGATATAAAGGCTGCAGCCAACAAAAGGCTGGCATGCTGATGTGCAAATGAGGACATTAGCGTGTACAGAATATCGAGGGATTACTCTGTTGAAGTTAACACTGGTGTCTAATTTACAATAGCTCGTGTGATCAAGACGAGGATTTATCAGGCCTTACTGCCGGCTTTGCTGCTGCTGGTGATGCTGCTTCTGGTGCCGGTGTTGTCTTCTCTGCCTCTGCAGGCTTTGCCATCCAACTGTTGACACGTCCAGCCACACCTCCTTTGATACCAGCCACATCCTGGGAAAAGAGACATCTCAAATACTGGATCACATATCAGTTAACCTGTCTATCCTTCTCACTTTCTCAATCCTTCACCTTGTTGGCAGGGGCCGGGCTTTCAGAGGAGCCACCGACGTTGCCCTTCTCCCACATGCTCTTGATGCTACGCGTGCCTCCTGTAGGAATATCTGCCATTGGAGATTTGGGGGATTTGGCTTCTTTGTTTCCCTGTGGAGACAGAGGATGGATTTCATGACTTTGTAAATGGCAAAAACAGCTCAACACTGACTGTGGATCGATGGTGGAAAGTTTCCAAGTACATTCACTCGAGTACTGTACTTGAAGTGTTTGTTGAGTATTTCCATTTCATGCTCCTTTTAACTTCTGCTACATTTTTTGATAGCTATAGTTAGTAGTGACTTCACAGATCAAGATTTTAGATTAAAGACAATGTGTATGAGTTGATAGCAGTTTCACCAAGGAGACATTTACCAACTAAACCGCTCTGTTTTAGGCACAAAGTGGTGAAACTACCCAATATTTCACAAAAAAGCAAAGATTCAGTCCAAAGTCCAAAAGATTCTTTTTTTTTTTTTTTTGCTTAACTTTGTTTTTTCCATCTTTCCTACCCCATTAATCATCTCACTGCCTTTCAGATAAATCTTGTGACCCTTCAGAGAGGGCTTGACTGCTCGGTTGGGAAACATGGGACTAAAGTGTGTGTAGCTGTAGTGGTTTAAATTAACTACCTCTAATGATTTAATAAAAAGTAAAAAAAAAAATGAAAAAAATATATCACTTGTAACGGTTCATTTTCTTTGCAAAATTATACATTATTTTTGATTCTTTAAGTACAGTTTATTGATAATGCTTTATAGTTTAGGATTTTGAATGCAGGCTTTTACTTGTGATGGAGTATTTTCACATTGTAGTATGGGTACTTTTACTTCAGTAAAGGATCTTAGTATCTCTTCTACTGCTGCTGAGGACAGTGAATAATATTGTCAAGTCTCACCTGGAGGGCAGAAGTGTACTGTTCTAGTCTGTTGCCTATCTTGGAGACAATTGGAGTGTGTGACACTCTGGCTGCGGTGCTGTAAGAATGAACGACATATTGGGCATTAATATGGCCAATCACCAACCGCTGGTTCATTCATTTGTGTTTCTTTAGTTCTATACTTTACTACACCACAAGATCCCCTTTCATGTCTCACCTTTTCTGGGCTGATTTGCTCAAGAATTCTGCTTTCGCCCCGATCTGCACAAACAAAACAACATGTTTAAAGTTACAAACCCGTCTGTCACTGTCATGCACGCATAAATAATTTGGACTTGGTCAAGCTGTCCTGGCTTCTCTCTAGTCTCCAGGACGACCTCACTGAGAGGCAGACCAGTCTGTCCCTGGGAAGGTCTCTCTGTACTTGAACACTGTGTTGACTGGTGCCTGACTGATTGAGCTGGAGAGTTTGGCTGTAAGGGAGCCAGGACACACCCACAGAGACACACACACACACACAGAGACACACACACACACACAGAGACACACACACACAGAGACACACACAGAGACAGACACACACACACACACACGCACACGCACACGCACACGCACACACACACACACACACACAGCCTGCTGTTCAAAATGAATTACACTCTCCATGTACGTGCAGAGTTGAAAAGACACACACACACAATTGTCAACATTCCTCCAAAAATACTCCAGCAAGAAAATTACCCAGTCACGGTCTTGTTCGTCCACTGCCATATTTGAGTACAGTTCAGACTCCAGAGCACATCTTTTTTTAATTCTTGTCAACTATCAATATATGGCTGATATAAGAGGAATTAAAAACATAAATTGAAAGGAAAGTAGCAAAACTAACGATCAAAACATGTTTGACCATATAAAGGGAAAGGGAAAAGGGAAGAAGCTTTGCTTCTTTTGTAGAGAAAACAAATGCAAACAGATCTGCTGCTACATGGGAGGAAACAAACATCCTGTATAATGCTCTAAAGTTTGAAGACTGACTGGTAGCAACGCTTGGGAGTTAATGAGAGGATCAATATCGCTCTCATGTCTTTTTATCATATATGAAGCTAGAGTCAGCAGCCGGTTAGATGAGCTTTAGATAAAGACTGGATACAGCTAGCCTGGCTCTGTCTGCGGTCACAAAATCTGCCTACGGGCACCTTTAAAGCTCACTAAGTAATATGTTACATTTTATTTGGTTGCCTCATAAAAACAACGTAGAACACTGTAGAGATGACATATTGTGATTTTACAAACACAAGGAGCTTTAAAGATGCTGGTAGGTGGATTTAATTATCTATGGACAAAGCCAGACAAGCTGTGGAAGGCCCAACATGTGTCTCATAGAACTAGATTGTGTGACTCTCTATGCTTTATCCTACAATAAAACTGTATAAAGTTTACAGGATAACTATGTTCTGTAGGTCTTTTTCACCACAGGAACTTAATGTACAGTTAACACTTGTCATATGTACAGTTGTCATATGTTGAAATGTAAAGCTAATACTTGGAGAACATCTGGCATGTATGTTTTGCTGCCTTGCTATGGGTAAACTGTATATTGTTTGCACAGTGTTTGATGAGTACACTTCTAGTTTAAATTCATGTCTTATGAAAGAGAGAGAGAGAGGTCATTTTAAATGGTCTCTCCACTTACCTATAGTGGCATCTACCCATGCAGATAAATGATATTTGTTTTGCAGTGCTCAAAAGCATTTGGAACATTTTGAAAATTTAACAACCCTAACTCCGGATAATCCACAGACCATAATGTCAACAGCTGTCATGGGGACTATGTTTTGGTGACAGTAGTTCTGCTGACAGTGAGGTCTGTGAATTATCCAAAGAAACCAGGACCCTGTTCATGGAGAGAAATGTTGTGAGCATACAAAAACACAAACAAAAATCCATTTTGTATTGGGATGGAAATATCAAAGATGAATAAGTAAGAAGATACATTATTTTCTTATCAAATTATTGTGAAATTTAGTTCTTTACTTTGCTGGAAACCCTGTAGAACATCTGCAAGGTGTCTGAACCACTACTCCAGAACTCACCTTGGAGGAGCCTTTGGGACTGATAGCAAACACAGGTTTTGTGGTGTCTTCCTCCTTCTGTTTCTTCTTCTCTGCAGCCTCTGCCCTCCTCTTCTCTATCTCCTCCCTCATCCTCTTCCTCTCCTCCTGTTATGAAAACCACAATTTACGGTCTCATCTTTGTCACTGGTTACAAACATACTCCTCTAACAGTGAGACTTACTCTCCGATCTCTGATCTCTCACCTGCTCTTTGGTTTTCTTGTCCTCCATCTCCTGTTTCTTCTGCTTCTCCTCCTCCTCCAGGATCTTCCTCCTCTCCTCTCTCTTCCTCTTCAGGTCCTCCAGCTCGGCCTCTGCGTCCTGCTGCTTCTGCTTCATCTTCTCAAACTCCTCGCTCTCTGCGTCATTTCGCCGGCGCTTCAGCTCCTGCAGCTTACGTTCGGCCTCCTGTCGCTCCACGTCATCTGCCTTTGTGGAGGGAGTGCTGTCCCTGCTCACAAACACATAAGTTGTATACAAACTCACGTTTCATCCTACTGATGAGTTAAAAATGATAGAAGTCTGCTGCGTACCCTTACAGAAATAAATAAAGTTGTACTGAATCGAATTGAAAGCACTCTGAGGGATTTATCATTCCAATCTGAAGATACATACAAATACATTTTAATTTGCAATGCCCATGGATGGATTACTGAACAGGCCCACTAGGCACAGGGGCCCAAGAGGTCAGGGGGCCCCTGGTCCAGAGCCTCTGTTTGCAGTGAAGTGTTTGAAGAGTTACTACTTCACAAAATTATGTGACCGAATTCTTTCAGACAAGGGGTCCCTATAGGAGGCATGGAGGGCCTTTTCTGTCTGTGCCCATGGGCCAATTTTCTCATAATCGGTCCATAGTACCGTCCACCTCTTATCAAACACTTTAATGAAATGGCATGTATGAGTAATTAAATGGACGACAGAAAAGCCACACATGAAAGGTGTAGGTTAAAACATTGTGTCTTACTGAAATGAGGAGTCAGGCAAGATTTACCTTGATGTCTTGTCCATCTTCTTAAGCTTATTCTCAGCGAAAGCTCCGTTCTGTTTGGTTGGTTCGTTCTTGTAAAAAGAGAGAAAAAAGTTAGACGTCAAAACGCTGTTCCTACTTAATATACAGCTTCAATATTAGAGAAGCATTCATTATGAATGACAATCAATTTTGTTTTACCTTTTCCTTAAAACCAAATCTCTTTGGCTTCTCCTCCTTTACACAGACGACAAAAAAAGGAACAAGATTAACAAAATGATGAAAACAGCAGGCTCAGTTCAAACACATAATGTTGAAAACCCACAAAAACAAAAACTAGCCATTAGACAAATGTGGAGTCAAAGGCCTTACAGTGAATGCAGCACAGATGTAAAATGAGGGCACATCACTATGTGACATCCTCGATACCACCTCCTCTTTTATCCTTGTGGCAAACCAAACACTGTGATCTACGGCCAGGCCACAAAACTATCACACAGCAATTATCTGCAAAGCCTGGACGAATCGAATGTGGTCCCCCAGTGCCACTTAATCCAAGAGATTAAGGACTAGTGTCACATTCAAATGTCTGTATTCTGTGGACAGAGACCTCATTTGGGTTTTCCAGGTTTTGGCTGTTGGTAAAAAAAACAATCTCATCAGTACCTCCTCTTTCTTCTTCTTTTCTTCCATCTCTCGCTTTTTGCGTTTATCCTCTTCCTCTTTTTTCTTTTTCTCCTCAGCCTCCTTTTTCCGCTTTTCCTCCTCTTCTTTCTTCTTTTCCTCCATCTCCTTTTTCCGTCTCTCCTCCTCTTCTTTCTTCTTCTTTTCCTCTTGCCCTTTCTTCATCTTCTTTTCCTCCTCCTCCTTTTTCTTTTTCTCCTCCATTTCTTTCTTTCGTTTTTCCTCCTCCTCTTTTTTCTTCTTTTCTGCCATCTCCCTTTTCTGTTTTTCCTCTTCTTTTTTAATTTTTTCCTCCATCTCTTTTTTCTGTTTTTCTTCTTCCTCCTTTTTCTGCCTCTCTTCATTTTGCTTTTGTTGTTCCTCTTCCCTCTTCTTCCTTTCCTCCGCCTCCTTCAGCTGCCTTTCTTCTTCCTCTCTCTTTCGCTTTTCCATTTCCCTTTTTTGCCTCTCCTCCTCTTCTATCCTTAGCTTTTCATCCATTTCTTTCTGCTGTTTTTCCTCTTCTTCTTTCCTCTTCCTTTCTTCCTCCTCGTCAACAGCTTCCTCAGGAGCATCTTTCTTCCCTACATCAACCTCAGCCTCCTCCTATGAGAGAAGTTATATTTATTTAATTTTTCTATAATTTTCTGTGCATATATTATCAAAATAAAGTCATGAGGAAGCTAAAATAAGAGACCATACCTCATTTCTTGTGGTTGGTGTTCTTGACTCCTCAACAGATTCCTGTCAAGAGTAAAAATAACTTTAGAATATAAAATCTTTTGTCCCTCTTCAGTACATGTTCTGCTTCAGAAAAAGCTAGAAATTCATCTTTACCTTCTCTTCTTCCTTCTTCTCTTCTTCCTCTTTCCTCCAGGAGTTTGCCACCTCCTCCTGGGCAGGATTCTCCTCCTTCTTCTCCTCTTCTTCCTCTGTGTGTCGCTGTCTGCTGCTGCTGATGGAGGACTGCTCCTCCAGTGTGCCGTCTGTGCCGTTGGTGGTGCTGATGGTGGGGTCGAACTCCTTCTGTCTCTCCATGGCCTCCTTCATTCTCTTCTGCCTCCGCTCCTCCCTCTTGGCCAGGCGCTCCAGCAAAGCCTGGTCATCATCTGCACCTCCAGCACCAGTGGTGGTGGCGGAGGACTCGGACCCAGTCTCTGTGACACTGTAAAAACATGACATCGACTTGTTCATAAAGCAGTAAAGGACGTGAACTCAATTACACACACACAACAGGGATCTATTATCAAGTCTTCTGCTTCACTCTATGATTTGGAATAACAACAAGTTGAGAAATGGTCAAACGACCAAACAGACATAGCTAATCTTCAATCTTAGACGAGGAACCTTGTAATCATTATTTTAATTATTTTAATAAGTAATGTGGGTTGTAATATAATGTGTGGCCACGCTCCCCTTTTTCTTCACCCCTCACCTGACTCATGCATTTGATTAAGTTTGATTAAAAAACAGAAGTTTTTATTTCCCCAGCTGTTTAACTGTCTTCACTGTTCACTTTGATACCATTCCTTTACACAAATTAGTTTGAGCTCATGACTAGCAATGGAACTCACTGACTGGCAATGAAACGTAGTACAGACAATGCTGTTGATAATGTAACTGCAGCTGATCTGTTTCAGCTTCAATTTAAGTGAAATATATATAGCATGTTTTGCTGTAGAAGCATATATTTTTTAATTATTTAATTGATCTAAAGTATTAAGAGAAATTCCATCATGAAGGAGAATATTTACATTACATTTAAGTCGACAAAACCTTGGGAGGTTTGTTTCTGTCTTGTGACTCTTGCATCACTACAGTAAGTCCCTTCATCTACACACTGTACCTGTTAGTGTTGATCACATCAATGGTACTAGAGTCCTCTGAGTCCCTCATCTTCTTTCTCTCCTCCCTCGCACGTCTCCTTCGCTCCCGTGCTTCCTCATCATCATCATCATCGTTGGTGTAACCCACACTGAAACATCACATATGCAGATAGCCAGTACATATTAACAAGTTGGTTGAATGATAAAAATGTATTTTTACTCCAAAATGAGACAATCACTTCTGAAATAAGACTTAAAATATGCTTTTTGTAAGTTTTCTCTTCCGCTGAACTTGGTTTCTTGCTGGTAGCAGGTGGTGATGATTGTCTCTTGACAAGAGCTTCGGCCATTGTTGTATTTACAAGACAAGAAGTTATATGTCCTCTGAGCAGGAGGCTACCGTGAGTTGCTATCAGAAAGTAACGAAACGGGCCGCGGCTAGCTGGTTAGCGTGCTAACTTTAGTAGAGGATAGAGTTAACAAGAGTTAACATCGGTGTTGCTTACCACCGCTGGAGACAGCTCTGGGCAAGTAAAACGATGACGTTTGATGCTGAGCTCACAACGTTTCTTCTAGACTGGTAAATACACAGCGCTAACGTTAGCTATAGAGCAATAGCTAAATGTGGCACGCCCAAACGTTTGACCATTTTTGTGTTAATTTCAAATTTTATTTATCAAGTATTAATTTCTAGCGACTTAAAGAGCATGTCATCAGCCTGGGAAATTAGTAATAATTTCGAAATGTAATTCTGTAATGTGAACTGTACAGGAGGACGGTAAAGCCACCACAGGTGGAACTGTTGTCATGGACGCAGTTGCGCTCAGGTTGCCTCTAAGGGGAACTTCCGCCCATACCCCACATGCAATCTGGAAAGCGAATTGTTCTGTGTTTTTACTGCTGAACTTTACTTATAGATTGTAGGTTAGTGCTTGGTAAAAAATAATACTTACCTTTGAACAACCAAGTCTTATTTGTACGTCAGTGTTGCAGGAGTTTGTGACATTATTTTGAGCATTTATATTGTATTACTATACATTTATATTGAAGTTTGAAAACATGCGACAGCGTCAGGCTACTGGTTTTGGCTTTACAGGTGAGTTAACTGCTGTCACACGGAGGTAACGTGGGTTTTGAATACCTGTATGCGGACGTGCAAGAATGTGGATAGGTTTATTTTCTTTGCAGAGTAACTATTTGAGTAATTATTTCAGCTCCTGTGCACGTCAGAGATACCGGGAAAATGTTTAACTGTTTTTATGTTTTAGTGCCTTGGGTATGAATATTAATACTAAATATTAATGTTTCAGGTTTAGAGCTTATACGTCTTACAGTGAGAATGACTCCTAATATGAATAATATGCATAATTTTACTACCCAGAACAAGTGCAACTATTTCTGCTATTTCAGATTTACAGCTGAATGTTGCTTGTTCAAGTACACTGGAATAATACAACTTGCACTATATATTTAAAGGTGACTGTATACCACTATGTTGCCTAAAGTATGAAACTGTATCAAGTACATTTGAAATTGGACATTGGACTGTATCAACAATGGATGACAATATCTGGGTGAGGTCAAATTTCCCTTTTATGTACATTGTGGAGGGAAATAGATGAGGTGATGAAGGAAAACAGGATGAAGAAAAGAGGAAGAGATAAATCTTTCTAGAGTGGAAACAATACTAGATGTAGAATTAGAGATGAGAGACAATGCCAAAATTGTTGCCCTCCTGTCTCTCCCTCAATCCTCCACATCTTTCAACATCCCGTCATTGACTTTGATCCAACTGTGAAAAACATTCACATTGAGACTTGAGCATGCCACACTATCTTTCCAAGCATCACCAGGCTTTATGAGGCAGGGAGAAAGCTTGAAATGGCCCATTGATAGCGCATGGGTATTATTTAACTCTGCTCATCTTGAATCCACAGTACAATGATTTACAGATGTTGTGAGAGGAAGAGGTGGATGGGAACCACAAGAATCCTTTCTGTGTTTAGAACAGAGACAAAGGCCCAAATGAGACGGAAATCCAGCAAATCCCCAGGCAGAGGTTCCTCCAAATGGCACGGGTTGCCACAAGGAATCATCGAGGAAGTAATTCAATTAGATTACTCCACCCAAAGCTAGAGGCCTGCTGTGAGATTTTTACTGTTACATTTCCAGATGAGTTACCTGAGGGGTAATATGATGAGGGCTTCTTTGGCCATCAGGAAAACAGAGTGAGATGAGGGAAAAGAGACTGAAAACTCCACTCAAACTTTCAGCTGAAGCATTCAGAGAAGGATGTGTTGTGCTGAAATAAAAATGGGAGTCAAAACATTCCAGCGTCTGCAGTATTTCCTCAGGCTGCAGAGAGGAGCTGAGAAGCAGGAGGGCGGTGAGAGGCAGAAAAAGGCAAGGCAGGCTGTGTTGGCACGGCTGGCAGAGCTGGCTTCAAGACTGTGAGAAAATTCCTTTTTTTCATTGAGGCTCTGATAGGACATCTGATATGACAGCAACTGACTCCTGAACTGAAGGAAAGTGATTTGTGAGATGTAGCCATGGCCAAATTTCATCATCATCTCTTAATGGATAAAACTGATAATGTTACATATTTCTAACACATCCTGTTTAAAGCCCAAAGAAACAACCCATTAGCTCCAACATCTCTGTGAGCCCCAAGACCCAACCCTGTCCCCTTGAAATCATGTTTATATATATTTTTTAGGAATTGTAATTGTGACCAGATTACGTTTTCTATTACCGTAACAGGATATGTTGTTATGTTGTCATTTGTTTTCTAGCAAAACATCCAATCTTGCAGCACAACATGCACTTATAGTGACTTTATGATTATTAAACAGTTTTATGCTTATGTATAGCCACTCACAGCACTTGGTTAAGGTTAGCAAAAGGTCATGGTCTGGTTTATTACAGAAAAAATTAACAGTGACTTCTGACACAATGAGTTTATTTACATTTAACCAAAACCACAATCTTTCACTAACCTTTTTGTAACCTAAACCTAACCACAGACCAGGGTCTGGATGTAAACTACCGTCTCCAGTGTATTTTGTACACCAACCATAAAAGAAAAAGAAAAAGTGAAACCATTTCCCAGAACACCTGGTCATTGTATGTGAAAGCTAATTACTAATATTTAACTAATTATTAATACTGAAAATTGAGTAAGTAGTGCATTTTTTGGGGACTATTTTCAGCCGCGGACTAACACAAATTGGGTGCTCTAATGAGTAGCTGTTGCAGAAGAATGGTGTTTACAATGAACTTAAAATAAAGTACAGTGCCCACATTCATTATAATGAAGGAACACATTTTAGACAACAATGAAGCTCTGTGGCACAGGAATAAGACAACACTTGTTACCAGGATAAATTTATTGTTGGTTTTGGTCTTGCCATGGGATGGATTTGCTGACAATAGTAAAACATTTAGACACCACCATCCCCACCAGACTTATCCTTTTAACTCTGCATCACTGTAAAGGGAAGCCAGTAGTGCTGTAACAAATGCCAATGTGGTAAAATGTGGCTCACTAATTAAGTAGCGGCTGACAGCTACAGGTGTGAACAGTTGTGTTAATTAACACAGCTGTTTTCACTTTACTTGGGCTGATGACATCACATGAGGTCCCTGGGGTTTCACAGCAGATTATGGTTTGTTTGGTTCATATTGTTTCTCAGTGGTTCCTAAATTACTTGTACTTGTTTTGGCACTAATTATGAATACAGCTATCAAACAACTGACAGGTGACCTGAGTTTTTGCTCATTTTTCTCAAACCCTTTTTTCACCCTTTCAGTTTATATCAGTGTAGTTTATCCAAGCATTTAAAAATGCAGCTTTACATTCAGGAGTGCATACTTTACTCCCAAACTGGATGACAGTAATGACTTTATAACAGTACTGTATATTTATATGAGAACAAAGAGAGAGGGAGGGAGACGACAGAGAGCAAGAGACAAATCCAAACAGCAACACAGCCGACTGACTCCCTAATGAGTGAAAAGGCAGTCAAGATCATTAAGCTGTCATCACCTGAGAACCATCCAAGTCCTGTCTGCTCTACTCTGCTGCTTCATGTGGAGTCACACAGGCACTCACAAATCCCTCATGCAAAAATACATACACACCTATGCAGAGTGACTTCCTCGTGAGCAGCTGCTGTCTAATAACTGTCAACAACTGCAGATGTGGTTTATAAATGAGTGGGAATATTAGGCCTTAATGATCCAATATGGTCTGCTGAAGCCGTCCGGTTTATCTCATGAATGGTGAGTCAGACAGTCAAATACTGATGAAACTATGAGGCCTTGATTTAAGATAATATGGTGTAGGATGTCACCCATCCTTTTATAGTGCTTGTACGATTTTTACCATGCATTCACCTTTTTAGGACTGAATTTCACTCATGATTAAATGTCCATGTCTGTCTGTATGTATGTGTTCTATATATTTTTTTTTTGTTTGTTTGTTTTTTTAATAACAAAAACATAACATAACCAACAGAAAAAGGGGACAAACAAAACAAAACGACAACATCAGAATCGCATCAAAACAAAACAAGATAACACAATCAAAATTGTACATCTAAATAAACACAAATACCCGACATATGTCCAACATATGTTCTTCATATATTTATGTGTTCTCAGTGGGTTCACCTACTTGTCAGCGTCGAGGCGCATCTGCTCTCTCCTCTGCCTCCTCAGCTCCATGCGGCGGTCAAAGTCATCGTCCATGATGCCCAAAAGATTCTCCTCACTTTCTCACTAAAAGACACGAGTGTGATATCACATCATGTTTCCGAAAATCACTAATCAGTCATCAATTCATCCATCTTGCATCGTACACTTGATGAATCTTCTTTTTCTCTTTCTTTTTTGACAATCTGCGCACAGTAGGATCCTTCATCCATATATGATTAATCTCATTTCATCATCATAGTAATTCATCACCTCTGGGATGTTTAATACTAAGTAACAAACACTCACTGTGACTGTGGAAACATGTTCAATTCAATAAGTACAATTCACTAAATGTTTCTCAGTCGGTTGAAAAATAAAATTACAGGGGACCACCCAAGAATACTCCATGGCATGGGTAAAAAGTAACAAAAACTACAGTGCCTGTTGGTTTACAATACCTTACCAGTAGCTGAAGTTTAGTCCATGGACAGCACTGTCTCCCTTCTCGTCATATATCAACTTCTAGTGTCTGGTTTATATCTCAGCCCCTCTGCAGCATGAAGAATTCCTGCTTGTTCTGTCCGTGGCTTTAACTACCAGAAAAGGCAAAGCCTGCCTCTCTGCTCCCCTCTCCTCTCTCAGCCTCCCTCCTCCTCCTCGACCTGACTCCTGCTCTCTCCCTCTTTCTCACTTTCCCCTCCCTGATCTCTGACTTCAGACTCTCAAATTATTTCTCTTAGTTTGTCTCATCCTGCTATCTTTACTCCATCTTTCACGCTGCAGTCTTTTTTCTTTTTCTTTTTTTTCCTCTCTCTTCAAAATGAATCGACACCTATTAAACTACCTACTACCCTTATCTCCTCCTGTTCTTTTTAAGGCCACTTGGTTTACAGAACTGATGCATAGTCATCTCACTGTGCAAAGCTTCTGCAACCATATGTCAAATCCAATCTCATCAACCTTGAATAAACTGATAAACCATTTAGGCTACCTGTCAATGCAATCTTTACTCAGTGTTGCTGGCATTGTTACCATGCACACACATCACTTTATATCAGTTATTATCCATAGAGAGAGGGGGTTGAAATTCATTCTGGAAACAGAAATAGGGTAACATAGATGAAGGTAACAAAATCTGCCTATACTTGCACCCCAAAAGCTCACTAATTAACACATTGTATCTAATTTCTTTACACAAAATAAAATAGAATAAAACAATGCATGTTTAGTTTGTGGTTTTACAGTGGGTTATGTCAAAGATTCATGTTTTATGAAACAAATGAGATGTAACATGTTCATTAGTGAGCCTTACAAGGTGCTGGAAGGCAGATTTTGTTCCCTCTAGACAGAGCCACGGCCAGTTGTTCCCCCAGTTTCTGGTCTTAGCTAAGCTAACCAGCTGCAGCTTCATATGTACTGTACAAACATGACAGTTGTGTCAGTCTTCTCATGTATCTAACAACTTCTTTACATTTGGGTGTGATTCTTGAATATGTTTAAAATTTTCTAGTAGGTCCCTACTGGTAAAAGTGTCCTCAATTAAGTAAGACCTGTTTGAATAAAGAATTAACCAACCCCCTAAACATACTTTCAGAATACAGATGTGGGGCTATAGATCCACTTGACAACCTACTCCACAGAACAGCTTCATTTGAGTTGTATAATAACCAGTGAACCCTTAACTCCTTCTACTCTTGTTTGGTCCTTGTCCACTGATAATTCTAGTATAAGGCTGCCAAAGTATATAATCTACAATCCAGTGTGTATCAACAGCAATCAACCTACTGCCTAAACCCTCTATAAAGTAAAGATTAATTTGTATTTTGGCTGGCTCTGGTAACATCACAAACATCTGGTGCCAAGTCATAAACTGCAAAACTCCTGGCTGATATATAGATCATATAGATTTCATAGATAAATAATAAATAATAAATTGTGTGTATGGACTTGGATGCAATAGATTTTCAAACAAAAGTAACCATATGTTAACACCTTCAGCCTTGAGCACCATTTCCAAACCACTGCCAATAAAAACTCAAATGAGTGAACTTTTCTGCTCAGCTTTGAATATTTTCCAGCTGCACAATAAGCAGCTGCCATCAACCACCTTTTGAACACCTTGTTGAAGTCTGTTAGAAAGTCTGGCAGTGGCTCCAGCCAACAGATGCAGTACACTGGTGTAAAAGTACATAGGAACTCTGATGTGTGATTTCAGAAAGATTAACAACTCCATCCCACTCAGAGGTGGAAGGAAAATGAAACCAAAGAAAAAGTCCAGACATTTTGGCACAGTTCAGTTCCAGTGTTTGAATGTACATTGTTACAGTCTGGGACAGATTATAATTATCATTATATTAGTTCTATTAACAAAAGATGCAACATTGGTGAATTAACTAATTAGCTTTTATTATGTCAATGTAGTCTAATAAACATATAGTGTACTTTCTAGACAGACTCAATGAGTTGAAACTGTAGTACTGATTAGTACTTTTGTTATGTCTTTCCATACAGTTTCTTAGCTCAGTTACTATCTTCAGACTACATCAGAAGACTTAAAAAAAAAAGGCATCCAAGTGAGATTGTCCCTCTATGGGTGAACAGGAGAAAAGTCCAAATCCCCAAAACCAAACTATTGCTATCTACACCATCACCATTTAAAGCAGCAAAAAGACACCTGATTAATTGTTCAACGCACTGATCGAGGAAACATCAGGCCAATGTTTTGACAGACTGCTTGTTTCTGCTTGTTAATATGTAAACTGAAAATGAGACAAAAGACACTGGTCTTGAGAACATGCTGAAAGAAAATGATGCAGAGACTGTTTCTGGCCTGCCTCGAGGAAACCATCCATCTTCTTCTAAAACAACATAACAAAAAAAGTTCTGGGAATCCAGATAATGTGAGCCCACAGAGTCAAGTTGACATCACACTTAATTGTGTTTATATCATGCACCATTGTGTGTGTTTCCTCCTCTTCTACATTGATGTGACACACCTGCAATATATTAATGTCCCAAACAATTGAAAGCCAGACTAGCACAGTATTATAATCATTCTCAGTGTTATAAAGAAGGCCACTTCAGCATCATCCCTTTATTTTAGTATCTGTATCTTCAGATCTGAAGAGGAGCCCACCAGCAGTGAGTAGCGGATCATTGTGTGACTCAGGCATACAACAGTTTCGTTCTCACAATGGCCGATTCCATATACAGTCACAAAGCCCAACAGAAATGGGCCTAAAGATGCCTTCTTGAAAACATCCATTACATCTCTAATGAGACAGTTCATTGCTTTCCTGGAAAAGGATGACACTCGTTTACACTTTACCTCTGCAAAACAGGAGAGTGATTTATTGCAACTTATAAATTTTACTTCAGGACAAAAATTTTTTAGAGATGGTTGTGTTATTAATGTATAATCCATAATGATCAGGAGTAAAAGGGATAAAGACTTCTTTTTAGACTTACTTAACTTACTGTATGTGTAAGCAAAATAAACCCCCAGCATCAGTCAGCTATGATGTCATGGACACAGGTGTTCTCCCAGTGTTCAACTAAATATGCAATCATAATGATTTAATGATTACCACAGTTAATTTTGTTATTGCCATTAATGTAATCACCCTAGCCACCATCATTACCACCATTCTGACATTACCCAAATATTTTATAAATGTGTTACAGTAAAAATTCACTTTTCCAGCCCTAAACTACGGGGGTGATTTCTCTCACAGTCACATGAGACTGATATCCATCACTCCCTCACAGCTGGTCTTATATGGGACCACTTAAAGTCTGGGGATGACAAAGGCTGGTCTGTGTTTCTGACGCAGGTGCTGGAGCCTTATGGACTCTGTGGAGCAGCAGACAAAGACTTCTGCAGGCTTACAGCTCATAGACATGTCAGAGTCACAATCCAGCCCTGTTTGAATTGGCCTGGGTCCAACACGGCCAGCACAGCTCTGCATTTCTAAAGTTTGAAAAATCATTCTGGCAGGTAGCAACACACACACACACACACACATTGAGTACAGATACTAACTTGAGAGTTCCCCATAATAGCTGCCCCGTTAGATAGAAGTGTGTGCTTGCATGAATTATTACATGCAAACAAACAAGCACGAAGCATTGATCATATTGGGGTGACACATTACCTCACATATAAACAGCAAAAGATTGTTGTAATATCCTCGTTTACACATGTACAGCATGTTTTAGGCTTCACCTCTTTCCACAAATAATTCCCACATGACGGGTGCCCATGGCAGTTTATAATTCATACATCTGTAAATGATTTAGCTCATCTGCTCTGACTCTGATGGGATCAGACGCTGGTGGTGCAGGACATCTTTTTCTCTACATCACCACAGTCAGTCTGCTCTCATGCAACTAGCAACTCATCACTAGCCGAATGCCACCCCTAACTCTCAGCAGACATTTCTCATGAATATTCATTTAGATGTTTGCAACAAATCACGTGTCATGTGAAAAGGAAAAGAGCAGAGACAAGGAAACAATTCTGGTTTTGTGCTGGCAGCATGTAATTACGTGGCACGAATGTGAAATGTAGACTGGCAAGAAGTAGTTGTGTATGGATTCTGTCAAATGTCTAAATATAAGATTTGCATTCAAGCATTGAGCAAGAAGATACACAATTATGCAATGACAGAATAGGGCTTTTAAAGGAATAGTGCAACATTTTTGGGAATGTGCTTACTCACTTTCTTGCTGATAGTAAGATGAGATGATCAATACCACTGTCATGTCTATATATTACCTATGGAGCTAGAGCCAGGAGGCAGTTAGCCTAACTTAGCATGAAGTCTGGAGGCATAGGCAAACAGCAAGCCTGGCTCTGCCTTAAAGGACTATCTCTTATCCCTGCCAGGTCCTGCTGCTATCTTAATAGATCAAATGTATGAACAAGGAACTAAGATATAACACACATTAAACCTGATGTAGAGTATTCAGAGGACAAACACAATTTCACATTCAAACATTAAGTCAGCCAATGTCAGCTGCAGCTTGTAAGGAAAATAATTATCTGAATCTGACATCCTACCTGGTTTGTGCATAATACAAACTCTTTTTATTTCAGAACATGCAGACACTTACATGAAGATCAGTAATAGAGTGCTGGCCCTCGCTGCTAAGTCTACTAAAAGCATTAGAGTGATCTCTTACTATAATTTGAAAGAATATATACATTCTATTAACAAATATTGAAAGCGCTGACTTATGAATCGTTCTTTTAATATACTGATAACTGAATTTAACTGGGTGACCTTTTAAGAGTGATTAATGGACACAGTTCTGAACAAAAACGTGTTTGCTTTTAGAAGTATCCAATGCCAGTGTTGCCCATCAAAAGTACTTAAATCACAGTAAGCCCACATTTGAGCCCTTTGTTTCTGAAGCCAAAGGATTTAGCCTGAGAATTCCTCAAGTGTTCCACGTCTTATAAGACATTAGTGGTCGGTATGTAATACAAAAGTTAAAAGACTCTTACTAAAAGCCCCATAATTACATCAATTGCATGGTCCTCCTTTGTGTTTCTATTCATCCCAGCATTGTGTACACGCCATGTGCTATTTGTATATTGTCTGGCTTTGTAATTACTGGCTTGATGATGGCGTCCCTATAGAGAGTCTGCCAGTGTATTAATCAGACATCAAAAGAAGGCAGAGGAAAGCATTATATTGTATTAAAGACAATGCTTATAATGGATGATTTACATTTGGTTTGGCAAGTTACAGTCGACCTCACATCTTCATTCTGGAAATGTTCAGGAAAGACATGCAGGCAGCTGGATATCAGTATCTGTACAGCTCTGTCTCTCTCAATCCATCACAACTTGTGGCTGTAACAACAATGAAGCTGGACAATAACAAACTTACTTTTTGCTATTTGTTTTATATTTTGTTCTAATGTCATTTATTATGATAAACAACATTCATTCTAAAGCAGTTATTTTCAGTATATCATTCTGTAGCAACCAGTTTCCGCCACCGCAGTTACAGCCGCTTTTATATACTCCCCAAATGCCCATTAGGACCATCATCTATAGGCACTTTATTACAGCTGTTTTGTAACTCTTGATTTGTTAATTAAGTCAATTTACTGCTAACCAAGCTAGCTATTGTAGCTAGCAGTCTGTGGCTAACATGTAATACAATGTTCTATCTTAATTTATTCTACTTTTTTTACTCTTAATGTTTTACTCTTTTTACTTTCACTCTTATGGATGTTTAGATTAATGGTGTTTCTCTTTGTATGGGAAGTTTAACCTTTTGGTAAATACTCTTTTTTGCTTTCTTGCAAAGAGTTAGCCTGGAATGAGAAAATTGATATCACTCTTGAACCTCAGACAAAGGTTGGTTAGCTGTTTCCCCTTGTTAGTCAGCTGCTGGCAGTAGCTTCATATTTTGCGTACAGATATGTGAATGGTATCAGTCTTATTATCTATGTGAATTTTTCATTTATTGTTGATATTTCACTGGTGATATGATATTTATAGGCCGATTACTGTCTTCAGCCTTTATTGGAGATGTGTTTAACTCACTGCAGGTACTGTACATACTCTACATTTGTGCCATGTCATTTGACTTTTGTAGTTACAGGCCTGCTGGTTAGTTGTTGAGGATTTGGTTTCTGTCATTGTAACTTTTCAGGTAACTATATCCCAAAATCAGACAAGGTTCTTGTTGAAAGATAAAGAAAGTGCTTCAACACGCTTATAGATAAACAGTTGCCAGAGAGGCGTTTGCAATCAATCAAGAAGACGCAGCTGCTTACTCCACATGACCAAACATGGTCACATATGAAAAGGTCCCTGACCAGGATACAAATTCCTCTCAGTTTGCAAACCACAACATACTGTAATGTTGACCTTTTCTGCAGCTCATTAAAATGTTTGTGTATAGTTTGGTTAAAATGTAGGGTGTGTTGTTCTGTGACCAATAACCATCAAGTGGTGCAGTGAAGATTAGAGAGTTACCATCTCTAAACAGAGAAACAGGCTTGGCAGGACACTCACTCAGGCTCTTCATGTCTCCACTCTCTGCAGCTCAACTTTGTTTTAATAAGCAAAAGGACACAAGGAATCCATCATCAGATGAACCTTAAACAATTGGAGATTGTTGTTTGCTTGCTGTATTTTGTCCATGATAAAAAAAAATTTAAAAAAAAGATCTGAGTGATCAATGAAACTCAAATAAAATGTCTCTGGTGACACAAGATGCTAAATGAATCAATGAATTCAAAGCTGAGTTAGAGTTTCCTCCTCAGCCAGAGACTCAATGGAAATAGATGCAGCTATGTGCACTCCCTGTTCCGTATCCCATCAGCTGAGATGGTGTACTCGGCCTCCTTTTAAGGAAGTACACAGGCAGTGTTAGTTGTAGTGTCCCAGCTTGGCAAGGTGCAAGGCCATGGACAGAGAGCATGGTTTACTCTAGGAAATACCTTCTGCTATACAAAGTGGGAATCCAAGAATAACCTCTTTCCATTGTGATCGCCATTAATCCACTTTCCATAATCCTGCTGTGAGGCAGAAAATACGACTGAAAGGCAGCTCATCATCATTGTCAAAACAGTGGTATAGCAACAGTCGGACATTTAAGCAGATAAATCCTGCATCTAAATAATTCTGGTATGTTATAAAAAGAATGTTATTCCTCCATACATCTCCCGTGAGTAGGTTTGATGGCAGACTGATTACTGATGAATGACTTCATTAATGTCAGGGCCCCTAACATTCACCTCTACCCCTCCTGTAATTTGCTCATATGGAAAACCATTTCCTCTCCCATTTAAAGCATCCCATCTGTACAAAAACAGGGCAGTCAACCTTCCTCTTGGTCAAATCACACCACTTTCTACAAATATTCATTTGTGCTCTTACTAAAACATCAGCTGCCAAATCTCTCCTGTGTCAGTTTCACATTTGGTAAGTTTGTGTCCCAACTTCTTTTTAATGACTTTTAAACTCACACTGTTTAAAAAATCCTCTCTGCTCATGCTCACAAAGAAAGCTCATATCCCACCCTCTCTTGTCACAGACGCCATGAAGACATTGGTGTTTGGATCGAGCTAATTTGACACAGCTTTTAATGGGAAACATAAAGTCGTCAACAGAGGACAGAAAATGTCATTAAAACAAAAGTATGAACTCTTCTTCTTTGTGTTTCTGCTGTGTGTTCATATGTATGCGTGCACACTGAAGGGTATGAAGGCTTGAAGTCAAATCTATTATAAATAACTTTCTCACTTCATGCAAAGTGGGCACAATCATTTTTACTGTAGATACACAGTGGTTTTCACTCGTGTGACGCAAAAATATGGTCACAGTAATCAAGAAGGGAGAGGATGCTCTGGAAACCCAAACACATTTCCAGTCCCCAAGGAGATGAGCCCATGGTCATAAACTCACACACTCCAACCCCATGTGATTGTAGCCTTTATCTTCAATACCATCTAAGGAATAGGAGACTCACTTGGCATGTCCACTACAGCAAACAGCTTTTCCACAGCCGGACTGCTCAGTGTATCAGTAACAGACACTGAAGTCAGATTAGTATTAACTCCTGCACTGAACAGGGTGGATACAAGTACTGAGCCTCACAAAATGTGGATTCTAGGAGTTAGGGCTATGCAGGTCCTATCTTCCTAATATCATTTCATGAATACAACTTAGATACTGCTCCTTCCAATTTAGATTCCTCAGCAGATATATACTAAATTATATGAGCTTTATATTTTCAACTTGTTCTCTTGAGGAGTTAATGACCAGCAATTGATAGGAAATGTCGTTTATTGACTTTTATTGTCTTAAATCGTTCAGTAACATTTTAAGTTGTCAGTATTTATATCTTTTTATCTGAGCATAAACAAATGTTTTCCTTCACACTTATATTGTCCATTTGTTACTCTGCCTGAGGATGTCAGTCCCTCCAGGACCCTTTTCAAGCCAGTGCCCAAACTTGTAAAGGGGCAAGACATTTCAACATAATCTCGTCATTTAAATATCTCTATGCAGAATTAGCACTGTGTAATGCTTTCTTTACTTTTTCCCCCAAATAAATATCTTTAAGATGTATTCATGATAGATATAAGATTGATCCACTTGCAACTTGTCAGAAGCATAGGTCTATCATGAGACAGGTGTATCTAGATTAGATCAGATATAAAGTATTTTTTCCAAGGAGGTGAAGAGTGATTAAGCAACATAAGATAATTTCTTGCAACAAGTAAGTTGTAATCTTTGAATATAGGGTACGTGTTCTTGATCAAAACCAAAAAACTATTCTCGTGAATGAGCCATACACCTATCCTGACACAATATTAATTGAAACCAGCTACAACTTTACCAGTCACAGTGCCAGTCATATTCTTCTCAACTCTGGTTAACAAATCTCAAATTCCTCCACGTCAACCTCAAAAAGCTAGAAGATAGCATCATAAGAACTTACCAGGCCTGCAGAGCAGAATGATTGTTCTTGCTGAAAATCAGCAGACGGAGAGCAACCAGAGGTTTATAAGCACAGTGTTAACAGCTCCGCCTGCTCAAGCTGCAACTCAGTGATGTCCACACAGGCCTGATGTGTGTGTGCATGTACACGGTTGAACTTTAAGGATGTGTTTAAATTCTAATGCCACTGATTCATCTAATTTATACACACTCAATTATTTCTGAGATTATTAACTGTTTAAGTTCTATAGGATATGGTCTTTAGAAGAGTCAATAAGCAAAAGATTTCTGAGAAAATCATAAACCTTGTGTGTCCGCCTGGTTTCCTTTCTACGTGATTCTGAACCGCCCAAATGCTGTATATAATGAATGATAGTTTTCTGAATGAGTGATAAAATGTGCATTCCTCAAAAACCATGTTTCTTATTACTTTCAAAGCGCTAGCTTAAGCCCTCTAACACTCATTCCCTTGCTGGTGTGAATGCATATTTGATAAGAAATGTAAAATGACAGGTGTACTTCAGATGCCTGGATGATGCACCTCTGCAATACAAAATGTGACTTATAGACTACACGTGAACACTATGGTCCATGGTTCACACACTATGTGAACACTGATACAGTATAATGTCTACAATATAACATAGTATCATTGCCACCACATGGATAGGAATAAGAATCCTGCTGATCATCATGTCCATTTAAGAGCATTTTCAACCAATTAGAGGGTTTCTCCCTGGCTCAGCCCATCTGGTTTGGCCAACTCACAGAAATGGTTGAGAAATGAAGAGCCACTCCTCTGGATCCATCTGTGGTAGCCAAACAGACTCAGCTGTTTATTGTTTCCAGTGGGCTCAAGGCAACCAGAATCCAAATTACAGGCATATCTGTACTTCCAAAACAGCATTGTTGTTTGTTTTCTAATTTGTTCCTATTGCTCCACCATGAAATTTACAGCTCACGTATTATATATATCTCTGTGACGTCTGAGACATTGAATTATCTGACAATATGAAGCTTAAAATTGACCTTAACAGAGTAATTAAAAGTTTTATTTTAGGAAAATGTTATTCCCTTTATTCCATCATGCTAACTCTCCCATGGGAAGGTGTAGACAGCAGGAAAGACATTAAATCATCCTCCATGAAATTACAAATATATCAGTGTTTTCTACCCTTTAGTATAATCATATGCATGTTCTTAACTTATCATCTTTCCCCTGTTGACCTAACAAACCAGTGTACAAAATAACAGTGGCAGATAAAAACCACAACAAACTGAGAAAACAGGAGACACAAACGATGCACAGTACTGTAACAAGAGACACAATACAACATGCAGTAAAGTAGCCTGTACCACACACAGTAGTAACATAATATTAAAAGAGAGTGCTGCTATAAGAACAAAAATTTAGAATTTAAAATGAACATCAAATAGTGCTTGTTTTTCACATGGTTTGCATTTTTTCAACAAGGGGATAAATTCAAAAAATCTTCCTCATATCCCCAAAACGTGCAAAGCATAAACCAGTTATACCAAATAACCACGGTCGATAGCCATGGTGTTTTAAACTCAATGTATTCAATGTCAAATTGAATGTACTGTATGAACCTAATAGAAAAGCAACATGTCTGCCTGTCATACCTATAGGACATTTAAAACTATAAGTAACTCACATACGACAGTAGAGGATTTAAGTGTTTTGCATATTTACAGCTCTTCTGTGGCTCACAATTAACCCATTCTTTAAATGAACAGCCTGGCTATCAATTTCTATGAGGTAAAGTTTGTTAATGGAGTGCTTTTATTCCCAAATAAAATCACCATAAGACCTGTTTGAGCTTTCAAAAATAACTGAATCTGAGCATGAGGTTAATACTGAAGGCACATTTTTAAAATGTAAGAGAAAACCCTTAAAGCTTATCACTGTAATAGAAAAGCATCATTTAGCAAAAGAGCATTATTTTCCTTCAAGATTTTTCACCTTCACCACATTACTATAAATACGCAAAGGTAGAGTCAAGGAGTAAATAAATACATAACCACTTTAGGGTCACCATACAGTCATACGTAGGGACAATTAGCTTAAAAATAAGATATGAACCAAATTTGCCCTCAGTGCTTACACATAATACACAGCGCTGAAACATTTACAGTACATTGATGGACTTCTTCCTTCTTCTTCCTTATTACACATACAGCAATTTAACTGTAAGTCAGAACACCTGTTCTTTTAATCTTACTAACAAGAATCTCTTGTTGTTATTGTCTAATGTTATATTATGAGTTATCTGATTATTTTGAAGAGGATCAGAAGAGACAAGAACAGAGCTATGTTAAATCTTACAGTCAGTTTAGTGAATTCAAGTTGATGGTTTGGCTTTTCCCTGATCCTCCACCTTTTTAATGGCTGCCTGAATCTTTGCCTGGTCTCCCAAGAGCTGTCGCGGTTTCACAGGCCTCAGGTTTTCATCCAGCTCAAGCAGCACAGGTATCCCTGTAGGTAAAGTCACGTTGGCTATGTCCTTCTCTGATATACCTGTTGAAATAAGAATACTAATATTAAAACCATGCCAGACAATCAAACTACAACCAAGCTTGCTGACAGTTTGCAGACTTTCATTTTGCAATAGTGCTGTATGATGACATTATATGCAGGAAAGCTGCCAGCCACTGCTGCATATGATTATGTAACAGTCAATATGTGTTAAGTTACTGAGTGGCCTGTGGCACATGAAGCCCCGGCAGCTTATGAGTGTGATGAAAGGTCAGCGTGGATTTCATAGCCTCTGCCAAATGTAACATAAACCCACTGGCCTTTTTGTGCAGGTTCAACCTTCCATTTCTGGAACTGAAAAATGTCCTTCCCCAATTCACTGAATCTGATGACTAAAAAAGCAGCTTGTAAAGCTTCAAACAGGAACTGTTGCTGAATTCAACCGAATGCATTCACCGCACAAAAACAAAAGCTGAGAGAGCACTGTTTTAAAATAGCCTAGGTCAGTCCAGTAGCATACCTTCCAGGTGTTTCAGCAGAGCCCTGCAGCTGTTTCCATGAGCAGAAATGAGCACAGTCCTGCCTTTCCTTATCTCTGGCACCACAGTTCTGTCCCAGTATGGCAGCAGCCTGTCCAGCACCTCCTTCAGGCTCTCTGCTCGAGGAAGGCTGTCCTTGGACACATCACAAGTTGCATATCTACGGTCATTGTAGATTTCCAGAAAGTATGGATGGGATTCATCAATCGGAGGTGGAGTGATGTCATAGCTCCTTCTCCACAGCTTCACCTGTTCCTCTCCATGTTGTAAAGCCATCTCTGCCCGGTTCAAGCCAATCAGGGCACCATAGTGGCGCTCATTAAGTCTCCAGGACTTGACAACAGGGACCCACTCCTGGCCCATAGCCTCCAGCACCAGCCAGGCTGTCTGGATGGACCGGCTAAGTATGGAGGTGAATACCAAGTCGAACTTGTAGCCCTGTTCTTTCAAGAGCCTGCCACAGTCTTGGGCCTCCTTCACCCCATCTTCACTCAGCTTCTGGTCAACCCAGCTGCAGAAGCGGTTCTCTTTGTTCCAGGCCCCCTCACCATGCCTCAGCAGAAAGAGTCTGTACTTGGACATCCGAAGCACCAGCAGCAGAAACCTGCACACATTCAGAGTAAATTAATGTAAAAATCATGCAGTCAGTGAAAGCAGAAGTAAAAATATTACATTAATTTAAGCAGAACACAGCTTAAAATGAATGGCCTCAGTTAGTCACTGGTCTGTCTATCTGATCTGGGTTCAGGAGCAGGGACTTGGAGCCAGCAAAAGGTTAGAGGTTGCCTTATAAAGGTGACAGGTAGATAGCTAGAGCAGTTACCCTTCTTAACCAGCCTTATTCGTCGGCTGAACACTAAACAACAACAGATAACAATACCTAATACTATGTGCAAATACTTTATTGTATGCTGCTGCAAAGCTTTTAAGCTAACCCGAGAGAATGGATGGACGTGCCATAATACAAGCAGCAACGGACACTTAGTCCGTTGCTGCTTGTATTATTTCCACTTAGACCGAGGTAAAGACAGGACCAACCTATAAAACCAAACAACAGGCATGTGGCAACCTCATCCCAAAATGACCAGAATATTTCGAAAAAGTCGTCTTACCCTGTGTGGGTTTTAAATCCGGCCTAAATGGAGATGATACAACCGTTAGTGTTGACAGTACTTCGCAGGCCATGTACAGTACAACAACGTTCCTGTATACGTCAATGAGTGACATTCCAACCGTCCAATCAGAACGGCGCATCTCACATGTGGGTGGGCTCTTTGGCAAACGTTATGCCCATATTAGGAGTAGTAGTAACGGTCGTGGAGGGAGGCGAACGGAGAAGAAGGGCGGTAACTTCTGTCAGCCATGGATGTAGAGAGGTACAGTCGGCTGGTTATAACTGATGATATGATATTTATTTTTCGGATTTATGTTGTTTGTAAGAGAAAAACAGCAGTGTGAAATAACTTTACTTACAGGTAGAGGAAGTGTCGGTTTGTGTAAACCTGTATACCCGCCCAAAATGATACAGGTGTGTAGCTATGGCAATGTAAATATGAAGAAAATCAAACTGTTAATGTTCTAAGTAAAATAATCATTTGTCCTCAATTTTGGGAAACTACTGCCACTCCAACACAATTTAGTAACTGAAATGTTGCTTCAGAACCCGAGGATAGCAGTAAGGGTTGTTCTCTGTATATTGAAGCCATTGTTGAAACCAACTCATTTAATTTCTGCATTTGTCATTTAAAAGGACATTTTGATCTACATTCAGTCCTTTGAATTGAAGCTATAACAATTAGTGGTTAGACGATCAACAGAAAAATATTTGGCAACTATTTTGATAATCCATTAATCGTTTTGAGTCATTTTTAGAGAATATATCAAAATTCTCTGGTCTCATCTTCTCCATTGTTCATATTTTCTGTTTTTCTTCAGTCTTCTGTGATAGCATAATGAATGTGTTTGGGTTTTGCATTTATCAGACATTTGGAAGATGTGACCTTCGGCTTTGGGAGATTGGGATGGATAGTTCTCACAATTTTCTGACATTTTATTTTTCTAACTAATTAAAAAAGTAATTGACAGATTAATCGATAATAAAAATAATCGTTAGTCAGCCCGACTTGAGATTTAATGTAACTCTAATCTTAACCAAAAAGGAAGTCTATAACATAGGGATTGGCGATATAGCTGATCACAGTATACATAATTTTGTATCACAATACTGATGTATATGTCGTGATATAAAACAGCTTCTGGAAACTGTTTATGGATAAAATAACCTGGTGGGATGTGTCAGTACCGGACAAATCAAAGTGCTTTGTCACATTGTTGCTTAAATCATTAAATATCCAATATTGCTATAAAACCTGATATTTGACTCACAATAATCTCATAAAATAAAGGGAGATCTGAAAAAGGCATGTCATTTTTTGACAGTAGTCATTATTTATGTGGATATACACTAAATCATCAGATGATAACTTGACTAATACAAGTATACAAATATTTGAACACTGCTGTAAGGAGAGTAATAGCTCTCCAGTTTAAGGCACAGATGACCAGTCTTCTTTGAGCAATGTCAATTACATTTTATTGTTTTATGCACAATTCATAACACTGCTTCTTCTCATCAAAGTGTCTTTAAGTTTAATGCCACATTCATTTTTAAGGATGCTCACCTTGATGTGACTCCATGAACAGTTGACTGTCAAAATTAGCTGTCCCTGGAATGTGTATTCATTCTCTTTCTCAATCCAACAGGTATTATTATCTTTGTGGAAAACACAAGAACAAACACAAATGTTGATTTCCATGTTTTATGTTGCCATGATTTGGAAGATGCTTTTGAAGGCAACAGGATCAAAGTATAACAGTAACATACTTGTTAAAACATACCCAACTGCGTGATTATTGCCTGTTTATATGGACAGCCAATAGTGGTGCTCTGTTCATGAAATCATATGGATGCCAAAAACTACAAAAGCAGTACACTGCTCAAATACGTTAAATACATATGTTTTTCATAATACAGTTTGCATTACGCCATTATATAAAAAACTATATGTATTCCTCGAAGTATAATAAGTTAATATGTTCACAGTTGAAACATGGACTTTCCAGAACCTACTGGTCTTCATTTTCACTGTCATTATAAAATGAACAATAGTCACATGATTCACTGGTTCCACCTGTTATAAAGCAGTAAACATCTTCACAAAGATATTCACTTCAAATCTACTGCCCGGCATCAAACAACTTCTTTCTGCCCTCCATACCGGACATGGCATCCACATTCTTACGCCAGTCAGTCACTTCCTCTTTCTGTGGGGTGAAAGTATAAAAAGGATTGGCCTCACTTAATTCTCATTAGAACACAATTAGTAGTCATTTTGCCATAGTATTTTCTTGTAGTCGTTTTGGACAACACAAATAGGCATACAGTGATGGGGAAGATAAGGATACATGCATGTAATAACATAAAATAATTTTTTTTTCTCTTGCAGTAAATATTACCTCAGACACTTTATTCTTATTCCTTTATATTTTTTTTTAACAAATGATACCCTTCTCAAGTTTAAGCCTACTTTCTAGTTCATTTAAAAGCATTTCAGTTCAGGTTTCACATCAGGGTTTCATTTTAGGCATCATTTAAATCTGCTTTAATTATCCCACCGACTTTCTTAATGTATTTGCTCAAGAAATGTATATCTTTAGCTTCAGTCATAGTGTTAATATATTCAGGCTCAATATCAGTGTACAGTCCCAAATTTATTGTTTGCCAATGGTGGCAATCAATGTGTAATGATAATAAAGATGTAGTCTATTAAAGCTGAAATCAAAACAATTTAAGCAGTCTTACCAAAATTGTGCAGATTGTCAGCTGTTTGATATATTTTCAACTGTTTTCTCATTTGATTGCTTATGTTGTTTTTAATATACTGTGTGTACCCAAATAAAATAAAATAAATAATAATATATAATATATAATAAAATAACGGTGAAGGGACACCACATGATAATTTGCGATAAACTGAAGTTAAAGTCAGAAACCCTTACCTTTTCCTCCTCCTTCTTTACAGTCTTGAGGTTGGCCTTGAAGTCCACAGACTCTTTGACCTTAGAGCCCAGCAGAGCCCCCAGCATGGCGTCAGCAGACACTCTCACCCTCCTCAGGTTTGGTCTCTTCATCTTGCCCTTCAACTCAAAGATCTTTTGAGACAGGTCCTGGATCTTTTTCCCACACAAGAGACACCCCCCCACTCAACATTACCATAAAGTTTTAATTTCCCATTTAATATTGGTTACATAGTATGCATTCCTTAAATTTGTATGATGCTTAATTTTATGTGAACAAGGATAAAGCTGAAATGGTTATTTACGAAATATCACTTACCTCCCTATCATTTTTTGTCACTTTAGAAGCAACGTCATACCGCTGTTCATCAACCACATCAATTTTCTGGTGTAGTTCTTTGCAAAGATTCTGTGGACAGAAACCTTTAGTGCATTAGACTCATAATGTATTTCTTTAAAAGTCTGACAGTGTAAGGACAGTATGACATGTAGGCATTTGTTTATAAAATACTGTATACCTTAAATATGATTCTATATAAATACATTACAAAGAATTTTTTTGGATAATTGGTATGATCCACAGATTAACCCATGCAACCTATGCATTATTTTCTTTGGAAATAGTTTCTTATGGTCCAATTTAAAACTGTTGACTTCAAGGTGTATGGATTGTTCCAACTAATTGTTCCTGGCAAGAGATATTACGTGTTGTGGTTTTCAAATTTTCAAATTTCACTTTCTGGTGCTTTGAGCCCCATAAACAAAATTACATTCACCACAGTTATATTTGGGTGGTTGCATACGTCTCAGAACCCCTGCAAATAAAGCCAAAACTAATTGCTTTTAGCTAGATATCATTAGGGGTAGGTGGGAAAAAGTGATTTGGGTGAAGTGATGGTGAAGTGTTAAGACAGTCATCTGATTTAATGTTGACTTTCATTAGAGTCATAACCATAAAAAGATCCTTGTGTGGATTAAGGTGCTTCAGTGATAAATATACCTGTAGATCCTGCAGAGACAGGCCTGACATTTGGAGGGCTGGGACTCTCTCAGTAAGGGTTCTCTCTCGTTCATCTTTTCTGACTTGCTTTTCATTCTCCAGCATGGTCATGGCCTTCTTTATCAGTTTGGTCTGGTGCACAGCACATACACATACAAAATTACACCTCAGTCAACCAGACAGTATATGGATTACACTACTTTTTACAGCATTACTATCCAAGACTAACACACACCTTCAGGAACAGTCTGCGAGATGCAGAGATCTTTGGCTTTGGTTTCTGGAAAAGAAGCCAGTGTACAGTTCATTCAAATTTTTATACTTACTTATCATAATTTATTCCTGCACCAGTTCAAGTTGTTAAAGCAGGTTTATTTTCACTCCCAGTAGAAACTGCAGATTGTGTTCAAGTGTGAAGATGATGCATGCTATTTCTGTTATGACACTATATACATGATAAATGATGACTAACACCCTGAGAAGAATTTGATCTGATCTGTCTTATAATGTTTGATTCATGTCATGTAATACATAATTTTGTTATTTAGATTATGAAGTCAGTCAATTCTATGAGTAGTCAGAAATTACAGATTTAACGTACAGAATACCTAGCTTGTAGAATACATAATTTTGAGTCCCACAAATGATACCATAAATTTAAAATCAAAATCAGATTAATCAGTTAAACAGCCAACTCACCGCAGGCCTGTCCAATTAGGATGGAGGTATCCACAATTCAAAGAGAAAGAGGAGAAGTAGAATTTGTGACATTTTTGTAATTTCACACACCATGTGTGCGTAATGGTGTCATGAAAGTTACTAACACATGGATACTTACGCTTCAGACATGGTTGCAGTTTTGTGTGTCCCCTTAAGTTGAATCTCTCAGTGGAAAAAGACAGGAAGAGAAAAATTATCAGTTTTTTTAGAATGGGAATACACACATATCCATTTCTGCTTAGCAAAATTAGTAAAAACTGACCATCAGTTTCATCAGCAGTTAGAAAGTTTGAGTTAGAAACCCCATATACCACTGGTTGTAGATCCACAGCAGGGCACACAAACAAGGTATGACATTGTATAAAGGTCAAACGTATGACTAAGAAAATACTCTCTGAAACAAAGCCAACAATAGTTCTAATTACCTGACAAGTGTTCACTCAAAAATAAAACAAAGGGGGCAGGATAGTTTTTTTCACATTTTTTAAAATCATTTTTTCACAATTTATTCATTATTTCATTCCTAATTCCAGATAACTACATTGAAATGACACAACTAAATTGTAAGTGATGGTAATAGGATAACACTGATGTGTTATTTATAACTTCAACATGGACTTCTGTTTGAGATCAGAGGAAGGCAGCTGATCTCGAAAGTGAAAAAAATGTCCCCTCCCTCAATAACTTGTAAGATATCTTAACACAAGATAGCTGTCTTTTTTTCTTTTTTTTAATTACATTTAGTTGTAAGAAATTATAACTGGTATTAACATAAATGCTGTTTTACAGCTTTTATTAATACTGATGAATTTGGACTTTTTCGAGTTTTTGCAATTTCTATCTAGAATATTGTAATAAAAAGCCTTAATTTTGTTTTTTTATCCTTTAATTCTCTGTAATTTTTAGAAATAAAATTCTTACCTTATGCAACAGATGACAAATACTCACAGGCTTCTTTTTCTGAGACGAGAAGGACAGTAAGAGGGTAGATATATAGATTCTAGAGCTCATGTGAGTGGCTCACTAAAATAGACCCTCTGTCCTCACCATTCTTGAGCCACGTCTCTCACATCACATACATATGAGGTGTGAAAGTTCTTGTTGAGCCTTAGATGCTTTCTTAGTCTCCTCGCTAAGGAGGAGAGGGTGAGGACTGAAGGACCTTTAGTCCAACATTGTGATTTTGAGGAAAAAATTAAAAGTTGATCCTGTGTACAATCCAAAGTGATTATTAGATTATATAGTGGAGAAAAACAAAAGCAGGATTGTTATGTTTTTTTATTAAGACACCAGTGCTGGTTCCAACTTTGTATCAGGTACATAAAATATGATGAAAACATTCTCCCACTGCAACAACTTTAACAGAGACTGAAATTATACTGTTTGATTTAAATTTTTAGCAGTATATCTTTAATTATCAGACAACAATATAGATGTCTGATTTATCACAATAGATAACACACTATTGGTTGTTAAGTTTTGAGGGACAAAAACATTTTCTCCTCAGTCAAAATACTCTGCTGTGGGTCCACAGTGTCTGAGTAGACTGTGATGTTTTGAAAGAATTATACTGCCATCTTGAGGCCACAGTGGAGAACTACTGCAAACAATCACTGCATCATTAATACACAGTGGTTAATACTGAAGTAGATTGAAGGTCAACTCATCGGAATACAGCACTGTCTTTAATACCATATATAATTCATTTTTTCCTATTATATGAATAAATTAAAAACAACTTGAAGCCTACAATCAATTTTAAAATATTCAAAATATTGCAACAAACAAACAATGTTTGTTGCTTTTCCAAGACAATCCTAGTTTTAAGGGTGTTTATCCTACCTGCAAATGTTTTCTAAATCAATATGATATAAATCAGATGGTAGATAATGTTAAGAATTAGACCTAAGAAGATGATTTAAACAAAAATAATTATTTCTTTTTAGTTTCCAGAGGCATCAAACAGCTTCTTCCTTCCCTCCATACCAGACATGGCTTCCACATTCTTACGCCAGTCAGTCACCTCCTCCTTCTGTAAGAAACATAACATAAACAGGATAGATGAGATAAACCTGGTCATTTTGGAGGTTTTTGAGACTCTAAAGCAAAAGCCTGTCTTACCTTTTCTTCTTCCTTCTTGACTGTTTTGAGGTTGGCCTTGAAGTCGAAGGACTCTTTGTGTTTGGAGCCCAGCAGGACGCTCAGCATGGCCTCAGCTGAGATCTTCACTCTCCTCAGGGTTGGTTTCTTAAACTTGCTCTGAAGCTCTGTGATCTTCAGATTCATCTCTTGAATCTGGGCAGGGGATCATGGGATAGACAGGATTGTGCTGTTGTTGTTCTACCTTTTTGAGTCAAGAAGACTTTATCACACTCACTGCTATTTATTTATTTACATGAACACATTATAGAACAAAGCTCCTGAGAATGTGGTTAAAAGCTCTTGAAAAAGCTAGTAAGGGGACACTGAGTTAAACTTTTTTTGTCAAACTAATTAAACTAAATTGTTCAGATGCTGCTGTGGTTAACTAATCAAATTCAAATCAAAGGTTTTATGTATACGATTCAGTTATGTCTTGTTATTCTCAGTGCTGCCACTTAGAGGCAATGTTTGTTCATTTTAAGATCTTTTATGTTTTGACCTTGACCTCATAGTAAAGACACTGGATCCAGAAACGTTAAAACATTAACACATTCATCTTTTTATCCTCACATTCATTTTTGAGCAGCTCACCTCCTTGTCATTTTTGGAAACCTTGAGGCCAATATCATACTGCTCCTCATCCACAACATCAATCTTGTGGTGCAGGTCTTTACATAGATCCTGTAAAAAAAAAAAAAAAGTATAATGCACCTCTAGCAATATGATACTATGACATGAACTCAAATAGAAAGAACTGTGGTCACTGAGAGAAAAACGCTTTATAATGAAGTGAAATACCTGCAACTCTTGCAAAGACAGGCCAGACAGATTTAGAGGAGGAACTCTTTCTGCCAGAGCATCTTCTCTCTCCTTTATCTTCTGCTGTGTGTCCTCCTGCAGCATCTGAGCAGCAACTGCCAACAGTCTGATCTGAGGAAGAAATAAAAATAAATGGATCAAAATGGCCTTTTCCTAATTTTATTGAGCTCTCTAGACCAATTTGAAAAATATGCCAAAAGTCCAAATAATTACCAGAATTGTCAATCTGTTTTTATGATACAACTTGACAATGAGTATGACATCATTTTAAAAGTACTATATATGTAAACTGTATGTATAATACAGTTAACACATTTTTTTTTAACACACAACTATTTCTCACATTGCACAACACTGTACACACCACTTTGTGCTGTTTGCTGACACACAACATCAAAAGCTAAAGTTTAGAGTATACAAAGTTCTGCACTCTAACATCGAATTCTTTATAATGAATATATTTAAAAAGCATCTCAAATTATAATTAAAAAACTTACCTTCAACCCCAGCCTTCGAGAGGAGGAGATCTTTGATTTTTTCTATAATTCATACATTAAGAACATTAATATCCTCAGTCTATACTATATATTGTGGAGCACAGAATATTTGCATATATGATTTTTGTATGACCTTAATATAGAAATAGAGGATTGAAAAAGGTTTTTTTTTTTTATAGATACTCACAGGTCTGTTGGAGCATTAACAAGAGGGAGAAAATATAAACATATTTACATAATGAATATCAACACATAGTTTTATAGTATATTTTAAAGCTGTCAATGAACACATGAAGCTAAGCCAAAAGTGATAATACTCACGCATCAGCCATGATTGTCTTAAATTCCCACTCTGAAATATGGAAAATAAGTGCAATTCCAAAATTTACATAGTCAGTTATTATTGAATCAATTGAATTATTGAATTGAACGAAGAAAAAAATCTATATGTTGGCAGAGTCCTTAGAAATATTAGAAATAGTGCAAATAGAATAAATTCCCTTCACATTTAACACCTGTTCAACTGAGCTGATGAACATTCTGACTTCTCTGGTCAAAGTATTTGAGCCACTCCAAACATTCATTCACACATTAAAGCTGCCTGCACAAAGTTATTTATTGTTCGCTCCCTTAATTTTCTCCCTTGTGCAATATAGAAGTGCTCCAAAGTTACATGTATGTGATGGTCCTTTTTCACATTACATGTAACCCAAAAAATTATGTCAACAGAATTTTTTTCATTCAGTTTTTCATTCTTGTGGAATTCACATGAAAATTTAAAATTTAAATAAATTACAACTAAAATTCAATTTTGCTGTGTTAATTTTCAAGTATTATAAGCATGCATTCTCACAAGATAAATCTAAATACTAAAAGCACAAAAGTACCAAAAACCGAATTCACTGAAAACACTTGTATTGTGTCCTTTTCAAAGTTTCAAAGTGCTGAGTCAGTGCATGTGTAAACATAACTGACGAGAGCCTCTGCATAGGTGACAAAAAGGGTGAATGGCCAGATAATCCACAGGCATGTAAGATGACAATGATCAGCTTGCTGTAAATGTTAATCAGAAGACACTTCTCTGAGTTAGCAATTTCACACAGTCTAAGATAACAGTTAGTAGTTTTTAACATGTTAAGAAAATACTTCTTATTGACATAATTCAGCTCAAAACATCTACATGCCCACCGCACTACATCTACAATAATCCACAAGTATCAGAATAGCAACTCTGTACCTTAGTGAAGCCAGACAGCCCCTTGAGCCGCACCTCAAAACTGAACAAAAGCGTGTGTGAGGGGGGAAGCATCGACTTTCTGAAGAGACGATGGAGAAAAATCAATCAGATTTATAGTGTCCGTGCCAAATGTGAATGGCTCACTAAAATAGACTCCTGTCTGTGCTACTGCTACTGTCTGTCCACCAACAGTGACATTTACTGATGCACATACGTAGCATCACCACAATATTCAGACAGGAAAGGAGGTAATAAAAGTTCATTTATGGGCTTAAACCTTTGAGGATCTTGTTTGAGTTCAACAGCACCTGTTGGTGGAAGTGACAGTGAGCATTTAAAGAGGTGACCACACTTGTGCTGTGTCAGTGTCACATATTCACCTTTCACCATTTGGAGTTTGTATCAAAGTTTTTAAGATGTCAAACAGACGAAAGATTTCAATCTGGAGTATCTTTATTCCCTTGTTCCACATCTTTATTTATCGAACAAACAGCATGGTCCAAGTGTGACCACCATGCAAGAGGTTTCTAATACCCACTCCACATCTGTGTTTCTAATTGCCACATGAGCTGTAAGTCTTAAAAATGAAAAAATGTATTGCTTTGTTCATGAAAATTAATGAATTAGTGTTAATTTTTTGAGATTATAAACATGTTTTCCATTAAATAAAAAAAATGGCAGTGGTGTAGTGATTATCACGCCCCATTTGGAGATGTACTCTGACCTATTATCTCCTTGCATCAGTTCGAATTGAATTAGAAGTATTATAATGATCAGGGCATATCCTCAATCCACCTCACTGTATATACATCACTATTCCTTTCCATGTATGTGACAACAGACGATGGTTGTCTGACATGTTACACGACCACCTTAGACTAAAGAACAAAGCCAAAGGATGGTTGGGTTTTATTTAGGGGAGCAGAGCAACAAGGACAGGTGCTGGTCAGGGTTTGATGGTTTGTAAACTGAGCCAGCCAATCTGCGTCATTGTTGTAACAGTGAGTCAAATATTCAAAAGGCTGTGACTCATGCCCTCGCAAAGAATAGGTAGGCAGTTAACAATTGAAGAAGAATAGTGAAGTACACACCGATTACTATCTTGAGATGTCTCATAATCTTGCTTTAAAGTAGTACCACAGTGATTTAGCATTGCACTTCCATAAAGTTGGGGAACTTTCCAGACTTTTATCTCTCATATAGACCAAGCTCAAAGAATACTTCCTGTAAGATCTTTTTGTTAAACCCTTCCTGCCAGGTAGACCAGCCTGAGTACTTTAAGAGTTACGTCCACGTGCAACAATTTCTCATCTCACAATTTATATCCAATGCCAACGTTCACTTCCAATGCAGAGGGTAATGTGCGCTATATGTAGCAAGGTGGAACGAAAGGTGTAGAAGTCGGGGTGGTGGGTGGACATGTAGCGCATCAGACTTTGTTTGTTTCCTGGGACAGAAGTGCACTTAGTACAGTCTGTTCTTATTATTACTACAACTAGGCCTATAATCAATTCGTAGCGATTTTGTTAAGTTATTTTCCCCGAACATCATTCATAACACAATGCCTAGTTAACTGATCTTCACGTGTTAGGGTTAGGTGAACTCCCCCTTTAATATCTATCATCACCCTGGTGTGTGATTTACCACATTAGATGTACTATCAAGAGTTAGTAATACAGAAATGTTGTTGCTCTACTTTTAGTTTTTTGCAAACACATTTGTTCCAGGACTGAAAGGGCAGCAGTAGAGTTTCCAAGGTTCATCAAAGGTTAGAAATTTGACACTTCATAAGGCTTATGATACTCAAAGGTGCTTTGGATGAAAGCATCTAATAATGATCCAGAGCTGCCCCAAAATTGAATGGGTTTTTCTCTGGTCCAAGGCCCATCCCTCCATGAACTTCACTGCCAACTGGTTCAGTCCTTTTTGAGTAATCCTGCTGACAAACACACAAACCAAACAACCAAGCAACAAACAGATCTCCGTGGCTGAGGTAATTATCAAAATTGTTGTCGTTGAATTTCTTTTCTGTCTCTAGTTATGTCTAATTTTCACTTTTAGTAGTAGTAGTGTTGATTGTCACTGTGTTCTGGCTGCTCCTTGTCATTTTACTAAGGGGTTTATTGCAGCCCTGAACCTGCGACCTCTCTTATTTTTGGACGTTCACAGTTCTTAACATGAATGTTCCGTCCACTTTGATTTACAAAGATGATTTAACAACTTTGTTCTCAGCTGCTGCCGTTGACAACTGCCAAGTCCTGGAACTATTACTACCATCTGGCTTATTATGCAATCCCAGGCTGGTGTCAAGAACACTTCGGGTGATGATAAGTTAGATATTTAAAAAAAAAAAAAAAAAAAAAGTGCAGCGTCAGTTTTGTGTGTTAATCAGAAGTGTTTATTATCATCACATAAACCAGTCTATTCCAGGCATTTCCAGATCAGGAAACACAGCAAATTTTAATATGTTCTTTTGTCTCGTAAAAGTGTATGTAATTAAAAATGTTAAATTTGCTGCCAACACTATAAAACAGGACAAAGTGCAATTTGTCTATATGCAAAATATACACAATTCCCTTCCTTTGAATCTTAATTTTGCATATTGCAAACGTGAAGTCTGTACACACACTCACACTCAAATATACACTGTGGGCTTGCTAATTGTGTGCATCATTACACACAATACATCAACACTATTTTCATCTCTTTTCTCATCCATTGTAAAACAGGATTCGTATTTAAAATGTCCATAAATACAAATCTATTGCCCGGCATCAAACAGCTTCTTCCTGCCCTCCATACCAGACATGGCCTCCACGTTCTTACGCCAGTCAGTCACCTCCTCTTTCTGTTCGTAAGAAGAAAATAATTCCTTAGTTTTCACAAAATAACCCCACAATAACATGCCATGATTCAAACCTGATCTGAGCCTTAAACCAAGGAGTCAACCCAGCCTGATATAATCTTGAAAACTTTAAAAACCAGCATAATTAAAAATAAATCAATCTGCTGTTGTAGTTGCCGCCCTTACCTTCTCCTCCTCCTTCTTTACAGTCTTGAGGTTGGCCTTGAAGTCCACGGACTCTTTGACCCTAGAGCCCAGCAGAGCCCCCAGCATGGCGTCAGCTGAGATCTTCACCCTCTTGAGAGCAGGTCGCTTCATTTTACCCTTCAGCTCAAAGATCTTCTGAGACAGATTCTCAATCTGCAGAAAACAATTATGAGTAATTAAAAGTATGTGGTTATACACAGAAAAAAATCTAACAAATCACAATGAAAATTAACCAGAAAATGTATTAGAAACACACTACATAAAATTAATATGAATGAACATGTACCTCCTTGTTATTTTTAGCCACCTTGGCTTCAATGTCGTAGCGCTCTTCATCTACCACATCAATCTTATGGTGCAGTTCTTTGCACAGAGCCTGTAGACAGAAAGAGAATCAAATCAGATTTATTGAACAAATCCCTGAGAAACTTGCAGTCCTCTGGTTCATTGCACAGCTGCACATCTCAAACTCAAAGGTTTTATTTTTCTGTGTAGTGATGCAACATTTATGAAACATTGCACCAGGGAGCACAGTGTTTTCTATTAATACTGTGTTGATTGTTACCCTTAGTGATTACTTGCTGTGTATTTAACATGCAAATGAATGATATTTCTAATAGTATGAGTTATTAATGACTTGAAGGTTACTTTGAATGAAAGTGTCAGCTAAATGCCAAAATGTCGAGGCACCTGTCCTGTAATGCACCTACTGCATGTGAACATGGCGTCTATATACATCAGAGGAATGCATAAGTGTGGATAATTTCAGCCATGCTGTTTCATTGGAATATGATGGGCGGCTCATGCAATGACCTGAGCATACCTGAAGGTCCTGCATGGACAAACCAGAGAGCTGGAGTGGAGGGACTCTCTCACTTAAAGTAGTTTCTCTTTCCAGCTTCTTTTCCTCCTTCTCCTTCTCCAACATCATAGATGCCATTTTCAGCAGTTTGGTCTAAATTAGGCAGAAAAATCTATTTTATTGAACCATTTTGTTAATTTAGCACTAAACTATCACTGGTCAGATGGTCACATAGATTATGTTTCGGTAAAGAACAAAGGACAATACCTTGAGAGCCAATCTGCGAGATGCAGAGATCTTTGATTTTTTCTACACAAAAGGCAGTAGACAAAAACTTAATGAACCAACAGTTACATAAGACACACCTGGTTTCTTAATAAAGATTCTTTGTATATACAACAATAAAACTTACCGGTCTGTGTTGGAGATTGAGATATGGGAAAGAAAACAAAATATATGAGTCAGTAATGACATGCTGAAGATCTGAAGGATGACAATAATTTTACAAATTTACATAATCAAACAATATATAACTTACGCCTCAGACATGGTTGGATACTTTTTGTCTGTTAAAAAATTAAAGAAAATGAAATTAAAATTATTCAGAGACAGTAATGGTTGCATTTTTCCTCTTTAGAATTAAAGTACAAGCTGTATTATAAACACACTTTTTATAAATGATATTTAATTATTTTGTGATTCATGAACCAGTATTTGTATGTTTACTGCACAAACTTCTGTTGACTGAGCCAAGTTAGAGTCACCCAGACCTTGGTATGGTAATACACCAACATTAAGCCTTTAAATTAGCAGCACTGCTTGCATTAGTGCTGCCGATTGTTTGAGTGATATTCCGTTTTTAATCCCAACTGTAGTTGATCCATTTTAAGAATCAAAATCCGAATTAGTTGCTGCCAAATAAGACAGTATATAACAAAACATCTCATGTTTGCAAATATAAAGAAATTCTCAATATCATTTGTTGAGATAATTGAAAACATTGGTTGTTCCTACCAGGTACTGTAAATGACAGTTTACAGTAGTGCACTTCTTCTTTATCTAAATTACTTGAGAGAATTTAAACATTAAATTGATGAACCAAACGTGCTTTTACATTCAATGCATAGTTCTAATTGTCATATCTAATATTTTATTCTCTTAAAAGATCCAACTGTCATAAATCTTACATTCACAGTAAGTTTGCATGGTTATGTTTTTCCACCAACTCTGCATGTCACAGCATAATAAGGCTCCAGCTATTCTTTAAATTATTTTAGATAAGTGCAACAGGTGAAATGGTGTAATTGTCTCATATTAAGCTACACTATCATCATCGCAAACATCAACATACCTTTTTTTTTTTTTAAATCTCTGCAGGAAACCTGTTGAGGTGAAGAGTCTCTGTCTTTCAATGACAGAAAGAAAACTCAAGTCAAATTTAATGACTCCTATTGCCTTCTCTGAGTGGCCAACTAAAATAGCCTCATCTGTCCTGACAGCCAGTATACTGTATATCTTTAACATGGCATCCCCCAACATGCTCCTGTTGCTCAACAAGATTGCAAGACATTTAAGCAGCCTTGACTCTAGTAATTAATATCTGTTTTGTCTGTGAGTTGAATACACCATGATGAAGTTAACTGTTACTAAAATAGGGAGATTAATCATAAAAATAAAGTCTGAACAAACCCAAAGAAACCAGTCAAGTGATCATGGTCATTTAATCAGCATCACATGTATTACACATAGTGCGACAGTGCCATCATCTGTATAATATAGATACTGCACTAACTCATAAAGCTAATCAGCCTTTTCTTTAATACAATTTCAATATGCTAAGGATACTGCATACTATACAGTTTATATTATCACATTCAGTGGTAGTCTTTACATACAGGTTTATATTAAATGAAAATTAAAGATGTTTTAATACAGTATAATCTAAATAGTGCATTTTTCTAGTCTTTTACACGTGTCTATAGTTGATATCATTCTTTACAAAACCAGTTTTGTTTCATCCTGTAATGGAAACCTTCTTGTATTTGGACAGTAATTCTGAAATAAAGATGAACAAAGGGATTTAATCAAAACAAAAAAATTTATTTGAACATTGCAAACTCAAGATTTAGTTCAGGAAAGATGTGTTGCTAACACAGCCATGTGTAATGTGAGCACCTTCTTATTGTCCAGCATCAAACAGCTTCTTTCTGCCCTCCATACCAGACATGGCCTCCACGTTCTTACGCCAGTCAGTCACTTCTTCCCTCTGTAAAATAGTGATGCAGTAGGTTGTACATATTTTTTAATGTAGTTAATCATACACCTTGGATGATTGTATCTGCCACCAATTTTACCTTTTCTTCTTCTTTCTTCACTGTCTTAAGGTTGGCCTTGAAATCAGCCTTCATGAGTTTGGAGGTGTCGGTGCATGCACCCAGCATGTCCTCTGTCGTTTTCTTAACCCTCTTCAAGTTCGGTCGCTTTACACCCTTCAGGTCAGAGATCTTTTGAGTCAGTGTATGGATCTGTGCAACAAACATCACAGTTACAGATGAACCAATAATCATCCAACTACAACATCGAAATAGGTCAGTAAATGCATCATTTTATTCGTCACCTACTGTACCTCTTTCTCATTTCTGGCTACCTTGAGCTCCATATCATAACGTGTTTCATCTACAACATCAATCTTATGATGTAGTTCTCTACAAAGATCCTGCAAAGAGGTAAAATGAACCATCAAAAATCTGTAAAATAATAATGATCAAATCAGCATAACTTGTTGCGCCAGTACCTGCAGCTCCTGGACTGACAGACCTGACAGCTTCAACGGAGGGAAGCACTCGTTCACAGCTCTTTCTTTCTCATGTTTCTTCTCTTCACTTTCAGCCACTAGCATAGAAGCTGCCTTCTTCAGCAGTTTGGACTGTAGGATAGCAAGGCCTTACTTAATGAAGTGTTCAATCACACAGCATACTGTTAAATAGTGTTCACATAAGGCCTATAGATCTACACTTACCTTCAAATGCAGTCGGCGTGTTGCTGAATATTTTGGCTTTCTCTGTGACAAAGATATGTACACTTTATACATCAAATACAGATATCAGTGTCGTTGTTTTAAGCATGAAATGAAACATCTGAATCTATATTGGTGATAAATTAATGATTATGAAAGAAACTATTCCGACTCACCGGCCTTCATTATCACGTGTCATGAAAAGCAGACAAAAAAGATTTTTTTTTATTATTTAGGAATCCACAGGAAACAGTGGGAAAAGCTTCCAAAACAGGTCAGTGATAATACACAGAAAAAAAAAGAGGCAAGTCGTCAAAAGAGGTTGAATTTTTTTTAATTTCTCTGATTGTGCAGATGTTTGGTTACTTTAAGAAGAAAATACTCACCCCTCAGACATGGTTGCAGCTTATGGTACCTTTGGAGTGGAAACAACATTTAAAAAAATCATTTTAAGTGTACTACATGAATTTTTAACACATATTGTAACACAGTTTTATACAAAGTATGAATTATTATAATACTGTTTATGAAAACTTAACTTGTATTTTCTACAACTGATATGATGAATATGGTGAATCCAACTAGTCAACTGTTTAATAGATGTATTTAGACTAATTTTCCTCAGGGGCTTTCAGATATTTTTCAGTATTCTTCCAGGTCCAGATTATCTTTCCTATTGTTATAAAGGGCTGAGTAGGGAGTCTGTTGCACGGCTATATTTGGACACATTTCCCCCACGCTTTGGCATGTCCCAGCAGCTGCCATGGCCTTGATGATGCCAAAGAGAGCCAAGCTGCACAGTGATTTGGCAGCAAAGCAAGGAACAACTCCAAACCCATGGGGACTGCAAGAGTTCTTTAAAAAACTGAACAATCCTGACCTTTTCGGAGTCATGTTATTGCTTACTTTTTATTAGGTTGTTTCTGGCATTTTATTTTCAGTTCCAATTTAAATTGCTAAAATGAAAATGAAATGATATTTGTCATTATATCTCCTCCCGTGGCATTTCACATTAATAAACAGATGGAGGTTTCAGAGCAGAACAAAAGCATGTAAGAGCTTCTGACACAACACAGTATATCCAATTTAGATGAAGCCAGCCTGACAGGGTGCGAAAGTCAAGGTAAACAAGAAAAGCAGTAGACGATTTTAGGAAGCCTGCAACCTTGCCCTCCTTCCAGGAGGTTGCCAATTTTAACGAGCCAGCCATCATCACTTATCACACCAGCTTTTCCGTCGTAAGGATGGGTGAAGTGTGCTGTTACCAGCCACCAATACTTTGGCATGCATTTTAAGCCTCGGGTTACATTTCCTCACTTAGAGGATAAAGAGATCGTCAAGAAGCTTGAGGTGTTGTAGGAGTTAAAGCCCGAGAGACACGTTTGAAAAGTTGCTTAAAGACCTTGTCAAAAGTAGCGACATAGCAGAGATTCCCTCACATAAATACCAGCAACACTATCTGTGTCAGGGGCATGCTGATATGCAGTCTTAACTACTTCCTACAATAAAGCCGAACTAGAAGTGACCCAAACAAACATATGGTTGTAAAGACAGGAACTAAGATACCTGGGCTGCTGTCACAGCAGGAGAAAAAGTCTCTCAATCTTGCAATGGCAGGTTAAAGAGCCCCCTTTAATGTTTATAATAAATCTGATTGACTCTTACTTTCTTGTGATAAATAGCAGGTTGATTATTGTATCAAACTTACCTTGAATATGAGAGGAAAACAGAGAGGGCAGCAACAGTGGTGCGTCCGGAAAAGAAAAAGCACTTTATGGTTATTAGTGAAAGATTTACGCATACAAAGTCTGATCTGAATGGCTTGCTAAAATAGACCCCCTGTCCACCTGACAATCACAATGCGCAATCCCTTTTTGATTTGCCCTCAACCCATGACCCATTTACTTCATGTGATAGCACTGCACAAGGTCACACCTCACACATCCCAGTGTTATCCTCTCTGCTGATATCGGGTGCCCTGAGCGTTTGTGTCATGGCATGTACTGGCAGAAGTTAACATCAACAACAAATTGTTTCAGAGGTGCCTTTTAAAGTAATAGGTTTAAGTTTATCAAGAGAAATATAAAATCCCTTGATTAAAAAGAAAAAGTCATTTTATTATCTAAGTCTCGGAGTCTACTGCCACAACTTATCATGTGAGGCTATACTTGGGCACAAACATACTTTGAGCTAAATGCTAGCATCAGCATGCTAATAAGCACAGATGATGGCGCTAGATTAAAAGGGATCACCAAAGTCAGTGAAGGCAATCCTTCCAATGGTTCCTGAGACATTTAATTCTGAACCAAAGGGGTGGACTGACCATACAACAGACTGCCTATCTCCACATGACACATGGCAAAAAAATTAACTTTAGTTAACATTAGCTTTAGTGCCATCCAGTATTTAAAATGTGTAAAACTTTCTTTTAACTTTAACTAATTAGCATTTATAAGCACTATATATATATTCAATACATGCATGAAATTATAACAGTAATGTTGTTGTAAGACAGTATAAGGACATTTTCAAAATGATTTCTCAATGTTTTTCTCAACAATTATAACTCCTTCTATGATGCTTTTGTAACTAGTGTATAAACAGTTAACAATTGCCTGATAATATGTTATAACAAGTGCAACAAGTGATCACACACGAACAAGTGCTTACAATGTGTTTTTCAATTAAAAAATAATGTGAGGCAAGTTTTCAAATAAACATATACATTTTTTTTTACACATAAAAACTATCTAAACATACAAATATAGCAATGTTAAAATGAACTGAAATATACAAAGATTAATGGCAGTGGCCAACAATATTGCCACAGAGCATATTGTCAACTTAACACAAGCTAAACTGATCAGTTCTCTGGAATAGAACCGAACTTCCTTCAATACATTACAGGCAATCATTAGGAATGCATATGAGACTGACACTATGTACAACAAATCAGGGACACTCAGGGACAATCACAGTATGATATAAATCAGTCAGGTTTAGCAGAAAGGCTCATTTTCATCTGCAGTCACTGGGCAGGTTGATGTTACACACTGAAGTCAACAAATAAAACATACAGGAAGAAGACAAAGCAACATCACACCATAAGTAAGAGCATGCAGCATAAATGAAAGGAAAGCAAGTAAAACCCATTTTAATATCTGATTACAGCTTCATTATTATGTGTTATAAATTATTCATTAGTTGTTTTTATACTTTCCAATGCTAATATGGGGGGGGGGGGCAAAATCCTGAACACTGTTCACTGTACGTCACAAACTGATGATAGTTGTATTGAATAAAAGTATATTTTTATATTTCGATCATAGTGCCACTATGTCTTCTGAATGACACCACTATCACAGTGGGGAGAGATTAAATACAACGTCTACAGTCTATTTCTGGTCAGATTTCAGTGGCGCATGACTCTCCGTCTGTCTGTCTGCCTTTGTGTTATGTAAACTGACACAGTTGAGCTCAATGTCCAGTAGGAGTCACAGTAACACTGAGACAAAGCGATAGGAATTAACACACAGCTACAGCCACATTTTTGTCCTATACAATATAAGCCCTTGTAACCAAACAGTGAATAGCTGAAGGTTTAGTGGTCAAAATCCCTGGCTGTCTGCTGGCTTCATGTGTTGATCCTCTGAACTCAGATGTTCTTTTATATGTATATTTAGGTGATGTTGCCTGAAGATAGACTGAATGTTAAAAGTGCAGTTTAAGAGGTGTTCTCCCTGCCTACAGAGGTTTAAGACACTTTTTTTGTAGCTACTGCAGAGCCGTTTCAGGTCTGGCTGTGGGTTTCTTTGCTGCATGTCTCTTTCTCTCTTCAATTTCTGTCAAATTCCTACTGTTTATTGTTCAACTGGTTCTACTACTGTTTTTTGTTCTATTGTTAAAAAATGTCCACACGCCAAAAAAAACAAAACAAAAAAAAACAAAACAAATTCAATTGGTACTGTTTAAACTTAAAATGTACTGCTCGTAAATCTGGTCACTGCTGCCACCTAGTGACTGTTTGATGTTTTGACATATTGGTTTGCAGTTGGCATCAGTTGGCACTTAACATACACACCGCAACAAGGAAAAAGAAACTTTTGTTCGTCACAGAATTTTCTAAAACATTGCAGTGCATTAGGAGAGCAGTGTTTTCAGCCCATGCAGTGCTCTTGCCGAGAATGGAAAATACTAACCACGTTCGATAAGGGCATCCTTCCTGTGTATTCATTTCAGATGTCAGTACCTGATAATTATGACAGTATTCATACTGATAAAAGTCAGATCACTGTGAGCTTTCTCAGCGTTTGTTCAAGCAAACTCTTGAACCATCTTTACAAACAGAGTTGATTATTGTTAGATTTTCGTATTTTCTCTGTAGTTTTAAAAAAAGCCTTTTAAAGCTACCTTTATTGTGCAGCTTCACCAGCTACACCAGAATGATCCATGTTCTTTTTTTCTGTTTTTGTTTGAGTGCTGGACTCACAGTGGCATCTTCTTTTTGGATTCTAAACAAACGTCTGGACTGCAGTCAACCGGTGAGGATACAAGCAATCTTATAAAACTAATTGAAGTTAATGTCTTGTATATTCCAAGCGTCATGAAGTCACTGTCTATCTTGTATTTTTTACAGGGACTTGACCACTGCAAAATCAGTGAGTTTTTTATTTGTCAATTCATTAAAATGAAGTTTAAACACGTCCTGTATGTACAGAAGAGTTCAACCAAATGTTACAATTGTTATATTGTAATTATTTGATGCATTAATGTACATCACTTAAATGTTGCACCTGGTACAAGAAGGGATCATTTTAGTTGCTTTACAGTACTTGGTACAGTAACTTGTGAATTTTCCCCCAGGGGTTCAATAGTCTTATCTTAATCTATAATAACATATCATAATTTGTTTGTTAATTATATTTTGTATTATTGAGTATGAGTGTGTAAGTATATTAATATAATGTTGCATTAAAGGTTCTGTAGACGATCGTCACTGCCACTAGATGTTGCACTCGACCACCAGCATCTCAGACTAAAACAAATGCTTTGTTGGTCACACCAGTGGCCTCTGTTCAGCCACAACCCTCCCTCTCCTCCCCTGCCTTCACATTCTTAGTCAGCAAGGTGTTACTAAGGCCAGTGAAAGCGGCCACTAAACACACAACAAGAAGCATAACTGAATAAATTTACCCTTACATGCCAACAAAAAAACAATCCACAGGGGGTTGTCCACAGTTGTAAGCCCACGCTAGCATTACCCCGATATGCTTCACAGCAATGCTGGCGGTAAACAAGCTAGCGATAGCAACATTTGCCAAACACACTCATAATATGGGTAACAGCAAGTTAGCGAACACAATCATGCCTACTGTAGCCAGTCACAAATGAAAACATGTAACATGTAAGATTATGTAGACATGAAGTTACTTACACATTGAGGAGAATAATCCAGTTCTGAGTCAAGCTGGAGCCTGTAGGGTTTTCCTCTGAGTATTGGCTCCAGGGTTGTTCTGGGAAAGACTTTCAGCCTTGGATTAATCTCCTGGGGCCGGGCCACACGAATGACACCGGTGGACACAGTAAAAACTTTAATTTATCGATGTATTGGAAATGGAGGAGGTCGCTTTTACCTGAGACCTGCGTATTGCACTGTGCCATCTCACCTGTGGGCAGTAACTGTGTGTTTATAAAAGTATGGAGGGCCAACGGTTTAACAAGGAGGGACTCACATTGACTAACATGTACATGTACATGCACTAGCTTGCATGCGCTGCCAGACTGGATACTGAAAACAAAGAACAGAAACTCAGATTACAAAACTGCTCAGGATGCCATTACTCCACTATATCTTTATATAGAAAATAGTTGTTTGCTGCTATATTGTTTAAAATCTCATTTACAAATAAATTGAAATATTCAAGTAAAGTACAAGTACTTCAAAACTGTTCCTAAGTGCACTACTTGAGTAATTTATTGCATTCTTGTGAGCTACTTTCCACCACTTGAAACATAATAATATATAGACCATTCCCTAAATGCCAGATAACTGTTCAGACAAAAGCGTGGTTGCACAACGTGCTCCTACCAGCCCAGACTGGGGTCCTGAGCATGTTGGAGTCGAAATGGACAAACACGGGACTGTCCCTGTTATGAATGTGCAATGGAAACTAAAGTCAGATGGTAAGTAATGCTAAAATCTTCGATATTACTATATTGTATTTTAAGACCACAGTATTGTTCATTGTATCTCACATTTTAAAATGCATCAGATAAAACATGTAAAGCTGTTAAGCCAGTCTTTCATCAAAAACGAAGAGAAAATAAGGCAGAAAGCTTTCATGTAAAACATACACATGTATTCACAGCAGGTGTATTAAACCTTCGTGGATCCGAGATAAATATTCTGGATGAAAGTACAAATCAAAGTATGTGTGTGCAGTTTTTCTACAATATCCAACAGCAGCTGAATCCAAACTATACGAGGGTAAGACACAAACGTATTGCTTCAGCTATTTTTTTCAGTACCAACCAATATATACCAATATATACATTAACAGATTAGACTCCTGCAATTTTTGTTTCTGTACTAGTGGACATTTTCCTTGGATGGAGTTGTGGTGGAGCCCGGGCAAACATATTTGGTGTCAGTTGTTAATTTGCCAGAACCTAAGAGTGGAGACAACAGGATCAGAAAGCAGATCACCTTCCCAAGTGAGTTTCCTCCACATACAGATCACTGAAGTGTGTGTGTGAAAAAGCGAGGAAAAATTGATTGAGGTATTGCAAAGTTTATGATCAGAATACCATGTTGGCATTAGCATGACAAGAAGACCGTTTTTGTCTGATATCACTTTTGATGAAATGTAAGGTATAAGCTGTTACTTTGGCCTCCTCCTGTTTCGGCTGTAGAAAATCTTCTGTTGTCTAATTTTATTGTTTTATTTTGTTTTCATTATCCAATTGTCGTTTTATTACTTACCGATCAAAATCATTTTCGGTAGGGCATCAACTAAATTTTAATTGATGTGTCAATGAAGTATTTAATTGTCTTCTTTTGTGTGATCAACTGTCCAAAACCCACAGATATTCCATTTAGTATTATTTAAGACAAAAAAACAGCAAATTCTCCCATGACATAAAAGTTATAATAATTGTTTATTAATTTTCTGTCTGTCTGTCGAGTAATTGATTGAACTCTAATTTTCAGGTTCACTTTAACCGTGTTCAGTATTTGCTTCTAAAGCAACAGGAAACTGATTATGTGCTCTAATTATATCAAGAATGAATAAATTGTGTGCTTATAATAGATATTTTTCAGGGATCATTAGCACAGTTCACTGAGTGATTTGATTCTTCTTGTAAATCCAATTCAAAGAAAACTTTAAAAAGTCAAATCAGCTTCTTGTAATGTTGACTGTCATTGCCAGGATGTGATGACAGCAGAATCCAAACAGCCAGAACGTGTCTTGAAAATGGTAAATTTTACACTAAATCTCAAGAGTTTTAAGTACCCAAAGAAATCCTGGCCGATCTAGACATTGTCTTCTGCGTGTTTTTGTTATTTCAGGTAGCCTGTGGAAGCCTCACATGACCGCTGCCATGTCTGTTGATAGGCAACATAAAAAGTTGTACATTGTGGTGAGTTTTGAGGCAGCACAGTATTCAGAAAGATACCAAGTATCCATCCAGAGCCAGGCTCTCCATCATTCAAGGAATGTCTCAAAGGTAAATATAATGAATATGTCACTTATTTTATTCATATGATTTAATGTTTGTTTAGCATGATATACTGTAGAGTGCACACATTAAACCAGAACGCATTTTTTTATTCCATTAAACAAACAGGAAAATACAACATCACTGAATGTGACATTTGAATTTGGGTTGTGGCAGCTCTCACAATGTGAAATGTTGTTAACGGTGAGTTAAATTATAATTTAAGTCCCTTCGAGTTAACGATGTATCTTACTTGTAGAGATGTAATATCAAAAGCTGACTCTTCTCTGTTGTTTCAAAGATTCAGCCGTATTTTCCACGATGCAAAAATCACTGTCGGCGCCACAAGGAGAAACTCGATTACTGCCCATGTAAGTACAACTTTTGACATATATACTGTCTGGTAGATTTTCAGTGACTATATGGTACAGAGCATAAATCAGTGGTTCCCAACCTTTTTGGCTCATGACCTATTCAAATAAAGCACTGTTCAGTTTTGACCCCCTGTTGTAGAGGTTTTTGAATTTTGACTTCTAAAGTTCTCTGATTGTCTGATTTGAATATTTTTGACACCTGAAGAGGTTAAATAATCCTATTTTTCACTAAAATGCAAAGATAAAGACAAAATACTAAGGACTGATGCAAATTTATATAGTAGAATTTTATTTTTTTATTTTTTCCTTTCCCATTTACCATCTCACAAGCCCCCAAGATTTATACTGTGACCCAGTGGAAGAGCCCCAGATCCACAGGTTGGGAATCACTGGTCTAATGATATTTTGGTTAACTTTTTTTGCTTGTAGTGGTACTAAGCTAATCATATGTATGTTTGTACTTTTAGATTATCCACCGCGGACGTTAATTATAAAGGCAGTTGTGGGGCTGCTTGTCATTGATGTTTGTCTTTTTTATTTCCTGTGGAGAGCATTTCATAAAGGTTTGCCCTCTTATAAATAAACTCTTGAATAGAAAACACAACTTGAATAGAAAAATAATCAATTGTCTCCATCCCTCTCTCAGATTCTGTGAACACACCCTCATCTGCTGCCAAAGACCAACCAGAGGATTTTCAGCTGCAAAAAACCAGAGACTTCCAGGGACTGGACCACCGCAAAATCAGTGAGTTTCTTATTTGTGAAATCATTAGAATGAAGTTCAAACACTTCCTGAATGTACAGAGGAGCCAATATGCTGAGAGTGGCAATGTTTTCTGCAAATGGTCAATATCTTTACATTGGCCTTTTTTTTTTTTTTTTAATTTTACAGTTGGTGTTATTTTTAGTAAGCTGGAATCATTTGAGCATAAAAATATCATGTTAATTCGACATTTATATGACTCATCTGCCTATACACATAAGCAGTGGTGGTAGACGAAGCCAGATTTTTCTCTGAAGTAAAAGTAGCAATACCACAGTGTGGTAAGTCAAGATCTTGTATATTAAAATATATTTAAAGCATCAAAAATTCTCATAATGCCAAACATCCCATTTCTGAATACTGTATATTGTTATACTGTAATTATTTGATGCATTAATGTGTATATCACTTAAATGTTGCAGCTGGTAAAAGAGGGGATCATTTTAGTTACTTACAGTCCTTGATACAGTAACTTGTGAATTTTGTCTCCATCCTTCTCTCAGATTCTGTGAACACACCTTCATCTGCTGCCAAAAGCGAACCAGAGGGTTTTCAGCTCCAGGAGAGAAAACGAGTGCTCATCATCTACTCCCTCGACCACCCGTTATACAAAAACATTGTTCTCAAGCTCTGTGGCTTCCTGGCGACCAAATGCGGTACTGAAGTGGTCCTGGATCTTCTGGACTCTGCCAGACTGGGAATGTTGGGAAGCATTCAGTGGTTGGACTGGCACAGAGAGCAAATAGAAAGCTCTTCAGATAAGATACTAATCCTGTGCTCACCAGGAGTACAAGCCAAATGGAGAGCCATGTGCGGTCACAAACAGGTTTTTCTGAGAGAGGACGCCCGCTCACCTGTAGGTGACATGCTCACTCCAGCCCTCAGCCTCATGGTCCCCCATTTTATTCGATCTGCTTCCTTTGAAAAATACATAGTGGCTTATTTTGATGACATTTGTTCAGAAAAGGATGTTCCTTCACCTTTGAACATTACAGTACGGTACAAGCTGATGAAGCAGTTTGAGGAGATCTTTTTCAGAATCCACGATACAGAAAAGCATGAACCAGGCAGAGTGAATCACATTGAAGGGCTTTCAGAGGACGAGTATCATCAGTGCCTCTCAGGTAGAGCCCTGCGGGACGCTATAGACGCTTTCCGTGCATATCAGCTGGTGCATCCACAGTGGTTTGAGGATGAATTACTGGAGAGCTCAGAGGTGGAGGTTGAAGAGACCTCAGCGGATATCTATGACAATGCGACGTCACAAACCTCATCACATATTTTATACCTGACTCCTTCCAAGTCATCAGCCATGTAAAGACACATGAAAGTGATATCACTGCAGACAAAACAGGCCTCTACATGGCCGAACAGCTCCAAATGTGCTCCTCAGTTGAACTCAATCATCTTATTGTTGAGGACATGCTGCCAGTTTGATTTGATTGTATTAGCGTCTTGAGATGCTCATGAAGAAGATCCTGCCAGCTGTCTGTGGAAAATATCGAGGACAGTCCATCACTTGTGCTGTGTGATGACAGTTATGTCATGATTCAGAGGTCAAATTCCTTCACAACATCATAACAAAGATCTGTTGATCTCCCAGTGGATACTAATAGATATGAAACTGACCATAAAATAAAAAAGCAATGAATTTGTGGTTAAATGTCATGTCGAGGCAAAAACGTTGTAGGAACATTTATCACTTCTTTGCAATCTTTATAAAGAATACCTATGTGGATTTTTTATACACAAAGCTGCTTTGGTTGTTATTGTACCGTATTGTATATTAGCTTGTCTAGATATCTGTTCTGCACTATACTTGCAAGATGCATGTTTAATATAACTTCCTTTCATTGGGAATCGACTCCAGAGTAGTTCAGACCACAGAGATCTGCGGTTGATGCTTTTGGACTGTGTAAACAGTGTTCGGGTCAAAGTTCGGCCAACTGGGCAAAGTTTCTAGTATTTTATTGGACTGGAGAAGGTGAGCATTTAACTCTTTTTGCGGACAAAATGTTTTGAATGTAATGTGTAATGGACTTTTAACACGGTAAATGGTCTCCCTCCTAGCAGAGAGTGTTAGTTATTGTTGATGACTTCTGTCCTGTTTACTTATGCAGCTTTTCAGATGATTTATTATCGCTGTGCACTTATCGGTGTGTCTCTTATCCTCTCAGTGCCATTGATGAGGTATTAGATTAAAAACTAAAGCTGTTAAACTTTGTTTGTTGACACAAAAAAAGCCAAACATTGTTAACTGCATTTCTTTTGCTTTTGTCTTATAATTTACTGACATTGCAACACATTTCAGCCATCATATCAGCCAACAATCTCTAGTGCATTGCTACAGTGAAGTAGGAGAGGACAACCATACAGACCCCAGCTCTGGAATTTGAGTGTGAATTTTTGAGGCCCCAAAGAGGAGAGGGTGGTGGGAATTTTTCCAAACTAATTGGAGCAAAGAAAATCCTCACAATGGCTGAATGAGTCTTGTGTCTCGCAGTGATAAAAAAAAAAACACACTGCAGGGTATGATACAGCTTGAGGATCTTATGTAATATGTACTTCAAGAAAGTGAAGTAATGTTGTTTATTGTTCTGATTTTGACAAGCATATCCTGTGTGATCGTTTTTCTTAAAGACCTGTCATTTGTTAGATATATGTTTTCCACCAAATAAAGGAGTGTAACAAGTAAACTTAGGAACAAAATCAATTTTATGGTCCCTTTAGTGTTAGTGTTTGCAACTGTGAAGACTGGGTTTTGGTTGAGTCACTGCGTCCGTCTTTTATTTAATGTTGTGGGATTGTAACTTTTGAATGGATGTTGGAAATTAAACTTGCAGAGGTTTTTCAGAGTTTGTTGGTTTTAGTTTTAAAACCTAATCAAACTATTAGAAACACTAATTTAATCTCATTTGTGTTAGACTAGTCAGCATAACACTGTAAATGTCAACTGAACATATTAAAAATGAACTTCCCAAGTTCTAGTATTTGGAATACTAGAGAGGAGACCATAATCACGAGTAAATCAATGGCAGTATCAGGCTGCAATGAAAGACAATTGATCTACTCAAGTTGTTGAATGATGAGGATCAGCTGACACTGATTTTTGGCTAGACTGCAACAGCGGAACCAGCCCTATAATCTGTAATATTCCTGACTGACTGACTGACTGACTGACAGATCATATATCCACCACTGGTCAGCTGAATGCCATGTCACTGAGTTGGAGTTTCTGGCACTTTTCTATTCAGTCTGCAGTGTTGCCAATTAAGGCATTGTCAGCAGATTTATACCTAGTCTTTCAATCAAGACTGCGTATAAACTTGGTATGTGGCTGGACCATGTATGGATGCCAACACTGGGCTTAGGGCTACACCTATTATTACGGGCAGTCTACCGAGCTACTCTGGTTTCCTGGCTGCTCAGGAACTGCAGGAAAGCGGAGGAGCACTTCCAATACACTGAGCCTCGCCTCCATTACAGCTAATAAACTACTTTCATCACATGTATCATTATTACTAAAGGAGGCAGAGGAATAAATAAACATAAGACACACCGAACAAAAGAGAGCAGAGGTTTGTACTACAAAGCAAGTTCAACATACCCAGGATATTTCATTTTCTGGCGGGTTCAGTTAACCCTAGGTTTTCTATCTGGCTTTGAGCGTGTTCATGTAAAAGAATCATGAATAAAGTTCTGAATATGATATGAGAAATTTCAGTTATAGCTATATCCAAAACTGATATTCAACAAGTCGATATGTAAACAATATGATCACATAACTAGAATCAAGACAAACACTAGAAATAATTTCCAGTGATTAAAGTCAGGCTAAGGATATACATATATAAGTGCATTAATTACTATTATTAAGTTTCTTACTGAGTAAATGTTTTATAAAGAGCACCTGCCCTATTTGAGGTATATAGAATATGACTATTTTAACTCTTTATCTGATTATGAACAAACTATTATGAACATGTGATGCAAAAAACTGTCAGACTGTTTCTGCTGCCCAAGCAGAGAGAAGAGAAGTAGTTGATAACTGGTGAGGCACATCTGACTGAAATGCTCATTTATAATCATGGAAATATTTGAATATTTTGTGTTAGTCATTTTCTAATAAAAGACAAAATAAAATAAATAAAGAGGGTTTAGTTTTTATTCCCAGCTACTGTCACAGAGTCTCCTCATGTTATTCTGAGCTGCAGTGATAAGGAAGAGAGTAAAAGCATCAACACTGTCAGAAATCCTGTCGGGATTTAAAAATATTTGTTCAGTTCAAATGAAGCTGTATAATAATATATATAATATTCATTGTGTAACCTGTTTATTTATTGTGATAAACTCTCCTCTGTTTTTTAGAAGCTCTGTTTTAAAAGTGGACACATAGAAAGACTCAAACAGAGAAGCGATTGGACTGGTTTTATCTAGTGTTCGTTAGTTGTCTTTAGTTTCCGTCATGATCCTATCGAAATGATGACTCAGTTTTTCAGTTCCACTTTATCCTGCTCCGAAGCAGGTCAGAAGTTCAGCATGAGTTGCCATGGTGATTAACCTGGATAAGAAGTGAAGTCATAAGACTGAAACCCCAGAGTTAAACCTGAAGTTACCTCGTTAACCTCAAATCCTCCCTCGTAGTTCAGGACCTCAGGAGAGTGGGAGGGAGAGAGAAGAAACTAGCAGATTTGAATAGCATGTAAACAAGAGACACGTCATCAACCGGAAATAAGACAATACCCTAACTGCAGTACAGCAATAAACGCCTTGTTAAGAAATAAAGGTGCTCTGCCTACTGAAACGCTAGTGGGCGTTTAATCTGAAACGATTACAGGAATTGTTGGGTTTGTTTTAATACGTAATGCAGTAACTTTAACACGGAAAACGAGGCTCCGTACTATAATACACTGACCAATTCTACATATCAGACAGTGAATTAGAAATAAAAACCTGCCTCTAATATAAGTCTGCTACGTGCTGGAGTTGAGGTAAATATTGGCTATTGTGTGTACTAAGCTATTGTGGATCCCAGGTGGCTGTGCGCTGTGTAAGAGATGAGATCAGTTATTTCACAATATAGCTGAAATCACTGCACAGTCTTTGTCTTTAACTTATGTGTTTGGGGATTTTGTCAAAAGACGTCGCATTTATAAAATCAGGATTTGACCAGGAGCGGTCCAACAATACATTAGGTTTCGACCTATAGTCTTGTTTTTTTTTTAAACTAAAATTTCAAACTTTCACTTTTCAGGGCTTCCCTCAAAATCTGAAGAGAATGAGCGTGCTGAAGAGAGCCTCTGCACTCATCCTGAGAAGAGGAATTACAACTTATCAGAACACATGGTGCAAAAATGGTAAATGCATCTCCTCATTTAAAAGTATATTGTACACACAGCTCAAGGCATAATGATAATAATGAGTATTATTTGTGAATTCACCCTGATCTCTTCTCTCAGACAGACTCTTCAGAGTTCATCCATCTGTATCACGGGCGTTGGCAGAAAACAAACCGGTGGTTGCCCTTGAGAGCACTATTATCACACATGGCATGCCCTATCCACACAACCTCAGGTACCCAGAATGACCATCAAGTACCATCAAACTGATTATGTGAAATTGTTTCAATCGTTGATAATGAGCATTATTTATGTGTTCATCCAGCACAGCAAAGGAGGTGGAGGACATTGTACGAGCTGAAGGAGCCACTCCAGCCACAGTTGGAGTGATCGAAGGCAAAGTCCATGTTGGTCTGTCATCAGAGGAGCTTGAGCACCTTGCCCGCTGCAAGAGCTCCCTGAAGGTGTCCCGCCGTGATCTTCCATTCGTCATAAGCAAAGTGAGACTGCAGTACATTCAACTCAGATATGAACTTCACAGTGGTGGAAGAAGCATTCAGATATTGTTTAAGTAAAAGTAGAAATACCAAAGAAAAACAAAAAGTGCATCAGCAATGTACCTAAAGTATCAAAAGTACTTATCATGCAGAGTAGCTTCCTTCAGATATGATTTAGTTTTTATCTCTAACAAACACATGTAACAGCGTTTTTATGTTGCAGTTCATCAGTGTGGAGCCAGTTTTAGATACTTTATTTAGTGGTTAGATGATTTGTATAGCAATGCATCATCTTCATCATTATCATGTGTTTTTGTCATGTACAATCTGAAAGGTCACAAGTAACAATAATTGAAATAAGTAAAAAAGTTGTAGTGGAGTAAAAAGCGTAATATTTTGCTCTGAAACGTAATAGAGCAGAAGTATAAAGTAGGAGGACAGGGGGGAAATGTCAATATATAACTAAAATCTTTATACCACAGCAATTTAGCTACTAAAGAACTTTAGTAAGTGGACATTACTTACATTCCACCACTGGAAATTCAAATCTGTCGCTGTCTAAAATACATGACGGTTGACCTGGTGGCAGGGTCTCATCCACTTTGATTATGTCAATGTATCATTGATTGTGGTGTTGTGCCTGCAGTCCTGTATGTGTATGTTGTTTTGTCAGGGGCTCTCTGGAGGAACGACAGTGTCAGCCACTATGATAGCAGCACATCGAGCTGGCATCCCTGTGTTTGTCACAGGTGGCATTGGAGGAGTTCACAGAGACGGAGAGAAGAGTAAGATGACACGCACCATGTGGGAAGATAACTATCTGACTTGGTAGTGGAGAGAGAGGGCGAGAGAGAGAAAGAGAACGAGAGGGAGAAACCAGGAACAGTTGTAAAATAATTACAACAACAATAATAATAATAATAATAATAATAATGAAATAATGATAATAATAATAATGAGTGTGATCTGGATCCTCCAGTTCCAGAGTCAGAGATACCTGCAGAATGAGGACGGACAGAAACACAGAGGAGAAGCAGAAACTAGGGGAGAGAGAAAATACAATTTAATGACATGAAGTAGTATGATATGAATGCAGAAAGAGAGAGAGTGCTCAATGCATCATGGGAGTGTCCCCAGCAGTCTAGGCAGCATAACTAAGGGCTGGTTTAGGGCTCAACTGAGCCAGTCCTAACTATAAGGACAGAACTATACTGAGGTCTTCCTCAGAGTGAACAATGCCATCATCAAGTGCACCAGCTATTTTATGTCGGTCTGGATTTGATGTCAAAGACCATGACCAGATTAGGCTGCTTAAGGGTCATCCCACCTGGTGACGGGATAGATCACTCTGAGGCTGAGGTTCATGTGTAAGAACACCACAACTGTCAGGATAGTGAGTTTGCTTTTTCTTTGCAAGGGAAGAAGAATAGGATGGTAACACTTTATTCAAAGCCTTACTATTAGTGACTGACTAAATGATTATTCCTCCAGGTCTGGACATCAGTGCAGACCTGACAGAGCTGGGCAGGACTCCCATTGCTGTGGTCTCTGCTGGGGTCAAATCTATTCTGGACATTGGTCGCACCCTTGAATTCCTTGTAAGAATGTCAAGTTTTTTTTTTTCAGTAAATCACATACAATGGCAAATCAGAGTCTCTTCCCATTGGAGTTGTACTTTTAGACAGCCAAATATGTAAAAAAAAAAAAAATACAATATTTTTCTATCAAATTGGTTGAGATGTGACTTAAAACTAAATTCTCGTACTTCTGGTTGTTTCATCTGCTATGTATCTTTACTCAGGAGACACATGGTGTCTGTGTAGTCACTTATGGGAAGTCAAAGCATTTTCCAGCCTTCTTCTCTCCACGAAGTGGATTCACTTCCCCATGCCAAGTCAGCAACCCCGCGGAGGCTGCAAAACTCATTGGTATATCAACATTTTATATCCTATTTCCTTGCGCCTTAACAGATTCAATGCCCATCATCACTTAATTTTGCCAGGCTCAGATCTTAAAAAATAGTATGTTAGGCACAGAATATGTTTAAGTCAGTATACCCATTTTACAGTTGGTTTGTCTCATTACTAATTAGTCTTTATATCTGTTTTCCGTGTCTGTCAGCAAGCACTCTGTCCCTGGGTCATCAAAGTGGTCTCCTGTTAGCGGTGCCCATCCCAGAGGAGCATGCAGCTGCAGGGAAGCAGATTGAAGAAGCCATACAGGCTGCAGTGACAGAGGCAAGGTACAGAGCGTCTCTGTTGTGACGTGTTGCTGTGTTGCTTTCACAGCAGCCATTGAAAATTTGTCTGGATTTCTTTGTGGTGATGTCAAAGTGATCGACAAAGCTGGGAAAATTATCACTTACTGTTGTCTTCTTGATTCGCTCAGTGCTAAAGGTATCACAGGAAGAGATGTGACGCCATTCATTCTTCAGAAGGTCAATGAGCTGACTGAAGGAAAGTCCCTTCAGGCCAGTATCCTACAGAAAATCTAAATCACTGAGAACTTGTACAGAGAACATGATCATATAGATACTGTATGTTGTCTCTTAGGCTGACAATGTTAAACTGCAGTGGCCTGAAATGTCTACTGTGGATTACCTTTGGGCTGTAATACACTGTCCTTAACCTGTTATGTTTCAAGACATTGCTCTCATTCATAACAACGCTAGAGTTGGAAGTCAAATAGCCTGTGCACTGTCAAAAGAAATGAATGAGAGAAAGTTAAGAAGCCAAACTCCTCATTCTGGAAAACACTCATCACAATCAGAGTCAGATATTGTGAGTATAAACACATATGACGGACTTCATTCCAAATCTGTCAGTGTGTCGTCAAATATTGGAAAGTGCCTGCAGTGCTGTTGTTTTACAGGTTGTCATAGGAGGAATCAATGTGGATTTCATTGCCAAAGCAAAAGCAAAAACAATGCATGTAAGTTTAACTTGCAATGCGTTTTCATCCACACTGCTCCAGATCATGTGAAACTTTATTATGTAGGTTAGAAATTACATCTGAAAACAGGTGTTGCTCTTTCAGTATGGACAGACTAACCCAGGAAGCGTCTGTCAGTCATTTGGTGGTGTAGGACGGAACATTGCCGGTGAGTTTGTTTATCTGATTATGTTCGTGCACGTTAACCTCAGTGGATTAAACCTGATTGTCTGACACTCATTTCTTTGGTGTTTTCCCTCAAGACTCCCTGAGTCGCTTAGGCCACAGACCTCTGTTCATCTCAGCTATTGGAGCTGATTCACACAGTGATGCAGTGTTAAACTACTGTAAACATATGGTATGTGAGCATCAACAGCTGATTGCCACTAAGCATGATTAAAATTCCTTTTACTTCAGTATGTAAATGTTGTCTTTTTCTTATTTCTGTAAGAACACCAGTGGTGTGGCCAGGCTGGAAGAGCAAAGCACAGCCACGTACTGTGTTGTTATCACTGAGAGTGGAGAGATGAGTCTTGGAATGGGAGACATGGACATTCACCAGCAAATCACAGAGCAGTATGTAAGTCTAAGACAAAGGCGTTTGCTTTTAGTCAGACTAGTCCAGCCTTGATGTTCCAATACCATATTCACATTAAAAAGTTTTAATCCTTAAATTTTCCTCATATTAAACCCACATTTTAATACTATCCATTGTGTTGTGCTATTGCTGTTGAATTACACTCATTAGTTACCTCTGTACATAGTCATTTGCATTGTCAGTGGACGTGCACAAAGGATTTACAGGAAACAACACACACACATACTCGAAAATTCAAAAGACTGCTCATGCTGATGATGTGCATAATTTGTGTGCATGCTCATATGTCCTGTAATGATGTAATTCATTTATCAATGATTGATAACCATGTCATTTTGAACTGAAAACATTGTTATTGTTACCGTAAGTAAGCAGGAGTTGACAAATCAACCAGAACTGAAATCTTGAAATATATTTTCTCCAAATTCACTAAGCATCCACCTGTATAGGCTATTGCATACAACTTATTTCTCAGATGGTTGTACATTGTTGGTGTTAGAGTTTAAACTATCACTGTTCCACCCTCTCAAATGCTAATATGTGATGGTTTTCTTTGGCCTCCAAAGATCTGACCTGAATAGGTCTGAGTTTTCAACAAAATAAGATGTTTAAATATGTCAGTTTGGGTTTTGAGAAAGTGGGATGTGTATTTGTGACTTTTCTTTAAATATATTTTATAGACAAAACAATGATTTATCAATTAAAATAATCATTAGTTGCAACCGTATTTCATTTTAAATTTTGTTTAATTCCTCTATCTTTGACTAATCCCTGAAATTATTGTTGTATTTTATGTGTATCTATGAAGCACTTCTGGCTTTTAAAATCTGCTATAAATATAAACTTTACTTATTTAATTACTATTTCCTTATTCTATCTTTAAACATCTTTTTATAGGTGTCAAAGTTTGAGGAGCAGCTTTCATCAGCAACTCTTGTGTGCCTCGATGGAAATATCCCTGTCTCCACCATCGACTATGTTTGTCATGTTGCCAAAAAGCACAACATCAATGGTAAGCATGGGGAAGACGTGCCCTAAATGATTATGAAAGATTGTGGACAGAATCTTTCATTGATTTTGATGTAATACCATCAATGTGTGTCACAGTTTGGTATGAGCCAACAGATTCACAAAAGGCTCGTAAGCCTTTTCTATCAGATGCCTGGAAGTCTCTGTCCTATTCATCCCCAAACCTGGTGGAGTTGTGCACCATGAACAAAACGCTTGGTATCCCAACGCCTGAAGGTAAACAGAAGTCCACTGAAAGACAGAAAACAGTAATAAATGGTTCAGCTGTAGACTCATGTCCCCTTTTTACTGACACACATTTCCACCCACAGTTGTTAAAGTAAGGTTTCTTGTGAAAAATGCAACTAGTGTGATTGTAGCTGCGGATGTGGTTTTGTGTCGTGGGGTGACAGTGCTGCCAAGCTCTCTCGAGGAGGTGCTGAATGTTGCTGTGGCTCTCTCACGCCCCCTTCTGGAGCATCTTCACTGTCTGGTGGTGACTCTGGGGTCTAATGGTGTGATGGTGTGTGGAGAGCACAATGCAGGCTCAGTCAACCTGCAGCCAAGAAAACAGAAGAGGGTAAGGACGGTCTATATTAAAGCTGATAATGAAGATGATGATGATTACTAAGAGAAAAAAAGTGAAGATAATTTTTGCTGCCCTTGGGTTCACAGAGAAGACAGCTTTGTGCTGTACACTACCCAGCACTGATTGTGACTGCAGAAGAGACAGTGAATGTATCAGGAGCAGGAGATAGGTGCTAAAAATTTACTTGACCTACTTCCTCTTCATTTCTCTTTTTCACATCTTTTCCTTCTGCTGCTACAGTTTCAGCTACTTTTCATTTCCCATGGCCTCTATTTTCTCTCTCTCTCTCTCTCTCTCTCTCTCTCTCACACACAAAATCATGCCAAAACAATTCAAACAAGACACTCATCCCCACTCTATGTGCAGTCTTGCAGGTGCTTTGATGGCAGGGATTCTCCAGCAGCAAGACACAGACAGCTGTGTTCAGATGGGGCTCCTGGCTGCACGGCTGTCCCTAGCATCACCACACCCCATTGCTCCCACACTCACCTTAGACTTAGTGGATCCCAACAAAGTCCAGAACTGGCCCAAACCAAGCTTTAGGTGGATAGATTAAAAATAATTTTAGTTGGGTAACATTACTAGAGAAATGTGTCAGGAATTTGGGTCATTTTGTATTGTTTTTTTAATAGATGTTTGTGTGATACTGTGAGTAAATGAATCACACGTCATCGAAAAACCAATAAATACTGATTTTATTCAATATTTTAGATTGTTTTAACCGATATCTTGCAAAAACACAATCAACACTTTTTAAAAAACTTCACTTGAGCTATTGATTACAAATCCTTGTAAATAAATGATGTAATATTATACATTATAAGATAGTCTGGTGTTTTGATGTCTTATTTCTTAAAAGAAGTAATACCACTTTTTAAACGTATTAAAAATTCTTGAATTTCATTTACAAAAGTTCTTACATATTTTTACAGCCTGCTATCAGTGGCAATGCCACTTATAGAATGTTTTTATATGTCATTATAGCAAAAACTGTATGGAAAAGTACAATTTTTCCAAACCTCTGATATTGTATAAAACGTATGTGGAGACAGATGATTAGCCTATATTGCTATTTAAATTGGTTAATCCTTCCATTCATTCAAATGTTCGTTTTCCGCTGCTCATTCAGGCCCATAGTTTAATGATTAATTAATTATATTATTTGGAATTGTTGGGATTGAGTGACAAATATGTGATATAAATGTCAATAAATGAATGAACTTTGTAAATAATTCCATACCGTTCATACTCCAGTCAGTATGATCACGGAACAGGTATTAAAGTACATTCTATATGGTATTAAAATGGCCTGGAATACTCGTCAAAACCCGAAAGTCGTATAAAATGTCAATACTCAAATTAAGAACCTCACGTGTACTTAAGTACGACACTTTTTAGAAACACCGAAAACTCAATGTCCCACAAAGAGTCTGTCCATCTGCGCAGACTCAGTGGCACAGAATACTTGCCCCATTCCCTCCTCCCAACTTTAATGCTAGCTAAGATGGTGGTTTGAGCGTAAATTGTCTCCACAATACCAAGAAAAGAAAGGGGCAAAAACATCTTTATAGCCTTTTAATTACAACAGACCAACACACTTACGGTTTCTTAAGTGACCGTTTATAGAAATTTTGACATTTCAGATACATTGGCTTGCAGTCTCCGCCCAATCTGGTGTGACTCCCTCGGAGTGGAATCTAAGCTAAATACGGACAGGGTAAGTGACGCTAACGTTAGCCAGGCTGCTAGCTGGACTAGCCAGCTTCAATTCTCCCTTAGTAATTAAAGGACATCTGTGTCTGTTACGACTACACAGGCTGGAACCAGAGTATCCCCAAGCTTACCAGACCACTGCCCAGGTTGTCTTATTGTCGTGAGTGCAGTGTCAGTTGTTTATGCTGCCACCAACCTGCTTCCAGTTCAGCCTTAGCTTGTGTAGGCCGCGCCGTACGTTTTCATGATAATTTAGCATGCTAGCGGTTAGCACGAAGCAAGCTGTCAGTTGATATGTAGGAGAACGCGTAACGTTATGTCATGCGTTTTTTTAAAACATTTAACATCAATATCCAGTCAGTATTGGTCTCCATATGTTTTGTTTTTGTGATTAAACTTCCATTTACCCCTGGATACTCGCATTTAGTCAGACCGGCTTCTTTTACCCAAATTGCGGCTAATGTTAGCTTAGCCTAACGTTAGTCAAATAACATCTGTCATAATGTACGATCCACAAGACATAGCAGCTAAAGTTACCAGCCTGGCTAACTAGGTATTCTGGCTTCACACACGACATTGCGAGTCAGTTGGTATCTGCGAGAGAAGCTGCGACACTCTTATATGTGAAATTATGAGCAAAATACCGCTAGCTATTTGTAATGTTGGCATTTCCCTGTTATCGTCTTCTTCAGCTCTACACCGTGGGTTTTATCAGCCTGGGTTTGATGGCATCGGTCTTGTCACGTATAACCTGGCTGGTGTTTAGCTGAAAAAACAGACTGTTCATTCGTAAATAGACGCAGTTTTCAGAATTTCCCTTTAACGTCCATCATGACGTTGTGTCGAGTAAGGTACTGTTAATCCCAGAAAGATACCACAACATCCGCATCAGTGCTGATTTTAGCTTGTGTTTTAGGATGTAGACTCATTTTTTAGTTTCCTTGCTAAAACTAAGGGAATTTAATTCAGCAGCACTGCAATAAATCGTACCTCCTTGAAGGTTATAATGTTCTGTTTTTGTTGTAACTGTCGTAGAGAGGCATTGATTCAACTTTATGGTCATTTTTGTGGTTTGTGACCCATCACAAACTTAATATAACTTTTTATGAATTGATCACCAACTCACTTGCAATTAGAGCTGAAACGATTACTCAACTAATCTAGTCCATTAACAAAAAACCTGACAGCAACTATTCTAATAACTGATTAATCGTTTCAGTCATTTTTCAAGCAAACATGGTGAAAGTGTTCTCAGTCTTCAACTTCTCAAATGTGAGGATTTGCTGCTCCTTTGTAGACTGTATGTATATAATCTACATATACATATATTTGTTTTACTTTTGGTCAAACTAAAAAAAGACATTTTATGATGTCAACTCGGGGTGCACTACTCTTTGTTATTTTGTAGGCTAAATGATAAAACAGTAAGCAACAGTAAGATGTATTGTATTAGACTGCAGTAGTTTTAGCTAGGTATACCTAATAAACTAGTGTAACTCAGTGTAGTGTTTTCTCTGCTGCTGACTAGGTAGAAGTATACATGAAAGATATTTATATAAATATATTTCGGTGTGTGCTCAGTCCGATTTTGTGAACTCTGCAGTCATAAACTCTGCTGCAGATGCTGTACCATCCTGCTGTTGATGTGTGTGGGGACAAGTTCAAGTAGTAGAAAAAATTTGTTTAGTTGACATTATTTTCACTCATGCCATGATGAAGCTCTCACACTCAGGCGCTTGTTTTCTCTGTTTTCTTAGCCCTGTGCTCTGTGACCAGCTTCAACACTCACCCTCGCCACGCCATAGGATGTCCCACAGCCCTGAAATGAAGGACGACCCCATGGAGTGCCCTCTGTGCATGGAGCCGCTGGAGATTGATGACGTCAACTTCTTCCCCTGCACCTGTGGCTACCAGATCTGCCGCTTCTGTTGGCATCGCATCCGCACAGACGAGAACGGCCTCTGCCCCGCCTGCAGAAAGGTGAGGAAATGATGAGATGAGCGATTGCAGAGAAATTCGTCACAAGTTGAGGCTGGTTTGTATGTTGTGGCGGCAGAGAGGATGTGTTTAGCAAAGCAGACATGATGATGTTGAGTGTCCAAACGCTAATACAAGGTGGAAATGAACTATTCGACCACCTTTTCAAAGTGGCTGGTTTGTTTAAACCTCAGTTCATCATCAATTAAAATCTATAGCCTCAGCAGTTTGGCTAGTGATGCCTGTTGAACTACCATACTGACAACCAAAGGCCTCAGATACTCACTATCCTTCACAAGGCCATATCATTTAAACTAGTAGGGCATTTTTTTTTTTTTTTTTCCCAAATGATGGACAAAAAATTCTTTGTTTTTTCTCTGTGTAGCCGTACCCAGAGGACCCGGCTGTGTACAAGCCTCTGTCACAGGAGGAGATCCAAAGGATAAAAAATGAAAAGAAGCAGAAACAGAACGAGAAGAAGCAGAAGGTGACAGAAAACCGCAAGCATCTGGCCAGTGTCAGAGTGGTCCAGAGAAATCTGGTGTTTGTGGTGGGGCTCTCGCAGCGACTCGCCGACCCGGAGGTAAGTACAGAGTCACTTAGTGACACTTGAAAGCATTTTGATATGAAGTGATTTAATGTTGTACATATAAAGGTCTCTTATTGCAACCTCCCACTGAAGCCTCAAGTGTAAAGCTTGTGTTGAATATTGTGTATTAAGGAGCTCACAGTGCACCAAAACTGTGGTAACTGTTCTTTTTTTGCGTTGTGTCCACAGGTCCTAAAACGACCAGAGTATTTTGGGAGGTTTGGGAAAATCCATAAAGTGGTAATCAACAATAGCACATCTTACGCAGGTTCACAGGTGAGAGGTTGAATGAAACTGACACAATGTACTCGCAGTTGATAGGTTTATAAACATTCATAAAGGTTAATCAATATCAATTTTTTAAATAGCAGAATAGTTTGTCTGAGACCAAGCAAAAATGTGAATCATTGTGTTGTTTACATTTTTACAGATATTTTTGCTTGTTTATTACATTGGGGGTTTTATATTTTATGTTATTTTCTAGGTTATCTTTTGATATTTTTTTTTTTTATAATAACTAAAACATTTTATAGATTTATGTATTGAGTGGTGTAAAAGTTAGCTGATTATAAAATGTAAACGATTGCTAATTGTAGCCCTAGAGGTTTTGACTTGTGTGTTTACTTTAATTTCTGGTTTTTCAGGGGCCTAGTGCCAGCGCTTATGTCACTTACATCCGCTCTGAAGATGCTCTAAGAGCAATACAGTGTGTGAACAATGTGGTTGTTGATGGCAGAACACTCAAGGTGAGAAGTCGACCGCTATACTCATCAGTTTTTTAAATCTTTTTGCTGTCGATCCTGTATATGGCTGTTTTTTGTTTTTTATTTGCATAAAAGCCATTTGATTGCTTTATTCTGTATTCTCCTCCTGTTTGTAAGACATAAACAGGTTTTAATTAAACAACTTGCAGTTTAAAATACGGTAGTAGGATTACACTAAGTCATTGAAAGAAAAGTCCTTAACTTTGAAATTTTTGTACACATTTTCTTGCACAATATTTTACTCAGAACTTGTATCTGTTTTGTTTTTTTGTTACAGGCTTCTTTAGGCACAACAAAGTACTGCAGTTACTTCCTTAAAAGTATGCAGTGTCCCAAACCTGATTGTATGTATCTACATGAGCTGGGGGATGAAGCAGCTAGCTTTACTAAAGAGGAGATGCAGGTAAAGTCTGAGAATGAAACTTTGCTCTAACCTGTGTGAGTTGTTAATGTTTGAAAAGGCAGTTATCTCATGTTGTGTCATTTGCTTTTAGGCGGGAAAACATCAAGAGTATGAGCAGAAACTCCTCCAAGACCTCTATAAAATTAATCCTAGCTTTCTACAACCTCCAGCATGTGGTACAGAGAAGTCAAAGAGTAAATCCAACTCCACACAGAGGTTGTTATTTATTTCTTCTATGTACTTCCTCTAATTACATCCACAGTACATCTTGATTATTGTGCTGAGCTTGATTCTGCTCCTGCTTTGTAACAGAACCAACAATAGCAATGGTAAAGATGGGTGGCCGACGCTGTCAGGGCATAACAAACTGGCCAACGGGCTTTCAGAGGACCGCAAGTCCCCTCCGCTGCTAGACTATCTAGACCAAGAAGTTATTACTTCAGATGGGCTCGATACAGAGCTGGGTCCTGGTCAGCGCACTGCCCTGTCCCCTTTCTCCTCAAATTGTGACAGTAACAGGTAACACTGACAACTCCTCTGCAATAGGGTCATATGCTGAAGAAAAAGTATTATATTTAATTTGCTTTAGCATTTTCTGTAAATTTGTATCTAATTTTGTCTTTTCTGTTTGCAGTCCTAGTGACAAACCTCCAGAATCAATTGGTATAGTGAATGGAGAGACTTTACAACAGGTAAGTCAACCTTACCTCTTATTTCAGTTACATCTAAATGACAGTGAATCAGGTCTGAGAAGGACAACCTCACCAGCATTTGTTCCTCTCTCTTTCTCTAGATACCCACCAGTGACTCCCCCTCCCCTCCCCCGGGTTTAACTAAGCCCAGTCTGGTGGTGCCTATCAGTGTGTCAGACCTCACAGCCCGTTCGCCCTTTGAGGGTGCGGCAGCTGAGTCCCAGTCGCTCTTTTCAGACAACAGTAACTTCAGACATCCTAACCCTCTCCCTGCTGGCCTGCCCCCCTTCCCCAGCTCCCCCCGCGGCAGTTCAGACTGGCCCATGACCCCTGAACCACAGAGCCTCTTCACATCAGGTACAATGGAGCTTTCATAGAAATGTTTCTTATGTCTTAAATGCCTGACTGGTTATGCTTTTAAACCAGTGATGCCACCAAGACACAGCATCAAGCTCTAGTCTAGTTTTCAAATGATGGTTCGACCTGCAGCTGCTTTATTCTGACTATTTGTTTTCATAAAACTGTGGCTATTAGCATAATACACCATAATATTGACTATAATGGTGGTGACTTATTAATTTTAGCATTTTCTGCCGTTGCAGACATTGTAAATTGCCGTTGATAATAAAACTAGCAAAATGCTTAGGAGAGCTGCCCCCTCTTATTAGATTAGTCAACATTTAGTCAATAAATGTTTGGTTTTTTTTTTCATGGGAAATGAGCTATAATTCATTAGTCATTACTGAATGACGCATCTCTGGCTTTGCTGTAGTGCTCACAAATATGTGTTAGTTTATAACAAGATTTTAAAAGGTCTTCTGCATGAAGACCATCCAGCTTCAAAAGAAAGACATATGAGAGACAGTTTGAGGGATTTAGCCTGTTGCCGGACACCGCCATTTTAGTATACAAGGCTGAAAATAATGTACCCAAAATAAAAAGGTTACTGTTCTTGATCCCTTCGATTATAGTCATAACCCTGCTCTTCTTTGAAAGGTAACTCTTTAAATTTTATAACCAGCAAGACAAAAGAATGAGTGTAAGAGATACTGAACCAAAGTTAAAGAGGCACAAACAGGGTAGAAATGTAGGTATGTTTATCTCACCAATTTTTTTTTGTTTTCACATAAAAAGGGACTGTAAAGAGTTAGTGTATTTTAAAAGGTTAAGAGAGGTCACAGATGTAGCTCTGCACCAGCCAATCAACTTGTCAAGTTGAAGTCATGGGAATCCTATGGCTGTTAGTCGACTAAGAATTTCTCACATCGGGGACAGCTCCATCAACTTGTCTGTCTTCTTTCCTCACAGACACAATACCAGTGTCTTCCTCCACAGATTGGCAGGCGGCCTTTGGCTTCGGCTCGTCCACCAAACAGCAGGACGACGACCTGGGCTTCGATCCTTTCGACGTCACCCGCAAGGCTTTGGCCGACCTGATAGAGAAGGAGCTGTCAGTGCAGGATCAGAGTCCCTCGTCCCCAGGGCCCCTTCCCCTGGGCAGCAATCATGGTCCCAGTCTGCCACCCCCCAACCCAAGCGCCGCCTCTCACCACTTCCCCAGTGGCCTACCACGACTCCCCCAGCTCCACCACAGAGCCATCTACAGCTCCTTCAGTTTCCCCGGTAGTCAGAACAGCCAGGCCAGTCAGCAGCAGCCAGCCGCCAGACACCCCTGGATGGGCGTCCCCACACGAAATAACCTCACACACTTGAACCACTCAGCCAGTGCTGCCTCACACAGTAACTTCCTGGACCTGAATCTGCCCCCTCAGCATAACACAGGGCTGGGAGGGATCCCCATCTCAGGTACCAGATACCTGGGTCACTGTGGCACCTTTTCTATGTCCTGTGGAAGTAGTTCATGTGAAAACAGAGATCAGATGTGTTACATAATGATGTTATTGAATGTCACAAAGTATGCACACTGCCATGCAGCATTGTGATACTTGTTTTGATTAACTTTTATTGACCTTACAGTGGAAACAAAAACACTGGTAGATGCAGTTCTGCAGTCAACCACTAGTCTGTGATCAAAACACCTGAGAAGCTGACACATCTGTTTTTCTCTCCTCCCACACAGAAAACAGTGGCTCTATAGACGGCTTAAATGTGAAAGAGTGGCAGGACGGCCTGAGAGCTCTCCTGCCCAACATCAATATCAACTTCGGGGGTCTCCCAAACTCCTCTTCCTCTTCATCCTCCTCATCCTCCAACAGTGTTAACCACATTGGTGGGCCGGCGGGGCCAGCAGGCATTTCACACAGCCTGAGCTGGGACGGCACAGCCAGTTGGATGGACCCTGCTATCATCACAGGTAGAAAGTCTAACTCAGTGAATCAGTATAGCAACAGAAATTTAATTAAGAAATGAATTGTTATTTTTTAGGCAAATATGCCAAACATTTTCTGGTTCTAGCCTCAGTTTCATGTCATTATAAATTGAATTTAGGGTTGCAACTAACTTTTCTTTTACAATGAATCTGCAGCTTAAATTCTCTTATTTGCTTGATCGATAAAATGTTACAAGATAATGAAAAATGCTCATTACAGGTTTCTTAAGCCCTACCGATTGCTTTTGTTGTTGTCCAGCCAGCAGTTCATAAATCAAGAAAAACACATCGGAGAAGCTGTATTTTGGCATCTATGAAAAGTTACTTTGGTCATTGTTTAAAAGAGTTGTTAATTAGTCATTTAGTCAACTAATCCTTTCAGCTCGATATTGAATTTTGTGTTTTGGATAAGTATAAATGTCACTTTGGCCTCTGGGAAATTGTAATGGCATTTTCATTTTTTTTCTATGCTTTTATTGTCTTTATTGGACAATAAATTAAAATAATCAGCGAAAGAATCGCTCCTGTTCATGGTTTGTGTTTGTCCTGTGGACATGGACGCACTTCTGTTCATACTAGAATTGGGGGTGTGCATAGGCAGACACATTCTACACATGTTGGCATCCTCCTGACAGCAAGGAGAAGCGCCCCTTTATTTGCTGTATTTGGCTAAACAACATGAAAAAGTAAAAAAAGAGGAACAGGACCGAGGATGGGAAATGAACCATGCACACATGGTCCACAAAACAAACGTTTAATCGTCTGTCAGTACTCGCAGTGCGGACAGTCCACATGGACTCAAATTTTAGGCTGCACGCAGATGTCCGCACAAGGTCGACGGTGCAAACCTTGTGTGGATTTGGGTAGAAGAAAATTTTCATCATGTGGACATGGTAACCATTAATTGGCTGTTGCAGCGTCACTTACATGACAAAGGTGTTGGGTTAATTGGAACCTGATAGAGGGAGTGTTTTATGAGATGTGGACAGTACCAGAAACATCGTAGAATATAAAAGCGTTTGGAATAATGTGATTGCGACAAGGAGTATTTTTTATTCTTTGTTATAATTGCTAATTTTGCAGTTTCTGCAGCTAGTGTAACTGTAATTCAAGCGAATGTCACAATTACAAAGTTAGCTAGGACTGCAACTAACCATTAATTTCATTATAAATTAATCCACCAATTATTTTCTGAATTAAATATTTTAAGCTTTTGCTGAAAGTGAAATATTCAAAGTGCCGTTTGCCAGCAGTCCAAAACCTGAAGATATTAGATATTTGACAAAAAAGCAGCAAATCCTCACATTTACAAAGCTGTTACAAAAGCTGGTACTTTTGCTCTTATAATTACTCAAACAATGAATCAGTTATCAAAATATTTGCTGATTAATTTTCTGCCAATCACCTAATCAATCAATCAATCAATCAATCAATCAATCAATCAATCAATCAATCAATCAATCAATCAATCAATCAGTCATTTCAGCTCGAAAGTCAGCTGTGTGACTCTTAACAGGTTGAATATCAATTGGAAGTATTTATTACAATCTGACAATCTTGATTATTTTAAATTAAGCAACTTACGGTACAATGAGGCTAAATTGTCAACAAAACTAAACATGAGCTTCACCATATTTGTATTTACTGCAGTGTGTTGAGAATGTGTATGTTGAGAAGTGTCCCCACTGTATTTTTGTCATCACTCATCTATCCTGTGACCTCTTTCTCCCCCGCCTCCCCCCTCAGGCATCCCGGCCTCAGCAGGCAGCAGTTTAGACTGTCTCCAGGACGACAACCCACCACACTGGCTCAAGTCCCTGCAGGCACTCACAGAGATGGACGGCCCGGCGAGTTCAGCAGTGCCCACTCCCCAGCCCCTCCACAGCGGCCTCCTCGACGCCCACCTCCCCCTCCACCACAGAGCCGCCGGCTGGGCTCCCTACCTGCCCCCTCCCACAGCCAACCCCGCCAGCCAGTTCCACTCCCCTCCCCCAGGCTTCCAGACCGCCTTCAGACCCCCGGGACAGCCCGCCACAGAGCTGCTACAGAGTGCCGCTGTGGACCGCCACTGAACACAGACTACAGCAGACACCCATCCATTCCCCCACTATCACTTTATACCCACTCATCCTGTACCCTGCTCCCCCTCCCCCCAATGCAATACACACCAATCTGCAGAGTATGAAAAATTATTAACAAAGTAACAAACATGCTTTCTTCTTTTTCTCTTCCTCCTTCCTTTTTGTCTACTCCGAAGGCCTATTTGTTTTTGTTTTTGTTTGTGGCACACGAGTTATCAGTACCCTTTGTCTGCTACCATCACCACTCCTTAGACCTAGTTCTGGGCGTAACATGGGGATTCATTGTGTCGCTTGCTATTTATGGAGAGCACAAGAAACAGTAAAGCATTGAGCGCCCAGTGGTGGCACGAGAGTTCACAAACTCCACAAACTGGCGATGAAACAAATTAGCTGAAGTGAGGTCTTTTTTAAAAGTAACTAATGAGTAAGCATGAACAACATTTGTGTTTTTTGAAAGTTGAAGTCGCGATTAGTTTTTGAGGAATGAAGCAAGCTGTGAATCTGCTCTTTGAAGCTTTGCCCCAAAGACCCTCATTCTCCCCACTTTAACAGGAGACTGTGAAACGGTTAACTCTTACAGCTGAGTTGTGAATAAGACGAGGTGAGAGAGAGAAAGAAAAAGGGGTTGGCATTTAGCTTTTTTGAGAGTGGTTTTTAAAAAAAAAAATGCAAAAAAAAGTTAAAAAAAGCAGCTGAGATTTGGTGAGTAGAGAGTGAATGCAGATGACACAGGGGAGTTGAGGGCACAGGCTATGCATGGGCTCCCTGTTAGGTAGGGACACAAATGGTCTGCTTGAGAGGCCACTTGGCCCACATTCCCTTTAGTGGAGGGCTCCCACTGGCCCCGTCCTGCTGGAGGGAAAATTTTGCTGAACCTCTGTATCAGAGGATAGAGCACTGCCTAACCGCAGGGAGCCAGGGCTTTGGGAGATCGTGGCACTCATCTTGTGCACTAGGGTTAGACTCTTACTCAAAGTGCCACTGTGTGGTACCCACAGTAGCTAGCCCTAACATGGAAAGCCACCAAGTAGACAGGACAATGACTAAATGAACGAGGAAACGTCAAAAATACTAATGAGGGTAGCAAAAGGGTTAACAGGTCCCTTTGTTTGACCCACGAGGGCTTAAACGAGGCCTTAAAATGGACAGATGAGAGAAAGGAGCTTGAGTGATTGGAAGGGGAGCCTTGCGTTAACGATTGCTGAAAAATATGCAATATTGTATTTGACTTCGGCAACTGTATGTGAGTGTGTGTCACAAAGGAAGGTGCTGCAAGACAATACCAAGTACTGTAGTAGTGATTTAAGGAGCTCTCAGCCTTTAGGATTTGAGATCGACCTCTCCGACCACCGCCTTTTTTCTTTTTGAAGTCTTAATTCTGATCCGTGTTTGCTCTGTCTCTCTCTTTCTCTCTCTCTCTCTTATCACCCCCCACCCCACCCCCAACCTCCCTCCCTCCTGCTGTTCTCTATTTAACAGTATTCACAAAAATGAACAAACTCATCCAGGAGAAACCAACACAGAGTCATACAATGGGTTTTAACATGATGTTGCGAGGAAAAAAAAACAAATTGAGGCGCTTAAAAGGAAGTGAACTGTCCTCTGCAGGTCTGGAAAAATGAACCTTAAATAAAACTGAAGTCAGAGCTGGTGTTTGTCTGCTGTTGTGTTCTCACCATCCTGACTCAAACATGTGCACTTATGAATATTTAAACTTCAAAGTACTCACCAACATACTGTATATCAGCCCAATCTTAGAAGGGTCACTATGAATCACTCTTGTTTCTTATTCCAATGTCTTCCACTAGGGGGCAGATCACTTTCTGTCAGTGATGAAGCTCTGCAGTCAAACTTGAGTCGAGTGAAAACACACAAGGTTACACGCAATGACACTCAGACACTACAGTTTTTCAGATGCATGTTTTTCCCTGCTAAATATCTATTTCAACAAATCTTACGTTACTTGGCACATTCAATCATTCCATGCAAAGTTGATGCAGATCAGAAGGAGGTGATATCATATTTTTCAGTGCCATAGCAGCACGTGTGCATATCACAGTCCTTCAGATTGCAGCTCTGCACTCTCACCGGCCAATGCAGCAGTAAGATACCTGCAGCAGAGACTTTTTTTTTTGTCCTGTAGGACTTATGACAGACACAAGGAGGAGCACAGTCAGTACTCATACAGCTTCCCTATTTCTGCAGTTAGGTTTCTGAGTCAGATGCATCTTGATATATTTATCTCTATAGATTCCTGATTCCAGACTGACATCAGACACATAATTTGAAATGTTGTCTTTTTTTTTTGGCCAACACAAAGTTGGTCTTGGTTCAGCTGCAACTAAAGATTATTTTCAATAACAATAAAACATTAAGTCCAGGGGTTGTCAGAGTCTGACAATGTGACCCTCACCTCTGATAAAATTGAGGCAACTGCGCTGCACCACTACAATTTCCATAATTGTGGGCTTTGGGGAATATAAACAAAGTAAAAAAAAGTGTTTTTGCTGTTGCTTCTTTTGTTTTTTTCCCCACCTTATTTCAGTTTCAGTGAACAAATGAAAAAATTGGGGAATACTAAATAAAAACACAAAAAATAGAGAAAAATAAAGTTTACAAAATAAATAACTAGATGACAATTATTTAAATGTTAATGTAGGCAAAAACAACAACAAAAAACAATTGTTACAGACAAAAAGTTTTTTAAGGCTTTTTGTTTTTTTGCAAAATTCAGTCGTTTTGAATAAACCTAAATGTTTTTGAGAAAATAGACAACATAAGTTTGCTTCCACATATGACTCTTAAAAGTAAATTTATTCAAGAAAACTAAATTAAGCATGCAGTCATTTCATCAGTAATGGGTGTAGTGTGTGGATATGTGAACATGTAAAAGCATAAGAAAACCAGTTCAATCAAACCAAGTAACCTAAAAGGAGAGGGACTGCTCAGGCACAGCAGGTGTCAGCGATCACATCTAATGAGCCACTCCCCAGATCCTAACACCCAGAAAATTGGTCTTGAGGCCTAGAGGCCGTCACAATGTCATATGTGGAAAATCAAATAATAAAGTATAAATACATTTTTAAGAATTACGTTTGTTTTTTGGATGGGTCTATGAAAATTGTCAAATTCAAATAACATGTTACAGTAATACCAACAAAATTGGCAAGGTATACTGGTGGACCTGTTTCAGACGGAGCTTTACGACATGAACACAGGAAGTACGTTTCCATGGAGACAGTTAGCTAAGCTCCTTTAGCTACAGGCTATGGGCTACAAGTTGAACCCTGATTTTTAAAGCCACTATTTGCTTAAATTTTGGCAAAAGTGGCACCATTAAAAAGTTAGCCGAATTAGCTATTAGCAATTCCTGTTTACAGTGTACCCATGAATGTACGGATAACTATCTGAACTAATTTGATACTGGAGGAAAATGTAAAACCTGATTCTGCTGTTATAAGGAGCGTCTTTTCTATGATTTCTCCGCGAATTTCTGGATATTTATTCGTGATGGAACATGGGACATGGCGGCATCCCCGGGAAGTGTAAGTCACACTGAATCTCAAAATATGTGTGTCATGTCTGTGTGTATAAATTTGACTGAGTTATATCTCTGAGAATTAGTGCCCATTTTTGTGCAACTTGCAGCTCAAGTCTCAAGTCTGCTTATATAATGCTTGTACACTCTAGGTGAGTGAGTCCAGGCTCATTTCGGTTTTATTTTTTACAGACTTTCTATGCATTGCTTGTTCAGCTGCTTTTAAACTGTCCCTAATCCACATGCATGGTGTGGTGTTTTATTTTGTTAGCTATAAAACTAATTTAGCATTTTGTCAAGTAGTATAAATCTATCAGTAACCCAAAATACAGGACAGCTGGCAGGTGCCTCTAAAAATCTCTAGTCATAATCACTCAAAATGTTATTAAATAAAATAAATATATTGTTTTAGTATTCATACAAATACAACAGCAAAAAATGTAAGAATTAAAACTAATACTCCTTCTATTTATGTGTAAAGTCATTTATCACATTGTTTTTGGGCATCTTTCAATGAAAGTCTATGTATGCCTGCAAATCACTGTATTTATTAATAATTGAAAGCCACATCATCCACCATTCACATCATGTTTCTTAGCTCAGACTCCAGACAGCCAAAATGACTTAACGATTATCCGATTATCAAAATAGTTGACATTTTTCATATTTCAGTCGATTGTCTAATGGATTGTTAATCATTTCAGCTCTTCTCCTGGACTAACTGGACATGTAGTTGAAACAGACACCATCCGGTTCTGCCGCGGGGGCTGTTGAGCCCCCCCCCCCCCCCCGTTTTCTGGCTCAAGGTGCTGAGGAGGCATCAGCAGAGGAAGGTGAGTGTGTGTGAATAATGCAGGCAGGCAGCAGATTCAGGGGCTGTGACAATGAGTCAGCAGCAACACAGAAGGGGGGAGCTCTGCTGAGAGTGTTCCCGGACCAACACACACTCATGCAGACACTGCACCGAAACATAATGGAGGTATCTTTGTGATGATGCATGCCTGACACATTCAAGAATAGCATCTGTTTATTTTCTACTGGTACAGAAAATAACTCCAGTGTTTGGTTTCTTTCTGCTCTACTGGAAAAAGACTGGCACTGAAATTGCCCTAAAAGCATGCTGGACTTAATCATTAAGTGCTTTAAGACAGACAGTGTTGTCAATGATTAGTTTATTGATTTGCCTGCTTTGCTGTATCTGCATATTTATGTTCATTATCATCAAGGGCATAGAGGAGGACTGGGGAGTGAGCATGAATGATGAAGCAAAAGAGATGAGAGGTAATTCATAGAGAGGAATCACCTTTTTAGTGGTAAAGCCCTGTGTATAACAGTAGATACAGTAAATTCTTATTTAATTTGAACGGGTCAGAAAGTCAGTAAATCTCTACAAACAGCATTTAACTATGGCCAGGTGTTACATCAGGACAAGCAGAAAAAGTCCTGAATTTTCACTCTTGTCCTCTGCAGGGGTTCAGTCTGTTAAACTGCTGAAATCTTGCTTTCCTTGAGGACTGCAGCTACAGCAAGAGGGCATGTGGAGAGGGCACAGTAGCTGCAGTGGCTGCCGCTCTAGCAAGCTGTGTGTACTCGGTGGCCTGGATGGATTATGAGACAATATCCCCAGACACCTAGACTGCAGCTGTGTTGTTTGTCGTAGTTTTGTTTCTCTTTCAGTGACATTTTGCAGGTGAACCAGGCCTCTCAGATGCTGTTGCTGCCTTAAGCCTCCTGCAACAGCAGATCCACACTGACACTTCTTTGCATGGATATTAGTCCTAATACTCCAGCATACTATATAAAGTATTGTAGTAAACCATCTAAGAGAGTCTGTAGGTTACAACAGGGACTTGGGGTGAAACAGCAAGCCTTATTAATATTTTCTCCGGACCTCTCTCCCCTTCAAAAACTGCAGTACAGCATCTCTATAAGTTAATTTAATTAATTTGAGGGGAGCTGACCTTGTGTGCCTCTCCAAACCCTGTTTTGTATTTGTTTGTTTCAGACAGAAGGACTGTTTAAGGGCTTTTCATGTTTTAAATTGGATAAATAAGGACTGGTATTTGGTATATGGACTTGTTTATTAGTTCTTAAGATATTTGTATACAAGCTTTTTCAAATACGCAGAGAAGCATTTTTTTTTCTTACAGTAAATCTCACAAGGGAACATTGTCAAGGATGAGAAAAAAATTAAACAAACCTCCTGAGCTCTCTCAAAGAAAAAGTCACAAAAGTACATAACCCTGGGGTGCTCCAGTAGCTCACGTGGTACAGCATGTACTGTAAAGGCTGAGTCCTTACCATGGTGGCCCCCTGACCCCGTGGGCCCCTGAGGCTGTGCTCAATGGTCTTGTTCAGTAATCCATCCATGCTGAGACAATATCTTACACAAACCGAATTGAATTCTGTAAATTTAAATAACAGCTGGAAAAATTGAGTTGTTCAAGACAGTGGGGACGTACATGCACTGTGTATGTATTTATACAGTGTGGTCTGAAAGTCTGAGACCACTTTCCCATTCACTTGAATGAGAAAGTGGTCTCAGACTTTTTCCTGGCCCTGGTCTGGCTCTCTGCATGGGAAACCTGCAGGGACTGCTCTCAGCAGAAAGCACTCTCTCCATTTGTCAGCCTTTGACAAGCTCTCTCACCAGTGCAGCTGCCTGCACTGCAAAAAATTACAGTTTTGACAAGTTATTTAGTCTCATTGAGCTTATATTATGTTAAAACTTATATTAGAGCTGAAATATTTTGACAGTTAATCATTTAGTTGGATGGAAAAAATGATCAGCAACTTTGGTAATTGTCTTTTTTTTTGGAGCCAAAACCGCATTTGATAACTTTTCTCCATTTTGTATTGTTGTAAATTGAATATCTTTAGGTTCTGGACTGATGAAAATATTAAAATATATATTTGAAGACAAGCCTCGATTTTTCTACTGTTTTTAAAGACCATACTCAAGAAACTAATCAGCATAACAATCAATAAGGATTATTGTGTATAATATATTATTAATAGTTTAAGTCCTAATTGAAACATTGAAAGTCATATTTAAAAATTACAGACGTGTTAGATAATTCCACTTCCCCTGAGGGCTTAGCATTCATTTTCTTGAGACAAATGGCAATTTTATGAAACAAGAAAAGAAATAAAGAAAAACAGTTCAAGTCAACTGACACTCAAAATCAATTTTTTTTAGCTTTCTAAAAAGTCATATTTAGAAGAGACTCAGCTAAAGATTGAATCGCACAATGAGTTGGATATTTTTTGTAGTGTGCACAACTCTCAACTGACCCACACAAGCCTTTACTGTAAATTCCACCAGCAGTCCAGTTAATGTGTCCTGGCCAGGAAAACTGACATGCTCCTCCATCATTGTACAATAGGTAATGGCTCTGCTGTATGGGGTCTTTATGTAGTGCAACAGTGGACAGTGGTTTATGTCCAACAATGTCTCTGTGTCCTCTCCTGCAACCTCAGGAAAAAGACTCATCCCATGCGTGGTTCATTTTCCTAAGACAGCTTTTCATGAGTCATCAGTATTTAACTTGAACATCATAACCTTATATACCACAATAAGGTTAAGTTCTGTTTTAATAAACTCAAACTTTTTCCAACAGAAATTTAAGAACTCATACTCATTCAATAGTGTGTTGGAAGACAGACCATAGATCATGGCCAGATTAACCTCCTACAAAGCAAAAATTTGTTGCTGGGTCCATATTGACTATTTTGCTATTGCCACACAGCCAACTTCAGCATTAACAGTGTTTACTTACCAGTCTAAAAGAAACGTTGCGACGTCAGCATCAAACTTCATCCCTTTTTTTCGCCTAGAGCTATCTCCAGCAGTGGAAAACAACTCTTGTTTCTATCACTTCTTTTCTTCTACTGAAGTTAGCATGCTAACCAGCTAGCACCGGCCCGTCTTGTCACTTTCCAATAGCGTCTGACTGTATCCTCTGATCTGCCGTAAAGAAGTGCTGCTCAGACAATGTATTATAACCTCTTTTATTATGGCTGAAACTCTTGTCAAGCGATAATCACTACCACCCGTTCCTGGGAAGAAACCATGTTCGGCGGCTGAGAAAAGTTACAAGCCTCTTTAAAGTATAAATCTAGATTTTGAAACATGGCCTTTTTTCAAGACCTGGGCCATAAGATGAAGGATGGAGGACTTGTTAAAGTTGTGGTTTTATGGAGGGTGGTTGTTAATTAGTGTTAATTGCCTCTTTGGATATAGCCAGGCTAACTGTTTCCACCTCTTTCCAGTCTTTGTGCTAAGCTAAGCTAACTGGCTGCTGGCTCCAGCTTCATATTTGTCTTACAGACACGAAAGTGGTATCAATCGTCTCATCTAACTCTCAGCATGAAAGTGAATAAATGTTTCCCAAAATGTCAAACTACTCCTTTAATAGATCATTGCTTTTCCAACCAGTGACCCTGAAGGTGTCAAGTGCTAACACCCTTTCCAGCGTTAGTAACCTTTGGTGGTGGAGCAGACCCCAGTCAGCACAGACAAACAATGCTCAGGTTGTGTGTATCGCAGTGCTTGAGCTTCATGGTGATATCCTTTTTGTGGTTTTGTATTTGCCAGCCTCCTTGAGCGCTGTGTGGTGATGTAATTGAAGGGGGAAGGTCACAGCACTGGGTTCGTTGACGTTAAGTTTAGAATTTTCTCCCCAGACAAGCACGCTGACACTGCACACTGAGCAGGAGAAGCATGTAAACTGAGATCCACATTGCCTGATACCACAAGGACATGTCCAGACTGGGAACTTTGACAATACGTCCTAACACGACAGAAAGAAAATCTCCATATTAACAAGTAATTCATTCAGTGTTTTATATTTGAGGACAAGACAATTACGTGTTCACAATATCAGATACTCTTTTTGAATGGAGAGTATCAGCATAACTGGCTTGTATGTAGCCTTAATGTTGCTATGCTAGCGTGTGTTTTCAAGTCCATAAAAAGTGAGTCTTTCAGAGTTAGTGTTTTATTAGTCCAGTTTAACCTGCAGGAGTTTCTGAAAGCTGCCACAGAGGAAATAAATTCATGACAAAAAAAAAAAAACAAGTTCATTACGTCCTGACATCTTTACTGGAGAAATAAACCAGGAAGAAAATCAGTCAGACAGCCAAAAACTACAGCTGTCACAGACGATGAGCTCAAAATGACAGTCTGAAAGATGCCGTCAATCCCATAGCCTGACAGGATAGAGTGCACGTCTGTGACTGATAGACAAGATACACTAACGTGGGGTTTTACTTACACATGAGAAAAATCCAATTTAAGATTAATGTTATCTCAGGGAAACCTTCCCAACAGGTGGTGTGTCAGTGTTTTCTATCGTCATGAAGTCTCAAAAACTGATATTGAAAAAAGCAGTCATCTTATGATCAGGTCAATACGGTAACATGGTAAACATTATACCCTCCAAACACCAGTATGTTAGCATGCTGATGTTTGCATTTAACTGTCTAAGCACAGCCTCACAGAGCAGCTATCATATCTGTAGCACTGTTTCTTTTCATAGCTGGGTGGATGAATGGATGGACTGATCACTTTATAGATTGATCACTTTATGGGTACATGGAGGGATCGTGGACAAACAGACATATTGATCTTTGTTCATTGTCGATGTACTCCGTCATGCACTATTCCTTGAACACGGTGTGATGGTAGACATTACAGTACAGGATGGGTGAGCGTGTCTGCATCAATGGAAATTGAATAAACTGGTACATAAAAAGATCAGTGGTTAATTCATGATGAACTCATCCCTCCTAATCCTGCCACCACCACCTTCACTGGATTGCATCGTGTTTTCTGTATCTCTACAGTGATGTAGATTTGTCAGTTGCCCGAGGTAAAGAGGTACATTTAACTGGCCTGTGTTTCACAGAGACCATTTGTGGACTTCCACAAGGATGAGGAAATTATGGACGTGCCCTTAATTATTAAACAAGTGTGTCAGCAGCGTGGCCTGATGGAGGTAATGCAAAGAGGAAGTGGGCCAGAGAGAGGGCCTCCGGGATCGGGGGGGATAAGAGATGAACTGGTGGGCTTGGACCTGGGGGTGGGGTGGTGTTAGGCCCAAGGGCTTTGGCTCAAGCATGGGAGATCCAATAATGCTGTGAAAGCTATTTTGCACATTGTTATCATTCTAAACCGACATGAGGCTGTTAGAGGTGGACTGCTGTGCACAGGCATCTCAGTGATTTGGTTTTACACAGTGTTAAAGCAGAGGACACTTGCGATTTGATATAGAGTAATCATACGATACTGTGCATGCACAGCTGATTGGGCCACAATGAAAAGGCCCTTGACAAACTTTTTGGATGACGACAACAGGAATGGCATGGTGTTTTTTCGTACAAGGGATATGGGATGAGTGTATGTCTTCAAAGAGATCGATGAAGTGAGCCAGAGGCCTGACTCAGGCAAATCAGCACATCCTTTGTGTGTGTGTGTGTGTGTGTGTGTGTGTGTGTGTGTGTGTGTGTGTGTGTGTGAGAGAGAGAAACACAATGGAAGACAGCACATGTAGCTACAGTACATTTACACCCAGGCATGGCTGAAAGCTCTCACTCCTTGATAAGAACACATTTGCTTTCATTCAAGTCTACGTTTTCAGGCGGTTGTAAGAAACTGTAGAGCGTAGAGAAAGGAGGAGGTGGAGGAGGCGTTAAGCTCGTTGGAGGCCTATTGCACCACTGACCGACAGCACCTCAATTAGTCAAACACACTGATCAGGGATTACCAGGACAGTGGCTTAAACCACAGTTTCAATTACATGTTTCTCATTTGCATGTTGAGGCTGACATCTGGGTGTAACAGCTGATCTGAGACTGCCTGTAAACATCCACCAGACTGTAAAAAGTAAAGCAAGTAACAAATCCCATGAAAAAGACTAAAACCAAGAATTAATTAATTCAACTAATAAGAGCTGATAGTGCGCATTCCTCCGCCCTTGATTGAGTGTTTGGATACAAAATGCATTTATTATGATTATGCATTTATGAAATTAAGGAAAATGGCCCTTTGTACTCACTTACCTAAAGTTTTTTTTTTCCCAACATTTTTTAAATTCTCTAGCCTTTCTATAGTTTAGAGTTACAGTATATGGATGTTGTATGTTGTTGTGCTGTGTATGCATTATTCAAGGTGATATCTTCAGAAGTCTTGTTTTGTTGAATCGGTCCAAAGTCAAAATTTATTAAATAAACTATCATATGACAAAATAAATTAAATTTAAGAAGCTGCATTCATCAAATATTAGCCATTTTATTTATTTATTAGTCAAGTTTTGTCTGCAGCTGAACATGGTTTCTTGCTGGGAGCAGGTGGTGGTGACTGTGGCTTGACAAGAGCTTTGGCCATCATTGTGTTCACAAGACGAGAAGTCATAATAGGCCCTCTGAGCAGCGCTGTGTCTTCAGAGCCGATTGGAGGCTATAGCTAGTTGCTATTGGAAAGGGACTAGACGGACTGAGGCTAGCTGGTTAGCATGCTAACTTCGGTAGAAGAAAAGACATGATAGAGTTAACATTGGTGTTGCTTTCCAGAGAAACACACAGAAACTGTTACTCAATTTTAAAGATTTCTGTCTTCAGTAGGAACTGATGAGCTTGTGGCTTGCTGCCACAGACACGCTGTGGAAGTCAGAAAACACTGATAGATGACTAACGACCTTTTGGTTTTTGGTGTTTTTGTGGGATTTGTCGACAATAACAGTAAGTTAGATATGTTTTGATAATTTCATTACATTTGCATCATAAGCTAATCTATAAATAACCAGGGTCATAAGGTGCTCAGTGACCTGGTAGTTGCCCTCAGGGACTGAGTCAGTAACATGTAAATCCTCATTTGGATTTTTGAGTTTTTGAAGAGAGATCAATCTTGTAGTCATTAAGGATCAGGTGCTTTTTGTTTTATGGTATTTTATTGCTCCATTGTTTGTGTCTTGTGCCTTTGCGTGTGTAGTTTCTTTTTGAGTTTTGTGCAAAGGTCCATCTAGGGAGGGGCACTGGAAATTAGCTTTGGCTATAAATGTTGTGGTATGTGGTTTATGCTATATACTTGTCCCTATAAGCATTAAATAAATGGTCATGGATGACATGGTAAACATCAACATGAGCATGTAGTCATGTGAGTTATCTGACAGCCATGGTGGGATCTTTGAACCCCTGTGTGTGTATACATGTAGATAAGTGAAATGTAAGAGACAACAACAGAGAGAGAAAACTGAACAAAGCAGGTGTGATCTCTACTACGACTGAGCTCCTCTCCTGTGTGATGCTCTGTGCTATTACAGTCCAGTGGAGCTTCACAGCACTCAGAAGAGGGAGAGACAAAGATGGACAGAGAGAGAGAGAGAAAACGTGTGCGAGAAGAGCGGGACCGGCGCCAGCTCACCCCACCCTTACTGCTGCTGCCTGCAGAGTGAGGAGTGCTGCATTTCCTGAGGGCAATGCAGAGGACAAGGAAGAAGAGACTCACTTCTGTTAAGGTCACTATACAGCAAACACAGAGAGAGCCTGCGGCGGACAGAGAAACTGAGAGGGACAGAGACACGAAGAGAGAGACAGATGGACAGATAAAGAGACAGATGGACAGATATATAGCGAGAGAGAGACAGAGGAGCTGCAGTATTCACCATGATGCCTGTGCTGTCAAATGTTCAGCTTCACGTCATCAGAGGACAGAATCATTTTCACACCCCAAAAATTACGCCCACCTATTTCGGTGTCATTGCTTGATTTTTATCCGACTGTTTTGTGATTGGATGTTTGTTGGCCATTTTAGAGCTACTGCCCCCGACAGCTGCATGTATTCGATATTAAAAGACCAATTCATTATGGGGTTTTATCTGACATGCTTTCAAAATCACACTCTTAGACACAAGATGTTTAAGAGTAGGTTTAAAAAGATTATAATTTAAGTAAATGGATGGCAAAAACTAAACGTCCCACCTGGGGGACTGTCTGGACTTGGTAGCTCTACTTCAGGTGTGTTTTGGTCTGTACCAGACTCACTCTTCACTCAGCCATGACTAATTACACATTGTTTGAAAGCTCCAGGTCTCCTGGTTCTATCTGTGCAAAGCATTGTAGGATCCCCATGTCACTGCAGCAGCTGTTGACACACAATTGGTTCAGACTTGTGGCGATGGCCCTAAAGTGTTTTCCACACAAAAGCTGCTACAGGCTTTATATTCTTTTTTTTTTATTCTGAACAAAATGGGTGAGGCAAAAGGCCTCTATAACTTTGGTTCAGTATCTCTTATTCTCATTCTGACTTTTTGGTTGTAAAATTTTAAAAGTTACCTTTCAGAGGAGATCAGTATTATGGTTGTAATCAAAAGGGTTGAAGAACAGTAAACCTTTTTATTTCCAGCACATTATTTTTGGGCTTATCCACAAGTAACAATTTAGCTGAGAATCTCAGATCTACTCTGAAGACATAACTTTTACATCTTGAACGATTAATCCATTAGTTGAGCAACAGAAAATTATTTTGATAATCTTATTTTAATTAATCTTTCAAGCAAAATAACCAAACATTCCCATGTCCCTATTCTTTGGCTCATGTGATAGAAAACTTCACCTCATCACCTTGGGCTTTAGGAAATTGTGATGGCCATTTTTCACTATTTTGTGACATTTTATTGATTGATTAATTGGTGAAAATAATCATCATATTAATCTATAATTAAAATAATTGTTAGTTGTAGCCGAGCTAACTTCATTATTTGATACACAGCACCTCAGAGTCCTACTCTGATGGTTTTACGCTAGTGTCCATGTGAATACAAGAGGAAAAAAAGAGAGTGAAGGGAGCACTTCAGGACCCTGAGGTGCGTAACAACTCGCAGGGAATGACAGAGGTAAGCGGGCCTCTCCTGGGATGGAGGATTAGTGTGAACCATTACCTTAGCCTCGTGAATCACTGCTAATAGCTTCAGCGAGAGGGTAGTACAGAGGCAGGACACATTTAGATTGAGACTTTGAGTTCTGTAACACTGCACACTGCGGCATATTTCTCCTGTTAGTGCAGTACAGACAGGGCTCTGACAACGTGCTGCAGAAGATGGTTTAAATCCCCCATCCCCCATGCCAAAATGAGCATACACCAGCAGATCCTTAAAAATTTATTGAAGTTAATGTTAGATGAAATCATAAGTGATATAAGAAAAGAAACAACAAATAACCCTTGCATAGATCACAGACCATGCCTTTGTCATCATCTGACAAACTGAACACATTGTAGCATAATCCTCAGTAAACACAACATGACAATGACGGCTGGATTAGATAACACAATCAGAGTTTGGTTTGCTTGTGGATGAAAAGAAGAGCAGAAGAGTTCAACATTCCTTTTGCAATTTGCCCCAGAACTTCCCTACTGGCAATTAAATGTGCGTTCTTTGACAGAAAAGACAAACTCATAGCCATCACGCTTTAAACACAAACCAGATCTTCTCACTGATAGTCACCTTTGGCGAGCGGGATACACAATAATCCCAACATTTGATCCTGTTCAGAGCCTCCTCAGCAGGCAGAAAGCAGTCCAGTATTGAGACCTTTTAACAAACAAAAATGCCGTAAAACCAATGTGGTACAGAGGAGGATGTGTGGCACAGGCCCTGTTTAGACATGACAGGCAGGTTTCCCACAACACAGTATCACTACAGTCTAGACTGAGATAAGAATGGACGAAATGTCACTTGAAGGAGCGATTCAGTCCTAGAATAGAGATAAAGTTTGAGAAACTAGCCCTTGATGTCCTTGCTAACATTCAGAGCCTAAGCAAGCACAACCTGAACATCACACACAGACGCTGAGTACGGCTCGGATACCCCACGTTGTCTTAGTGATGAGGTCAGCGCTAGGGTGCTTTTGAGAAATCCAGCAGAGGACACGCTTCACAACAACTTCTGAACAGGGCCTTTTACACGAAGCCTTGGTGCAGATGAAAGCAAGGGTTTCTTTTTTAAAATGATGCAACTGTATTATAGTTGATCCACAGTTTGAAAGGCAAAGCTCATGCAGTCTTCCATCGACCATGCATTTTTTTGCGATCAGTAGGTTTCTGTAGAGATACATTATAGCAGTAGGTTCAGCAGTGAGGAAAATGTGAACATGGTGTTTGGATGAATCCTGTCTTTTTTTTTTTTCTTGAAACCAAAAAAAACAAACCATATTTTTTTGTTTTTTTATAGTACACTTCTTGTCCATATCATTTAGTGTATAGCAATTGATCATATTACAGTAGTTTCATTATCATGGCTTGCCAGAGGAACATATTGTCTTTGATATTCCAGTATATGGCATGTTCTTCCTAAATCAGTCATGTTACAGTGCCACCGAAAAAAGGAAAAAAAAAACACACATCAAAATAGTTTTTCATACGTAATTGCAGTATATAGTGGTTACTTTTCTCTATCTTATTGTAGCTAAATTGCGGTTTTGTTCTCATGACGTTTCATGTTTTTTCTTAGTTGAATTAAATTAATGTCGTCATTTTTTTTTTTTTTTAGATCTTCTCACTTGTGTTTGTTTGCAGAAGCATAACACCTGACAGTAAGCGAAACAAATGAATATGTAAAAACAATTTAGGCACCTTCTCTGACTTTCACTCACACAGCTGATCAGTCCAGTGAACTGATGACTGATCCTCTCTAAGTGCATTATGGGCTGTTCCTTTGGGACTGTGTTATAAGGTCCAGCCTTTGTTCCTGACTGCAAAACAACTTGAGTCCGACCTGGGTGGTTAATGGGGACTGCCACTATTACAAAGCCTACATTTGGATTTTTCACGGGTTTCTCTCAACAAAATGTCAGCCTCCACATTTGACCTCACTGACCTTACAAAATCACAGAACAGAGGGTAAGAGGTTGGTACATAAACAGCCCTGTTGTGAGTATCTGTCAAGTGATCGCAGTTCCACTGACATTCAAAATAGATTTGTTTTTCTTTGTTTTGTTTTGTTTTTTACAAAAAAGCATCTAAGAAACAGGTTATCTGTTATTCTATTGCTGTTCAGAATGCATGTTTCTGTTGGGTAATCGAATGCATAGCACCATCCATACATGCCCTCACAGCGAGAGTAGCAACAGCACTGCTAATGTGAGGGGTGTCATTTGTATTTTCTTCACCTCATGTTGAACTGTTGCATGCAGGACATGTTACACACATCACTACTTTCAAGCATCAGTCATTCAAGGAACTCGTGACTAAAGCGAACAATTTCCTGATAGCTGCATTTATGAGACGACTATAATTTCCTTGTATCATCCTATATGTGGTATTAAATATATGGTATTGGGTATGATTGGCATCCTTCTGTACAAGAAACCCTATACAAGTCGAAGATCCCTGACACAAATATGTGTCTTTTTTGCTCTCATGATAAGTTACTGACATCTAGCAAGGCTCTTGAATATTCACCTCACTTGAGGCAGACACTCTTCAGCAGTACAGTACAAAGATCAGTTCCAAGTAAAATAACAAACAGTGCCCTAAACTAACCAACCAGCCACCAATAACAAAACAGTTAGGAACAAGAATCATAGAATGGAAAAAGTCTTGCCCAAAACAATCAATGTAGGCTTCAGCTTCAGATAACATGTGATGGTAACAAGACAACAAGTGTAGTCCCGTACTAGCACCACAAAGGTTAGCCATTGCACCAACAGAAACAACTATGACATTCAAGTAACACTGCAGTGGAGCTTTTTTTCACAGGACCGTATCAGGAGAGTGCTAAATTAAAAAAAAATAAATAAATAGCATACAGTACAAAATCTTACTATCATTTGAATGTATTCATCTCAATACTGAGTGTAGGTTGATGTACAGTAGCTGAAGATTTTCAAGTAGTCATTACAATTTGTCCCAGTCTCTCTATCTGCAGTAAGCCTGTCTGGGACAATGTGCTGTGAAACAATGCATTACGTATGAGCGAGCACAGTGAAAAAGAAACAAGCAGAAATGGTTCAAGCAACAGAACACAACGATTGTGCAAAAAGACGGGCTGCACTTTGGTGTGCGTCATAATACCCAAGGATTGCAGTATGACAAATTCAAAAACTATATCAAACTTCTCTGCTCTCTCCTACACACACGTGCTAAAACACATTAACGTGTGCTTCTGTGATACAACAGTAACTTTTACATACCATTGTTTCAAAGAAACTAACATATAAAATAGTCAACCTCATCCTGTTAGGAGAGTCAAGCAAGTTCAATCTCTATAAACTCTCTAGAAATGAATGTTCTGATTGTGCGTAGCTTTAAGTGAATGAAAGGAGCGGGATTCTGGTACACTATTTGTCCTAAGTGCTTGTGTAAAGGCTATGTTTTGGGACTCTCACATTCAATATTGCATGACTGCAGTTTACACTTAAGGTTCCATTTTGCATTATGGTATAGGAAGCCCTGCATTGAAGCTTGCAGCTCTGCAGCAAGTTTGCAATGACCTCACTGAGGTAGAGACCCTGAAAGGATGCATGGTGCACGAACAAAAACAACAGACATAAATAAAATATGTTGAAAACCGATGGATATTCCCTTTTGAAGTGGATTGGTAAACATGCAGAGTACAATACATTGCTGCTTAAGGGCATAATTAAGTGCATGAAAACTGGGTTGTGCATGACGGCCATGGATCATCTTTTTGTTTTGTTTTTTTGACCACAATCATCTGCTATTTCAACCTTGTTTCTCTGGCATCATTCACATCATAACCAACTGTGTGTCAACACTAAAACAGAAGGTAAACCAGCTCTGCTCAACCTCACAAATACCACTGTACACAGAGGCACTTTCACTGGTCCTGTTGGTGAAAGGGATAAAGGCACTAGCAACTAATGTCAGAATAATTCTCTGTGATATAAAGTGAAATTTTGGTAATGATCTTCTTCAGTGGATTCCAGAACAAAATGTACTAAAAAATTTGACGTGGAGATGGTAGCATGACTAATAATATGTTAACTTTTCTTGTTCAAAGAAGGTCCATGCACTGCACTATTGACGTAATACTGTAATTGGTGCTTATTATGATTATATGCATTTTTGATAATATTTATTCAGTTTCTTTGTCTACTTTTAAATTAGAAACTCTGCATCCTCAAGGTGGGTTTGGATATATTTGATCGCAATTCAGAAACGTCCAGAATTTGATTTCCTTAGTTTCCCTGACAGTAGGGCACTGCAGTAGTGCCTGAATTGCAACAAGCTGTATACTCATGTCATGCATTAAATATACCAGGATACAAAAGTATCTTAGTCAGTAGACCATAATGCAGGTTACTTTTTTCATGCTATGATCTCATTTATGTACTGTTCCCTTAAGATTTAACATTCAATTTCTATACTTCTAAATGATTAGCATTTCAAATTAAAAACTCATCCAGTGCACTCAGTATGAAAACAGATGAGAAGGGGGGGATGGAGGCAGATATTCAAAAGAACATCTTTTCCATTATGTGAGATATGTCTCATGCATGCCGATATCAAAATGGAAAGTCTCTAATCATGCTCGTGTGAAGCTCACTTTATCATTGTGCTGTGTTGCATCTAAAGGGCATGGCATTGAATCACTTGGTGATATCACAATTACAGCATCTGCTGGAAAACAGCAGCATTGCGGATGTCCGTGAAGCGAGTAGATCACCGTCTGTTTACATCCAAACAAGAGAGATCAGTCTTCCTCCTATAAGGTGCTTTGCTGAATAGTAGATCCTTTGTAGGGAGAGAGGAGAGAGGAGGGGGGTGTCACCTAACTTCTTGGCGCTTACCACTTGGCTGCAGATGCTTGCATGTCTCTGCAGACTTTTCTGGTGCATTGTGCAACTTGCTGAAATGTTATCTGTACTCCATGCATAAGATTTTAATTATCACGCCATCGTCTGATAAGACGGTGTGTGCTCTGCATCCTCCAGGGAGCCATGTATATGTGTAGTAGTCAATGTTTTCTTTTTGATATACCTATATATTTGTAGGATCAGAAGAATTAATTATTCTATCTACCTGTCATATACTCTAACAGCTTTGTTTTTTCTGTTTCCTTTCTATATAGCTGAGCATATTTGTAGGCCTAATGCCATTGAGCGCTTTGGGGAGGTAAATGAAGCATTCCTAACTGATGGTCTACTCCACATATGACAGTCCCATAGAGATCCCAAAGTTCCTAACTAGTGTCTAAACATCTGTAAGCAGCTTGCTTTTATTTACACAGTTTTGGTTGGCTATAGTGCAATTGCCAGTTCTGAGGTTTGCCTCCCTAAAGTTGTCGATGCTATTGTTTATGTCTCCATCAATCTCCATGTACTCTGACTTGCTGACGGTGGATGAACTACGGCGGCTGGAGTTGGTTTCAGAGGGGATGTTGGGATTGCTGACGTTGAGCAGCTGGGCCTGCTCTTCTCCCTCGGTCTCCCTGTGGTAGAAGTAGTTGAAGTTGGACACAATGACAGGCACTGGGAGTGCAATTGTCAACACTCCGGCGATAGCGCACAGAGATCCTACAATCTTGCCTCCTATAGTGACTGGGACCATGTCCCCATAGCCCACAGTTGTCATAGACACAACAGCCCACCAAAATGCATCCGGGATGCTGCCAAAGTAGGATCCTTGCTCCTCTGCCTCAGCAAAGTAGACAGCGCTGGAGAACAGGATGACTCCAATGAACAGAAAGAAGATCAGCAACCCCAGCTCTCGCATGCTGGCCTTGAGGGTCTGCCCCAAAATCTGAAGTCCTTTGGAGTGTCGTGACAGCTTGAAGATCCTAAACACTCTGACCAGACGGATCACCCTGAGTATGGCCAGAGATGTTGCCTGCTCCCCCACCCCCTCGCTTTCTGGGTCTTCAGCCAGCTCGGTGCCAAGTGTAATGAAGTAAGGGATGATGGCCACTATGTCGATCATGTTCATCATGTTCTTGAAGAAGGCCGGTTTACTTGGGCATGCCAGAAAGCGTACTATCAACTCAAAGGAGAACCAGATTATACAGAGTGTCTCAATGACAAAGAAGGGGTCAGTGAGAATATTTGGCTTGTAATAAATGGTAGAGTTCCCCACCACTCGACTTGTTGGGTCCTCCTTCAGCTGTGGTAAAGTCTCTAAACAAAATATGACTATTGAAATCAGGATCACCATCACAGACACTATGGCAATCCCTCTGGCGGTGCCAGAGCTTTCTGGATGCTCAAAGAGGAGCCAAATCTGACGCTGGAACTCCTTCTCAGGTAAAGGGCGCTCTTCCTCCCTGATGAAACCCTCATCCTCACGAAACTTCTCCATCGCGTCCACTCCCAGCTCGTAAAATTTGATTTCTTCCGAAAACATATCCAAAGGGACATTCACTGGTCTTCTCAGCCGACCCCCAGACTGGTAGTAGTAGAGGATGGCATCGAAGCTGGGGCGGTTTCTGTCAAAGAAGTACTCATTTCTCAGAGGATCAAAGTACCGCATCCGCTTTTTGGGGTTGCCCAGCAATGTCTCTGGAAACTGGGAGAGAGTTTTCAACTGTGTCTCAAACCGGAGACCAGCTATGTTGATGACCACCCTCTCGCAGCATTCGTGGTCATTGTGGTCTGGAGGGTAGGTGTCCTGAGGGTGGCCAGGGACAGCCGAGGTCTCATCCATGTTATCTCCTGCTACTACGGTCATTTTGGGAGGAGGAGGAGGAGGTGGTGGAAGAGGAAAAGAGGAGGAGGAGTAGGAGGAGGAGGAGTTGTGTTGGGATGTCGGTTAGTCTGACTGAACAGGCATTCAGGTTCGGGGGAAATTTTCCACTCCTCAGCTTCCCACACCCCTTAAATTGTTGGAGACGTCCCCTGATATGAGGGGGCTGGTTGGCTGCTTTGCCTCAGTGCGGCTCCACTGCGGTTCTCGCTGACTTGACCATTGCTGCTCTCCAGTGGATCTGCTGCTGTTGTTACTGCTGCCTCTGTCAACCAGAGAGGGAGAGAGAAAGAGAGAGAGAGAGAGAGAGAGAGAGAGGGAGAGGGAGGAAATAATAGGATCAAACTGCCAAGATATTTGCTGGCTCAGCATTTTCTGCAGTTTTATTTATTTATTTATTTACTTCTCTCAGCCTGCAATTAGTGCAATTATCTGGTGGTAAAGGTAAAAAGATACTACCCCAAGGAAGAATTTCTCTGACATTTCTACAGTATAGGCATTTCTCTCTCTGTAGTACTCAGTTGTGAGTTTATGATGATCTTCTTGTACTATGTGGTATTTTCTACATTATCTTCAAGTTCCTATAAGTAATTCAATAGGTATTTTATCTTGTTATTATCTGTTACACTCCTATGACATTTCTATACGGATGTTTAATTTAGTTTGTCATAGAATTGCAGTGTTTCAATGTCTTAAAGGGGCATGGCAGGGATTTATCCTACGCCACTCTCTCAAGCCTGAATTATGATGTGACGCATAACATTTGATAGTGATATTATAGCAACTGACGATTCTACATGTACTCTGTCTATAGGCCTAATGCGGTGCAAAATAGGCACAATCCAACCTTAAGATAGACAGAAAACAATACAGCAGTAGTGTATTACCTTTACATTAACAGCAGCTGTCGATAAAAAATAATAACCTGACAGATATCAGTTGTATAAATCAGCATTTTCGAGGCTTACCGTGGGTTGATCTTGAAAGGTCTTGAATGCGTCTTATCCTCGAGTAAAATCATCCAACAGCGGGGCACCAGTGGGTGTCATGTGGCAACTTTACATTGCACCGACTAAAAAAGAAAAAAAGCCTAGAGCCTTTCTGTGCTCATCACCATCCCAACTGTGTCCCCCACAAAGTGCCCTCGGATAGGGATAAACGTCTGTAGACGGTGAAGCAAGACGAGATAAAACAAGATGGAAATCAGGTGAGTCAAGTCAGGGAAAGCCTGAGATGGAAATGGGGCGAAAGGAGAGGATTGCACAAGCTGCAGCGTCGGTAGTTGCTTGCGCGGCGGCACGGTGGTGTGAACAGCCTACAGTATACCGCAGGAGAAAATCTTGCGCTGCAGTTCAGGGGGGGAGATACATTAAGGGGGCAACAAGCGAGCCCTTGACATTTCCAGACATCACTGCATCAGCAGAAATCTGCTGCTTCTTGCGAGTAGACAAGATGATGGGCTGAATGTGTTTCAGAACGGATCGGAGAGCAGAATAAAAGAAACATCTAAATGGATAGTGGAGAGACAGTCAAGTGCAGCAGCAAGGTCCAAGTGTTTTCTCGGCAATGTCAAGCATGTTCTGCTGTGCATTTTACATGCGAGTGCAGGGGAGGTGAGGGGAAAGAGAGGAGAGGGGAGGGGAGGGGAGGGAGGGCAGCAGGAGGAGGAGGAGGAGTTGGAGGGTTTCGACGCAATGCAGACCGGCTCTACTAAAGCACGCCGCCAGAAGTTCTCCATATACACCACAAAAACAAGAGCGCTTGTGTGCCAGCACTGGCGCAATTCCACTGCAAAGGACAATTGGTAACAAAACCTCTCAATCCACACTGTGCAGCATCTGAGATGATCTCTGATTTAAAAGGTAGTCTATCATCAATTGGTGAGAGATTAAAACAATTACCTTATCATCCGATCACTCCTGGATTTAAGGATTAGCCTACATGGGGGTTAGTTGGATGTGTGAGGGATTGATTTGCGCCAGAGTATCTGAGCTTTTGTGAGACCAAATTTGATTTCGTAAGTTTATAAAAAATTATAATTTTACTAATGAGCAGAAAGATAAAAATCGTCGGCATTGTGTTTGTAGGACAGCTTGCATGTGCAGATCTCATGTCCAAGATCTTTGATACTAGTTATGATGTCCTCCCAATGCACGTTCATCACTACATCTGCCCACAGAAGCCAGGATGGTGTGAGACAAACAGTGTGACTTTGGCATAACTTTGTCTTCAGTGGACTGATGCTCTGCAGAGGCCGCGGGATCATTTTCAGCACCACGGACAGCGCAGATGATTGAGTCACAAACCACAAATCCCCAAAACAAACGAGACCAAATGCTCCTCAAGTTACTACAACACAATATATTAACAAGCAAATAATACGTTGTATTTGTCCATTGCTGAGCTGTGTGTGGGTGCAAGGGTTCATCAGGGCCTAAAAACAGTGAGGGGCAGAGCTGAACAGACTCAAAAACAACTGTTGTCTGACTTTCTAAAAACACACACTATCGGACCTCTGTCTAATTTGTTAAAACCTGCTTCCAGCCAAATAAATCCCCCTTCATTTATCACTATAGCATGAATTTTATGAATTCCATTGCTTTTGTGGCAAGACAGCTCTGCTTCAGCGCCAACAGAGATATAATGTACTGAACTAATTAATGGACATAATTAATGGACATGAATTAGAAATTCCTTGTTGACATCTCAGAGTCTGAATGAAAACATAACGAGTGGTATGTTTTCTGATTCGTAATTTATTTATAAAAAGGATTAAGTTAAGTTCACATACATGTTTAAATTAGAAAAATAAATATTTTATTACATTTAAAATTCACAATGAATTCATGTCATGCAGACATTGCACTATAATACTTTTGGCTATGTTGTTTACAGCGAGCTGCATATGCATTCTGAATGTTTGTAACAACACAGAGGTATGTTGCGTTTCCAACTTTGCATTATAAGCTGCATAAGAAAAGGGGAAATTCAGATTTACAAAAACGCAGTATGTACACAAGGCTTTTTTTATACAAGGAAAGCATGGTCATTTACAACGCCTACACAAAAGAATGTTGTTTTTTTTTTTTTTTTTACTGATGTTACACAGTGTCCATACACACAATGCGTTTCCACCGTGAGGTCTCTGTAGGCTACATCACTGGCAATGCAAGAATAATCCGTGAGAAAATGATCCAATAGTTTGGAGAAGAAGAGAATGCCACACTTGTATTTTGTTGAGACTCTGAGGGAACAACGAGCTTCATTTAATCGTCTGCCTCCTGCAAGTAAGCAGAAAACAAAACTCACTATGTTAACATTAGTAGGTGAGGGAAAGCAGGCAAGTATCTGGTGAGCTTAGTTCACCATCACAAGCATCCGGATACATACTGAGTCAAAGAGCACGGTCTCAGAGGCTTAAGCCTAAATCAGTCAGGGCCAGCTGCAACAGTGCAAAGATACTCCAGCTAAAGTGTTAATTTTACACACTGTAGTTCCTGAGCAGAAAGTTGTCTGCAGGAGTATTTGTCATCCACAGAGTGGCGCTCCCAGCTCACTTATTCTGTCTACTGGAAGTAGCCTATATGAAAAGCTCCAAGAAAATAAAGTCAGAGATGTTTTTTTTTCCTGTCTCTCATAAATATGACTTAGCATTTTCACAATTGTGAGTTGTTATTTTTTTAGAAAAAAACTATCCTGTGATAAGGAGATATTTGTCTTTTAATTGATTTCGTTATTATGAAACACAGGTAAACCTGAACATCGTATCCTGAGTGTTGCAGCAATCTGCAAGAAGACAGATGCACACACGCCATTATACGAAGGCATCTATCAGAAATGGGAGCAGTGGCGAAAGTTAAGAAATTTACCCACCTCTAACTTTTTTTGTAAGTAGGTTTACATAATGTCCAGCTGTGTGTCTGTGTGACGCCATGATGGATGCACGATATAGTAAAAGCCCCCCGTGTTTACGCACGAGGACAGGTTCAGCTCGAACACCTCAGTGAGAACTAAAGAAGCGCCTCATGGCTGCAGTCATCTCTCCCCACACACACACACACACACACCCACACACACACACACACACACACACACACACATACACACACACACACACACACACACACGGCCTGTTAAACCCAAAAACTAACGTGACAAAAGATTATTTTCTCGGTCTATGTGTCTGTGTCGCTGGTTCGCCGTGCGCTCCGGTGCGGAGAGCTGGTTGGCTTGTGCGTCACTGGCGCTTTGACACACGGCTGAGCTCCCCTCACCTACTTTATCCAAGGCTTACGCGTGGTTTACGCATGGTTTAGTAAAGTAAAACCACTTGCCCCCCACCCCCCACCGTCACCCATTGATTTTTTTTTCTGCTGATGTTACTGCTGTATTTCAAATATTCCATGCGTTTTATTGGGTGCCGCAGGGGTTGCCAAATGTTTTTATTTGAGGTTTCCCGAGTATAAAGCTTTAATTCACTGCTTCCCGCTTATTGTTTGTGTTTCTACCAGTGGCCCCAGTATGAGAAAACATAAGAGGTTGTAGCAGTAGGAGGAATGGTTTTCTCATCTGGTGAATTAAGTTGGAGTGAAATTAAGCCAATCCTCACTCTGGTGCGAGTTGTAAAATGAAGATCTGAGGCTCCACGTTAGGGAACCGCTGTAGATATTGTGCGTAAAACACCTGCAGCATCCGAGATGGAGAGGCCTAACCTGCATGTTCACTGGAGGACAACTCACCAGACAAACAACCCACGGTCTTCATACATCTGTCAGTTTCCCCGTGTATGTGTCCAGTGGGTTAATGTTTGGATATGTCAGAGCTTCCAGGTCGTCGCTTTCCTGATAGGACTCCGTTTTGGAGAGCGACTGGTTACTTCTCTTTGAATCACATTCATCAAAGGAGGGTTGTTCCTGGTGCCCACAGGTCACGTGCACGTACTGAATATTTTCCTCCTCGTCGTTCTCTCTGTGGTAGAAATAATTGAAATTCGACACTATAACAGGAACCGGCAAAGCTATGGTGAGTACTCCGGCGATGGCGCACAAAGATCCAACGAATTTTCCCCAAATGGTGGAGGGACACATGTCTCCATAACCAACTGTGGTCATTGTCACCACAGCCCACCAAAACGCATCAGGTATACTTGAAAATCCAGACTCGGGGTCTTCTGCTTCCGCAAAATAAACTGAACTGGAGAATAAAACCACTCCGATTAGCAGGAAGAATATGAGCAGTCCCAGCTCCCTGAGGCTTGCGTGAAGCGTTTGGCCGAGAATCTGGAGACCCTTGGAGTGCCTGGAGAGTTTAAAAATCCTGAAAACACGGACCAGACGGATGACCCTGAGTATGGCCAGAGACGCAGCCTGCTGACTGCTGCCCTGATGCTCTGCAAGATCAAGGCCCAGGGTGATGAAATATGGAGCTATAGCCACAACATCGATCAGGTTCATGATGTTTTTGAAGAAAGCTGCTTTGCTGGGACACGAGAGAAACCTCATGGTGAATTCAAAAGAGAACCACACAATGCAAAGTGTCTCCACCATGAAAAACGGATCTGTGAAAGGGCTGGGCGCTTTGCCATGAGCGCTTCCATTGATCTGGTTGTCCAGCACTGGAGGGACTTCTCTAAACTCGGGTAGCGTCTCCAAGCAGAATATAACAATGGATATCAAAATAACCATAACGGACACAATGGCAATCATCCGCGCAGGTCCTGAACTCTCTGGATACTCAAACAGGAGCCACAACTGGCGTTGAAATTCGTTGGTGGGCAGCGGGCGGTCCTCTTCCCTCGCCAAGCCCTCATCTTCTCGGAAAAGCTCTATGGCCTCTTCCTCAAGTTCATAAAACTTTATTTCTTCCAAGAAAATATCCACCGGTACACTCACGGGCCTCCGAAGCCGCCCTCCTGACTGGTAATAATAGAGAATGGCATCGAAGCTCGGCCTGTTCCTGTCAAAGAAGTATTCATTTCTCAGCGGGTCAAAGAAACGCATCCTTTTACGCGGGTCTCCCAAAAGCGTGGTCGGGAACCGGGAGAGGGTCTTTAACTGCGTCTCAAAGCGCAGGCCTGAGATGTTGATGACCACCCTCTCGCTGCACTCCTGGTCCGCTGGTTCCAAATCAGCAGCATCTTGCAACAAAGGAGTAATGGCCACACTCTCGTCGTGGTTCTCCTGGGACACCACAGTCATCTTTTTACCCCTCCGAGGGTAAATCCGTCACTCACCTCCTTGGTGCTTTCCTCTTGCCCTTTTGCCCGTGCGTCCTCCCAACTCTCTTTCTCATGCAGCCGCCCGAGATTCAGGCAGAGTCCCCCCCTCTTTTTTTGCTCCTGAAGTCCCAACTGTTTTATTTGTTGATATCCAAAATCGTTGTGCTGTTGTTGATTTACACCGTCCTTTTGTCAGATTAGAGCCTCTGAACTGTCAACTTTCAATGGTGCAGACAGATCTCCACTTGCATAAGCTATACTGATGGCTAGAGATGGCTATCATATTCACACCATTTTAAACTCCAAAGCCCTCCCCAAGTTGGAAGACCAGATGACACTTGCTGCTGCTGCTGCTGTCCCTCTCACACTCGCCCACTTCACTGTAGCACTGCAGGGATTTCCAAGTAAACATGATGTAGCCTCACAAATGTAATCTTTTTCATTTGGGTTGCAAGTTAATGTTTTTAAAAATGTCCCAAAGTCCTCATTGTTGTTTTGTTCAGAGAGAAGTCCAATACGTTTTCAGATCCAGAGTCCACTCAGAAATGGAGTCTCTCACCCAGCAGGTCCCTCATTCATGAAATCATGGGGCTATTCTTGTCACAAGGGGAACCTCCAGGACCCGGCCCGTGTCTACTTTGGGTCACAGCCCACAGTTTAAGAAACAAGTGAACATGATAAATAGATCTAGCTTGTTTAGTGGAGTGATGTTTGTTTTTCTGCAGCTACATATTAAATGTGTCTTGAAATAAATAAGATGAAATAACTTGAATGCTTGGAAGCACAGAGACCCATATAACCAGGGGCCCTCCTGGACCCAGCCAGTGGAAACTGCTTGCTTGACTGACACTTGAGTAGCCAGGGAGGATAGCGTCTTCAGGAAGTCTTAGCCAAAATAACATTCACCGTTCATTGCGCTTAAAGGGCTCAATTGTACATGTTGGAACATGGGGACCCCCAGAAGACAAGTGACCTGGCCTTGGGGTCACTGAGGTGTAAAAAAAACAAAAAAACAGCTGCAAGTAGTTCCAATCTAATAGATCCTCTTAAACTGAAGGTGTTGGAGGTTTACTCTCTGTTACATTAGAGTTTCATTCTTCTTCTGCTCTACAAGATTGAATGATAAAAAGTTTAAAAGATGTGCCCTGGCTTTACAGAGTGAAGTTATATGTCCACTGCAGCATTGTGGTCTATTTACAGCTCAGTTTTTTCCATTTTCATTGCCTTCATAAAGCTGTATCAGTTATATCAGTCACAGCAGTTGTAGACACTGGACTACAACAATAATAGCACAGGGGTGATAATCAGTGTTACTAAAACCAGCCTGGACGGTTTAAATTATTACGTCGATGCGGACAATCTTTGACGGGTATAACATGCCATCACAAACTCTTATTATCAGAGAGGTTTTTTTTTTGTTTTTTTTGTTTTTTTTACACAGTCTGGTTCAAAAGAACAGGTTCCCAGAGGAGCACACTTTTGGGGTGTGTTTCCATTACTGAATAAAGGGTTGGATTTCAGAGTCAAATGTCAGTGTCAGGACACGGTGCCGCCTGCTGCTAATGTGTTAGCATATAGCGTTCACCAAATGACTGTCTGGGTCAAGCCAAGATGTAAGGCCTTGACCGTATCCAAGGAAACAAACAATAGCAAACAAGCTGAGGAATAGACACGTGACTCTTATACTTAAGTCAAAGCAAAAGAAAAGACAAAAGAATTTCATATGAAACATTCAGTCAGGATTTATAGGAGCTTGTCACCTCTAATTACCATTTTTTTTAAATTCACGAGTGGTATTTTAACCTAAATCTTTGTAGGTACAATAATATTATTACAGCACAATATTAATATTATATGATAATTTAATAACAGTATAGAAACATTTACTGTCTACTCTGTTGCCATGTGAGTGTTTCTACCATCCATACATTTATTTGGAGATAGAGTATGTAGGTAGATATGCATGTACGTGCATACTTAACAGTGACTGCATGTAATGAGACATAGCCTGGGAGACACATGCCCTGAAGCCTGCAGGGTGCATGAACGCTGACAGCGAGGAACCTCCCATCGTTATTAATGGCTCGACCTATGAATGTAGGAGACCCCCATTGTAACAGGATACTGTGGATTCACCCACAGCAAGGAAAACATCTGCTTTCTCACCAGTCTTCAGAAAAAAAAATTATTTTGAGAAAATCAGTGATTTCAACTGGCATTAATATCATAATTTAATAATAGTTGTGATGATATGACAGTAAACACGACTATCAGTAAAGATAAGCAATCTCTAATTGTCACAATAGCATAATGAAAAGGATCCATTATGACTGTATGAACTGACTGAATAATACACAGTCATGATATCATTAAAATAATTATGATATGAAAATTGTTCAAATAATGAGTCATTATCACAAAGCTCTGATATTCTGAAACACAGTAATTTTACTTACTTAAAAGGAGCCAATGTTTATTACCATTTTGATGAAGTGCATTTCATCCTGAAGCTTGTCTTTGGCTAAATATAGACAGGATGAGTTTCCTTCCTAACCCATTACAGACGTTAGGTAATCACAGGACCAACTTGTGTCAGTGACTCCCCTTGGCTTTCACCTCCTCCCGTACCCCAGGCCAAGTATTTACAAAGTGTGTGTGTATTTCTGTAAGTGTGTATCCGGCTTTGCTATTAGTGCAATTGGTGAATGAACGCATGTGCATATCATGTTTGTGTGTGTGAGAGTGTGTTATAAATTGAAAGAGGAGTTTTTAGAAGGTCAGCCCGACTAGTCAACAGCTTCTTCAGATCACATCGTTCTAGTGCCAACTACTCTGCTCGAAATGAAATAGGGGGCATTTGACCCGGTCTGACGTATGCTCCGGTGATGACAGCGTCTCAGACACTGGAATGAGTCTATAGAAGTAAAGCTGTATCTGTGAGGCCTCGGATTCAAGCTGCTGTACGTTAGGTCTACAGACTCAAACATTTTCCTCAACAATCGCTCGTAAAATAAGATTTTACATAAAGCTAAACTTAGGACTAAGATAGAAAAATTCTCAGAAAGCAGTGATTTGGTGTATCGCAGGTCAAAAGAAAAATAGGGTCAGACAGTATGATGTTATCAAGAGATAGTATCATAGATAGTTTGTCTACTAGAGATTTTGTTATGCCATTTATATGGTGGTAGCAGTTGTCATAAAGTTTTTCTTTTTTAACAACATTGCTTACCCTTAATTAGATCTGGGCTAAACTGATAAATGACAGTTTTTAGATATAATTTAAATATAAATATGTTTCAACAGGTTTTTATGACTTTATGACATCTAAAAAACATTCACTATTCGACCACATTTAGCCCAATTTTAACCTAGGTATTATAGCCTGATTATGATCTATATTTGACAGTTAGTGTTAATGTTTTCAGCTGATAGCAATTTTATTTATAAATGCATATCAAAATTTTGCAAATACACTTGCTACTGCTGTATTTTTGTGGCATTTCTTTAATGCAGTTTTTTTTTACTAACACTGCAATATCTACTATAAGGTAATATTGCCTCTTATATCAGCTTTGGCAGTGTACAGCTCTACTATGTCTTTTGACTAGTGAAGTTCTGTGCTTTCACTGTCCGTATATAGGAATCTGACAATGGCCATATTAAGTCAATAAAACGGTGACAAAATCTTATACTGTGGAGTGAACTTTGTATGGATTACAGAGTACCTTTTGGTCTTCAGTCATCAGCCAGTGTATATGGCTGAGATATGAGGAGGGTGTGCAGCTGTGACTAATTAATAGTGTGAAAGTTTTTGCCTAATAGAGCCTAAGCTGTGTTTATGCCGTCCCCATTACCCGCTCTGCACACAGTCTCCTCACCCTGAGGTGTCTGAACCCAGGGCTTCCTCTCTTGAAAGCAGATACACCAGCCAAACTCCTTGCCAGTTCCTGGGTTTTGATAGCCACCAATTTTAGCCTGCTGTCATCTGAAGTTGATGTTCATGTTTTTGCTGATAGGTAACGAGGCATGCAGCAAGAGATGAAACTGGATACCTGAGATCCAGAGGGCAGGGTTCCTTGGAATTACCTCCCGTCCCACGCCTACCTCCGGTTATCATTTCACTCCTTGATCAGGCCTTTCCCTTTTATAGTAGACGGTGTCGTCCAAAATCCAGGCCAGGGGCAATTGCAGGGGGATCAGTTCACAGGAGAACCACACATGCGTTATAAATCAAGGGTGACTTCTAAGGTCTCAAAGTTTAATTTTTATTGCTAACTTTATATTCATATGATTCTGCTCTCAGACAGTACTGTCTTGGCATTTGGTTGCACAGTCACCACAAGACTGACTGAGTTCCTGTTGACTTCTATCAGTAGTATCAGTTTATGTTTGAGCTGTCTTCATTCTCAAACTGCTGAAACTCAACCAGAATACTTTCACTCGTAAACAATACACAGGATTTGATATATCTATAGTATCCCTACTGGAGCTTGAGTAGTTGATTTACAGAAACTTAATCTGCATCTATTTTGATCATTCAAGTGATTAATCAGGAAAACTTGTCAAACATTCTGTGGTTCCACCTTCTTAAATGTTGTCTCTTGTTGCTTTTCTCTGTTATATCATTGTAAACTGGGTTTGGCTCTGGGTTTTAAAATGCATGCTGGAAAAAAAAAGTAACTGAAGATGTCACTGTAGGACGTAAACATTTTTCACTATTTTCTGACATTTTAAAATATTATAGAGCAACAAAGTCACAATGCCACCTACAGGCTAGCTTCTATCGATCACTCAGTACAATGAAGCGTGTTCCAGCAGGCTTACTTTCAATTTTCAAATTGGCATCAACTACAGCAGTTGCTATTAGACACTGAAACCTTTCTGATTTTAACAAAGTTAAGCAATAATTACTTTGTGAGCACACTCCCATGAACAAAACATCAAGTGGGCAACATGGCTACTTGCATCATTGTAACTTGGTTTCATCCATATCCATAAATGCTCTCTCCTAATGTGTTTTTTTCAGTTTTGTAGCTATAATCTCTGAAGTCTAAAAACAGCATGCAGCATACAGTCTGTTATTACAGACATGTCTGACCAAGGCGTGACCCCTTGACTCACTCATGGACTCACCTCTTCTGTTGAAGCAAGCTTGTGAACATCTTAGCCCATAGCCTTATGGGAAATGGTGTTCAATATGCTGAAACACATAAATATTGAATAAACAGCAATATTAGATGGTTTTTCAAAGAACTACTGTCCTTAACCTAAACATATGAAGCGAGTCATATGACATACTGAGTGAGGCTCTGTTTCAAGGCCAGATGTTTAGTTATGTAGAAGCGTAGTAAGCATTAGTAGCGTAGAAAGTCCCGGCCTCACTTTCGCTCTCTATAGACTAAACAATTGAGCACTCAGTTAATTAATATTAAAATAACTAAGAGATTAATCAATAATTCAAATAATTGCTGGATGAGCACTTGACTGAGACATTGATTATGAGCTACAGTGAAAAACATGCTGCTGCACACAGATAAGTTCTATGCTTGGCTATAGTTTGTTAATATTACTTCTACACCACCTAATATTAATACTAAACCATGACGTAGTTATTCCCAACACCTTTAAACAATGCGTGAAATAGATTGCTGGCCTTGCTGGATTGAAAAAAGCCTTTTCAGCAACCCACCTGTACCAAAAACAATCAAGACCAAAGCGGCCTGGTGATGTTGCTGGGTTTTAAATGTCCCACACACGAGCTGAGCCGGAGAACCTCAGAAAGGCTAATTTTTACAGTTTCTGCTGACACTCATACTTTCATTGTCACACACAGTAACTCTTGTTCTGCAGATTCTATGCTTTACCTCCTGACTGGTTTCTCCTGAAGACTTTAGCCAAATCATCAAAAAACATTCTGCCTGTAAAAATAATTTCAAGAATCATTTGAAGTAAGTGCAGGTTTTCCTTTTTCTGATTATTTTCTTTATAGGAAGAGCCATATTTACACTGGCACTTACAAGGCCTCCCTTGTTCTTAAGCTCAGTTTACTCAGTGTTAACTCCAACATTTTCCTTTTTTGTACCTCACCTGCCATGTCACAACATGTTACAGTGAGCTCTACAACGTAAACAGACTGTTGAGCGTGATATTAGGTCAGGCCGAGGCCAGTGCTGACCATCTGCACTGCGAGTTGTTGCCATGTGTCTGATAGCGTTTCTCAATTCCTTGGGTTCCTTGAAATCCTTTAACTTGTACCTGTTCATTAATAAATCTTTCATTACTTCCTCATGTTCACAAACAAGGCCAATTCGAAGCATGGGGTCTGACTTCCCTCCCTGTTTTTCTGAATTCATTTCTAATTATTTATTCTCAACTGCTGCTATAGACTCATTCATTTTGTTATGTTTCAGTTGTAGCTAACTTAAATTTTAACATGAGCATTCCTCATGCAGCTGCTGGTTAACTGGTTTAGAGATGATGACAGCACATGCTGAGTTGAACTAACTATGAAGGATGCTGTTGCCATGTTAGTTTTTATATATTCTTCTCCATTCACAAACTATTTTCGTGCAGCAGTTATCTTCCATAGGTCTCCTACATTTGAGTCAACATACAAAGAAAAGCAAAAACGCAATAAGAATATAGGAATATTCACAATATAGCCTTACTGTGTTTAATATTTCATTTTCAACCTATATTTCTCTGGAGAGATTGTGTGCTTCCGCTACTGTAAACACAGCCCAATAAACTAGGCCTATAGATCCATATTAAGAATTTATACTTATGTTTGTGTCTGTATAGATGCTGTATTTTCAGCTTTCACCAGAGCTGTAATTGAATCCAGCTCAAAGAGCAACCCTCTGCTGTGGAACCTTAGAGACTCCTATAAATAAACAGGCAATGCTCCTTCAACACTTGCCTATATGGCACATGGAATGATTAGCTCATGGCAAGAGCCCCCTGATCTTACAGTGTGTAGCCACAACTATTTTCTGTCAGCTATGTGCATTGCTTAACTTGTGGAGTGTGTCAAGAATGTGGTCTCTAAGGAATTCACAAAATTAAGTGAGCCTATACTGTACACTGGCCTTACATTCATTTGTTAATGAATGTTGCTGGAGCAGGCAAATTTTTTTTTTTACAGCAGTTAAAAGAAAAACGCCTGCATGTAAAGGGAAATGTATGTAAGTCAATATGGATGCACTGGCTGCTATTATTGTTGTGTTAATAATTAATACTATTGCACAAATTACTCTATACTACCATAAAATAAGAGTTTAGCAAGACTGAAGTGTAATGTCTTTGGAAACCCCTAAAATGACTTATTTACTTTGGACACAACAAAGTTTTAAGTTTTGTTAAGCAACATTTTACCACTAGGTAGCAGACATTTGAAACACAGCTCTGATAAAGTGCCATTAGCCAATGAGGGAAGAAGTATTCAGATCTTTACTTGAGTAAAAATGCAACAATGTATAAATGCTCTTTTACAAGTAAATGTTCAGCATTTACTTTACTTACATTTGTGAAATATTAAATAAGTTTACATCTTCAGGTCTTGAATAGTTTTTGAAATGAAAACATGGGTAGAAGTTTAGAAGGGAAATGTCTCTGGTAGAACTGTAAACAACTATGAACATCTGAAATATGACAAAGGATGACAACTAAATACTTTTTTTAGTAAGCACAAGCCAAAAAGTTAAGGAGCCAATTTTAGTAATGCAAAAAAGAGTAATGTTACTTTTTAAACTGCTATTTAACAGTTACGTAGTAAGATATTTGCCTCTGAAATGTTGTGGAGTAGAAGTATAAAGTGGTAGAAAATGGCAACACTCAAGTAAAGTAGAAGTAGTTCCAAATTGTACTTTTAAGTACAGCTGAGTAAATATACTGCCATTAACTTATAGTTGTACTGGCTAATTTATGATGGCTAACTTAGCTTAGACATACAGCAGATAGAGGACAAAATGAGTATCTCATTTGATTCATATTTGGCCATCTGGTTCAATGATATAAATGTGATGCTCGTTTTTCTTCACTAGCCACCTGTCCTTTGGCGTTTAAACTTGGAATGTAGTGAACACTTAGCTTGTCTGAACTTAAAGTGTTTCAGCCATACAGTATGTCTAATGGTAGACCGCAGAACCAGAACAAGGAATTAAACTTGTCTTAAAACATGCTTAAAGAGGCCTGAGTTGTGGCTGTTAGCTTAATAATAAGCAGCATTCTAGCTGTGTTCAGAACCGCCTACTAACGTACTATCCATACTAAGTATGACATCAAAATGAGTGTGTAGTAGGCAGTATTTTCCTTGGTTAATCTCCATGGTGATGTCCCATGGCGCTTTAGGTTAACCGTTCACCTGCACAGTATATTGTAAATCCAAGCTAAAGATGCTGCGATATAGACTGCATTTTGAATGTTTGGTAAATTTTGAGATTACGCTGGAATGGAAGTCCAATACATTCATGGGTGTAGTGCAAACAGGAACTGCGAATACCGATTTCAGCTAGACTAAAAAAGGGCTAAAGTATAACAGTTACCGTTAAGCTAGCAGTAATGGTAGTTAGATTTTGGGGCAAAATCCTGCTGCACAAAGTGACTAATTGAGAATAGAAAGAAGGCTTGTAACTACTTCCAAACTGGGTCTGCTAAAAGACGACGAAGTTGGCGGACAGGAGAGAGCTGAGCAAAGTCAGTGGAGTGTTTGTGGGACGTCTCACGCCCGGTGTGGAAACTTAACATCGTTTGTGAACATTTGCCGCCATGACTGGGGACAGCGGACTAAAGATACCGGTAGCTGAGGCACTTTCTTTCCTAGAGGCATATTGTCTCGTTTTAATGAACATAATTTTGCTCTGCTGGCCTGGTTATTTTTGCTTGTAATGTGTAAAATATAAGGTACTTAAGGTATTTTGTTTGTGTTATACTATTGACAGGGTAAATGAAGTTTGCCCTTGTCATACTGTCCACAATCTCACATTTTGCACCATGTACAGGGCCTGCCAGGGCTTGGGCAAATATGCAGTTCATAAATTTCACGTTTATTAGTTGTCACATCTTGAGCCTTGTGTTATTTATTTTAACCTGTAATAGTATAGTAGCCCCTGCTGGAATAGCTTATTTGGTTTGAAGTTTAAAGACCTGCAGAATAATTTACTTAGTATGCATTATTTTTATATTACACAGATAGGAGGGGTGTGTAAGTCATGTAATTGATACATGCACTGATGCATTTTGAAGTGAACATAACACTTACTGAGGACTTTATTGGGACCATCATACTAATACTGGGTAGAGCCTCCCTTTACTCTCAAAACTCTCTCTTTCTGTTTTCTGTTTTTCATTCTGTCAATTTCTTTAGATTTGTCAGCACATACTAAACTTTTTATTTGAGAAGGCAAGAAACTTTGCAGATTAGCCTTGCAATTTTTTAATTTTCATTTGACCATGAATCAGATTGTAAATGTCATCCAGCAATTGAGACTCAAATAAACTCAAATATGTGGTCTATGTGAGAGTATTAATTAATTTTCTGAATAATATAAGGAATGCAACAAATAATTATTTTCATTATTCATTAATCTGCTGATTATTTTCTTGATTTTATCGATAATAATAATAATAACAATAATAATTGTTATTATTATTATCATTTAGTCAATAAAATTTAAGAAAATTGTGAAACAAATACCATTTCTAATTTCCCTAAGCCCACGGCCATGTCTTCAGTTTGCTCTTTATGTCTAACCAACAGTACAGAACCCAAAGATATTCAATTTGCTGCAAATATTCACATTTGAGAAGCTGAGACCTGAGAATATTTGTTCTTTCTGCATGAACAATTACTGAAACTATTAAGCAATTATCAAAATAGTTACTGATTCTTTTCCTGTTGATTGACTAATCGATTTATCAGCCAATTGTTGTTACAACTCTAAATAATAAGAAATCCTACTTATAGTCCCTTTACCCTTCATTGGATTCATTTTACATATGGACAACTGTTATATAGTTTCGGAAATTTTTTAATGTTCAGAAGGGGGAAATTTGTTTCCTCAGTGTGCGCAATGTCTGTGCCTCAAAGACTGAGTCATCACAGTGCACACAGTGCAGGCACCCAGATAGACACAGTGTGAACCGATACATAAGATGCGCACATGTGAAAATAGAGTTGCTGTAATCAGTTGGGGGTTGTGTTCAGAGTCGCCATGCCAGACGGCCAAGATTTTTACAATAACGTGTAAATTAGGTCTGTAAAACTCAAATATTTACCCTCTTCATTGGAAAAGTGCATGACTAAGTCCACATTTTTGGAACCTACTAGATTGTACATTCTTGCTTATCTAATATAATGTCTAATAAAGTGTGGTGGCTGTCAGCTTAATAAATTTAGATCTGTCTGAAAAGGTTGCTTCATGTAGTAGATGCATAGTGACCACGCCAGGGAGTTTTAAGTGACAGGGTAATTGAATTACATTCTGGCAGCAACTCCATTGAAGATCTTCTGGAAATAGGCCCTCCAGCCATTATAGAAATTGTTTGATTTGTGTGCTTTGCTGGGTTTTCTGACTCAGAGGTATTGCTGGCAAAAACTGACGTTGTATCAAATTAATAAACTCTCCTGAGGAACATGCTTACTTGATAAGCTTTGTTCTTTGGGCCTGCATATCCACAGAGTATTTTGTATGATATGAAGATGCTATATCACAGAGATACTAGAAAATTACCCTATCACCACCTTGAAATTCCTCCCACATGAATTAAAACAAGAGTTATAGAAGAAAATTTAGAAGAAAATCCAGAAGAGTTTCTGCAAAGTTTTATTTATATGGTTATAATTGATGCAATGATGCAGTAATCACACATCAGTTCAGTACCAGTGGTTTTGTCAAAAAGTAAGTAGTAGTAAGAGCATTCAGAGGTAATGTTAGAGCTGTGCATCATCCCAGAAACATCACGTGATTATGACTTTATTATCAACTGGTTTTCAGTTCAGTTAAACAGAATGAATGGTAAAATTTATAAAAATATCAGCGTGTGCAACACTAATACTATATATATGTTATCAGACTCTCAGCTGAGTTTCAGGAAATGTTAAAACATGATTGAGCCCATGCCTCTGATTGATTTCCTATGACAAGCAGGAAATCCCTCATGATGAGCATGACAGGATCAGAGGCAATGAGGGAAAGGCACGTAGCAGAGAGAGCAAAGTTCAAAATAAATGGACTGTGATCTGATAGGGCTGGAAAATCACAGCCCTGTAACCTACCGCATCTGAGATCCATCTTGGATTTATTGTAACTAAATTAGGGCTGCAGCTAACGATAATTTAGTTCACAGAGTGCAAGGTGACATCTTAAAATGTCTTGTTTTGGCCAAACAATAGTCCTAAAAAGACATTACATTTACTGTCACTGAAAACCAAGAAAAGCAGAAAATCCTTGAAATTGAGAAGCAGGAACTACTTTTTTTTTTCGTTATGCTCAAAAACAGCTGAATGATCAACTAAATGACTTATTATTTCAGCTCTAAAATAAATGGAAACTAAAAACTGTCATCTTAGTTCTGCCATAAAATGTTTCTATAAAGCAGCTTCTGCTGATATATGTCACTCTTTCTTTCTTTTTCTTTTTCTTTTTTTTTTCCAGTGGGACAGCAATAGCAGGGCAGTGGAAATGCCTTGGAACATTTGGTCTTAATGGGCTGCATTTCAGTCACTATTTCAAACTTGGTCCGTTGTCTGACAGCAGAAACATGTCAGTGAGAATTCGGCTGTATTAAGAGGAGAGAAGCAAACAGATGAAAGGCTGGAACAGGCGGACACAAATTGGAAAATGCAAACATTTGACACGATGACAACATTCAACTGTCAATTTTGCACATTGACCATAACCAGTCCAGCCATTTACTAGTTTTTGACCTAGTGTTGGATATCTTTTGGTCTGGAATGGTTAGCAAGCAATTGGAATCTATCAACTTCGGCTCTGGGAAACTGTGATGAGAATTTGTTTTGTTATTTTGTCACATTTTATACATCAAACTGTTCATAATTGAGAAAATGATTGATAATGAAAATAATTGTTCTATGTAGCCCTAGTTCTTAGGATGGTAGCACAGGTGCTAATGGTAGATGATGTTTAGCATTAACAGTGGACACATTAAATGTGAATAGTATATTGACATTTGTAAAATTCAACCAACAGTTTGTTTATAATAAGCTCATAATTAACAATGTAGTGACTGAAAAATGTAGGAACAAAGATTGTCACAGTGCATAAGTCTAATATCTGCTTTTATTGTTTATGGATCATTTTGCTTTGTTCAGAGGTTGCAGATCAATCTGTGCACTCTGAGGTACACTCAGTAGTTCTACTTGAAGGATAGAAGAGCCTGAGCACGTGTTCTTTATTGCTTCACCGTATCCGACATGCTGATGGGCTGCAGATGACCGCTCTGTACGAGTCAGGCCAGCTGCCCTTGCTGTACACTAAGGAGAAGGCCAAAAGTCAGGGGGCGAGCTGACAGGGAGGGGCAGCTTGTCTCCTATTACTGCAACGGCCGCCAGAACTCAACCAGCCTTGTTATTTCCTTTTGCCAATCACTTTGCTTTCTGTCTAACTACACACCTGCTACACAGCCCCCTGCATACCCTACTCCAAACTTCAGGCCTATAGCTGCACTGGCATGTGCTTTTATCTGGTGTGTGTGCTGTCGCTAGAAAATAATGGCTTTTTCCACCCAACAGCTCCTGTTGGCTAATTTCTAAAATCCCTAACACACTGCTGTTGATAATGTCCCTTTGATTTCTGGTGATTTTGAACATTTGATTGTGTAATAAGTATGGGATTACAATGGCTGGGATCAATAGCTGACTGTTATGTTATACTTGGTAAAAATGTATTGATAAATTAATTAGTCAATTGACAGAATATCACATTAATAATCAATTAATTGGTGAAGTAAAAGTGACAAACATTGTGAGGATTTGCTGCTTTTGTTTGTCTTGAGTGATCACAGACATTTGGGTTTTGGACTGTTGTTAAAATAGGGCACTTGAATATGTCCTATTCAACTCTAGGGAATTTGTTTTTTGGAGAAATTGTGATTTTGTACCATTTTCTGGCATCTTATAGATGAAATGATTAATTGATTAATTTAGAAAATACTCGGCTGATTAGTTGATAATACATAACATAAAAACTATTTAGCCAAATCTAGCTGTAAAGAGTTGTAACTGCATGCAAATGTAAGTTTAAAAAAGAAAAAGAAATCACAGCTGTAATTAGAAGAGTACTGGCACAGCCCAAAGACAGAACAACAGTATTTAGGAAACATGTATCTGAACAATATCACACTTACAGACCTGAATTACAGTTACGACTCCCACATTACAGTTACAGTTCCTGCTTTACAATTATTGATTTGTTTGATGGTTCTTCACCGTCTCTTTACTTTTTATGTCTATTCATTTTCTTATTGGATGGCGTCCAGTCCAGGCAGAATCATAAGCACAACAAAACCGACCACATTCATGGTAGATATTTAGCATTTTGAATGATATATAAGCCTTGCAATTATACACTCAAACTTGCACTGAAACAATAGTAATTACACAGTTGGAGATCGGAATCCTGTCATTTTGTCCGGTGTCATATTTTGGCTGAGTTACTTTGATGGCTCAATTAAACTGCATAAAGATGAAAGGTTGCAGCTTACCCCTTGGTTTTTCATTACTAGTTATGTAATACTAGTGGATCATATAGCTCATATTTTAGGGCTGTCCCCTGCCAAGGTAACAAAACTTACTGAATGATTTGTTGAATCTCGGAAAGATAACTGTCCTATGAAAGTTTTTGTTATATGAGTAGTTGCATGTTTTGTAAAGCTTGCTGTGCTCAGATTTTACAATATGATGGACGCAGCAACTCAGCTCTATGAAGTGTTTAAATAGCACATTTATGTTTTCAAATCTGCTGTTGCCATGAAATAGGATTAAATGGAATGGAGACCACCTCTGCTCTAGTGTAGGAATATGTCAATAGGCCCATGTCTTTATTACAGTAAATTACCATAACATCAGATAGACCTGCTACCCTGTTCTGTAGAGTAAATGTCCTGGATTTTTCCTCTGGCACTGGGGAATAGACAAACCTTGTTTGTAAATATAAACACAGCACAAAAGGAAAACACAAGAGATAACATAATAATACTAAACTTATTCAGCATCATTATCTTATACAAACGCAAACATTTGCAAAGTGTAAAAAAACAAACAAATCATCTCAGTGTCTCGGTATAAGAATATTTTTGTTGCGTTAACATGACTTATTTTAAATTATAACAGTATAACAAGTCATTTCATTAGAATGATTATTTTTTCTCAGTAAATAAAGATTATGTATTAAACTATGATTGTATGAGAAGACTAAAAACATTTATTCAGAGAGATGATTATGGTATAGGAATTGAAGAAATGATTCTCTGACAGAACTGGTACACAAGAGGCATACAAGTAGGCCTACTACATAAGATACTTCACAAGGCTATTTATTGCTCTAACATGTAAAACAAAAGAGAGTCAATAGAAAATTGCAGTGTCAGAAACGTCCAGAGCAATGACAGGAAACAAAGCCATAACACTTTAGTGTGTATTTTATCAATGTCCTGAAATTGAATCAAGCTTCAAATTACTTTTAAAAAGACTACAGCATTAATAAAGTGATCATCATATTACTTTTAGTTCTGCACATAGTTTACCTAAAAAATAATTACAGTTAAAGATACCAAAAAATTTTGATGATTCCTGCTGCTTTTTGCAGTGGATGGTGAATGTCTCGAGAAAATGTGATTGTAGTCAAGCCTGAAAAAAATAAGCCTAACTATTATTATTCATGTATATTTATTTGTACATTAATACCTCAAGTATGGAGGGGAAATATGAAAGCAATCACAAAACACACCCATTTTATTATTTATTTTTCACAAAAGTAGTTGATTTGTATAAACTGTAGTAAAAAAAAGTGTCCCTGACTTTCACCAGCTCCTTGCCTGATGCATAAAGAAGCAAGCAGAATTTAAAAGCTGTCTGTGGTGACGCTGATGACCTGCGGCTGCACTCTGTTCCTGTTACAGTTGAAGAGCCAGGCTGCCCTCCTGTGGCGATAGCGCTTAGACAGAAGCACATAGAGCACAGGATTGACACAGGGGTGCAGGTACTGGAGCACAGTGCAGATAAAGTAGAACATCTCCCAAGCCTGTCCATGGCGATACAGCCCCAGGTACACACACAGCTCCAGCACATAACCAGGCAGCCAGCACACTGAGAAGGTAGCGGCAGCCAAGAACACCATGACGGAGGCTCTGCGGGTGTTCCTGGCGCTGGACACCGACATTACAGGGCTCTTGTGGAGGAAAAGAGCCAGACGGACATAGTTGAAGGCGATGACCAGCATTGGAACAAAGTAGTAAAGTACAAACTGGCTTAGGACCACTTGGTAGTGGTGCTCATGAATGGTTGGAAGGCAGAATGTGAAGTTTGCCAAGCTTTGGCCCACACTTTCTTTGGTAGCAAACATACGCAGTGGCAGGCTGATGAAGAAGCTGAGGGCCCAGACCAGAACAAACATGAGGATGACCAGGTCCATGGTGGGTGGCTGGTATGGGTTAGTGATGATCATAGCACGGGTCATTGACACAGCACATAGTGAATAGGTGCTGGCTGCCAGGCTGAAGGCCAGCAGGAACTGGTAGATCTTGCAGGAGGTGTCCCCCAGAGGCCAGGAGTAGCTGACAGCAGAGTGCAGGGTGAAGGGGATGAGCAGGAGGGTGAGGAAGTCGGCCAGAGTCATGCTGAGTAAGAGGATGTCAAGGCAGTTCTTACGTAATGTGTTGTACTTGGCAAACAGAGAGAAGACCAGCAAGTTGGCACAGAGTCCAATGCCCAGGATCACTCCACAGGTACAGGCAAAGATCAGCCCATAGGTATTGGGAACAGCCATGTTATCACCGGCTTGACATCACCTAAAAAAAAGATTAATTCATCTTTTGTGTTTTGGATTAGTCAAACAGAAGGATTAATATACAACCATTTTTAGTTATTTGTGATTGTAATTTTTGCTAATTGCAGCAAATGCGATAATTTTACGTTTTTCCTTGACATGTGGTAAATTTATTGTCTTTCAGTTGTGAATTGTTGGTTGGAGAAAAGACATTGGGAGACATTACCTTGGGCTCTTTTTTTTCTGACAAAACAATTTGTTAATCTGGAAAATAATCAGCAGATTAATCAGCAATGGATATGATCATTTCTCCTGGTGAAAGAGTAAAGTTATATTTTATATTGCTGAATGATAAAACACAAGATCACCAAAATATAAGGCACATAACAACAATGTGCTGTCTGCTTAGGAGCAAAATGTCTTTTGATTAATATTTTAAGACATAACTGACTGCTGCTGTTAGCTATATTGTCTTAATACATTTCATAGCATTTTAAAATGGTGCCAGATCCATCATTTTCACAAACTCACCATCGTCTTTCCTCAAAGCAGTATCTTCCAGTTCATGTTTGCGATTGAACTATCCTCATCATTTAACCTGGAGTATTCTCTTTTACTGGTGCCCATCCTGTTAAACTGGACTAAAGAAGGGAGAGGTGGTAGCCTCTCAGGACTCATTACAAAGTACGATTACTGATTGTGGAGGGAGGAAAGGCAAACATCACTTGGGTCAAATTGATTCTGGTTGACTAGGTTTAAAGAGGAACGGCCTCTGACCAGCTGCTGTTTTGTTATTATGAGAGGATGTATGTGTATCTTTAATATATTTAGTTTTTGAGTTACTTTTTTTTAAGATACATCTGACATTTTGAACTTTGTTCGATGTTGATCTAACTTGTTTGTGTATATGAAATCTGTTTTTTGACTCTGTGAAGTTTAGTAGAAATACTGTTTGTCAGAACTTGAACTGACCTTTCCTGACCTGTAACCCACCCCACCCCCACCCCCACCCCCCCGTGGAGGTGTTTTTGGAAATTTCATTCACACTATATGAATTATGTTTAAAAATCAACACCCCTAACCACCATAAGATGGTCACTCTCAGAAAAAAGTCCAGTCAATTGATTACATTCTGTGTTCCTCCTCTTCTCTGAAGATATTAATGTCTCTCTCCATTGTTTGATTGATTTCTTTAGTGTGAGCTGCAGGCTCCTGACAGCAGCTTTATCAGGCTTTCCACAGCATTTATGACTCTGTGTCAGCTAATGGCCTATGGTGTACACTACTGCTCTTAGCACAGGATATAGCTGACGCTGATGCATTTGCTATCCCCTCCATTACCAGTTTCTGTGCCGTTCAGTCAGCAGCTGTTAAAAATGCCACATGTTCTCAAGTGGGACATTAACAGCTTCACTGTGCTCTGTTCATGCTGAAAAGTCAACAAAAACATTGATGTTTTCACTGTTGAAACCCAAAACCTTTGCAGTACATTTTTTTTTTAAATTGACCCGAATACACTTTCTTTTCTCTCAGCAGAAAACCTCTCATCTATAGCAAAGGTTAAAGATCATGATAAAATATACAAACCAGTACCACAAAAACTGAGATGAAGCTGATGACTTGCTCTAAGACAGCAGGACAGAAACTTCCTGTCAGGCCCATTTTCATTAAATCACCCTGTTGCCTTTTTTTTCTACCTATTTCCATCTTAAACACTCTAATTCTTCATCAAGATGAGCACACAGGTGTACTCCTTATCCAACTTCAGACTTTATTCATGTTGCAGCTTAATCTGCTCCATAGTGATTCTTGTTGTATTGCTTTGTAGTGTATAATTTTATGCACAATAAAGCTGAAATAATTAGTTGATTGAACGATTAGTTGAGCAACAAAAAAAACAGTTGCCCAGTATTTTGATCTTTTTTTAAAACTCACTCTCCAAGCAAAAAGCAAAACATTTACTGGTTCCATCTTGTCAAATGTGAGGACTTGCTTCTTTTCATGTTTTCTGGTTGTCTGTTTGGCCGTCCGAAATTCATGAATGCGATATCTTAGGAATGCCTGGAGGCGATTTAATTATATCTCACACAAACGTCCCCTTGGACTGTAGGATGAAATAATTTTAGGTTTTTGGTCAAAGGTCAAAGGTCACTGTGGCCGCACAAAACAAGTTTTTGGCCATAACTGAAGAATTCATATGCTAATTTTGACAAAACACAAATTCCCATCAGGATAAAATGATGACGCAATGACAGTTATATCCTAAAGGTCAAAGGTCAAATTCACTGTGACATTGTAATTTTCTGCAAAAACACTTTTCTGGCCATTATTCAACACTGTAACTCAGGAACAGAAGAAGAGATTGTGACCATATTTCACATTCAGTCAGATACTGAATTGGTGACACGAATCTTAGATGCCCATCTTGAATCTGTAATGATTTTGTAGATCTTCTGCTCCTGGACTGATATGGATGGAAATTGAAACTTGACTAGTTGGCAGAAGCATACAACCACAAGGCAGTAATTCTAGTTTTTTCTTGATAAGTAAACTGAATATGTTTGTGTTTTAGAGTGTTAGCTAGACAAAACAAACAATTTGAAGAGGTCAACCTGGACTGTTTGTGGTGTGCATTTTTCTTTACATTTTAAAGGCAAAACAAATAATTGATTAATTGAGAAAATAATGAGCAGCTTATCTATAATGACAATGATCAATAGTTTCAACCCTAGTCCATATCAACTTCAGTTTTTAAAAACTGGATAACTATTTTGCAGATTTGTCTGCTTTGCAATCAGTCTCTTGTGCTGTGTAGTTCATCATTTTATACACATTAAGAACTAACAGAGAACTAGTGTTCAGTGTTCTGTTTTGGCTCAAGGAGGGCTGAGAGGTTCAGTTACGCCTGAGACCGCCAGTGCTCAAAATATACTTGTAATGCATTCAAGGGACAGACAAGCTTTAGACTTATAACAAATGATAAATGATCTCATTACATTCATTTGACAGATTATTTTGTCCAACACTCATTGGGAGCAGTTTGGGGTTCAGTGTCTTGTTCAAGGACACATTGACACCTGGACAGCAGGACCTGGAGATTAAACCATCAGCCCTACCATTAATGATTGATTCTCTTTACCAACAGAGCTACTTAGTATAAATGGCAAAATTCAGTCAGATATGACTGGTGAACAAAGACACCATGAATCAAAAATATTTCTAATGGCTACATTTTTAATGTTTGATTAACTGGAAACATGTACAGTATGTTCTCAGTGCAAGTGAAGAACATTAAGTGAGTCTGACAGCCCCTGGCACAGGCTTGTTCTATAAAAATAAACTATAATGTAAAATGATGAGAGTGGGTTTGATGAAGCATCCAATAAGTTACAAGTCCATGAGGGATCTAAGGTGGGAAAGGAAAGCAGGACCATCAAAAAGAAACATCAAATTAAAACTCAACCACAAAAGAACATTTACAGGATATAACTAAAGTGCATTATGGAATTTAGTCAGCAGCACCATGATACATTCACAAAATAAATACACACTTTCAAAGTGAAATAAATTATGGCAGAACAGTTCGAACAGATGTATTGATTGAACAGTATGTTTGTAACTATAAGTCCACGATAGTCAACACATATAGAGCCAAACAAAAGTAGACCACTCAGCATCCCGATTTTTGTGAAATTACATTATATTTAGGCAATAAATACTTCCTCCTGTGCTCTACTTGTGCACACTGTTTAGAGATGATAACATATGCATTGTTTTGAATTGAATCAGGGTTACAGAGGCAGAAAGATTTTCCAAATAAATATGGACCAAAGGTGTTGGATGATGAAGCTCCAGGAAGTATGAGATTGTTTTAAAACACAACAATACACACGTAGCAAAATATTATCATACAAGCACAGCCCCGTGCCCTTGATATAACTGTGACTGAGTCAGCCGTGGTTCAAGTCTGTCAGACCTCAGTCAAGCTGGAACTGTGTCAGTGTCTTAGTGTGGTACCATATAAAGGCTATTAGGAGTCTCTCAGCCAGGGTACCGCATCCTTTATGGCTCCTTTGTTGTGACAGACCGTGCCCGCCTCCGCTTCTTGTCATTCTCTCTGCGTCGGCCTAACCTCACCTTTTTTTTCCTCTTGGTGGCCACTTTCAGCGGCTGGTCCTTATAAGCAAGAGCCTTGTTGGTCTCCTGTGGCAGATTAGGGCCCTCTCTGTCCAGCCTGAACCTGTCAGGGAGATTTTTGGTTGCCCCTGGGGGCTTCTGGTGTAGAGCATTCCCACTAAAGGTTTGGCTTGGGGTTCTGCTCTGCACAGGTGGCGCTCGCTCATCAGCTGTGTGCACCTCCTCCAGCAGCTCCTGCAGCCACATGCGACGCTTGAACTCCTGCAAGGAGCGGCCCTTGTCATGCATAAGCTGGGCGTGGCTCACTGACCTCCTCCTTAAAGCAAAACAAGGGAGACAGACTCAATCAGCATGTACTGAAAACAGAAAGTGGAGTAAAAGTTTCTTTTTAGATTTGAAACGAGGTTCCTAAAAAAAGAATCATGTATGATTAGAGCTGTTGGAGTTCATGGTTGACTTTTTCTTAGTCTGTTAGAAATCTGTTTTAATTTCTGTTGTTCTGTCTGATTTTTTCTTAGATTTCCACTGAAGCAAGCACATTTCTCTCTTCTTTTACATTTTGTCCCTTGTTGTAATTTCATATGATATTGTGGCGTCCAGTTTATGTGTGGAACAGTTTTAGAAGTGTTGGCAGCTGAAATTCAAGGTCAGGCTCGATGAAACCTCAGTACAGTAGGTGGCAGCATAAACAAGTTTCTGAGAGCCATCACTAGTCTGAGCTGAAGACCCCAAAAAAGCCAGAGCTGAAACAGAAAACCTCCTCTACCTAAATTTAATCTGTACAGGTAAACTGTGGTTGTGTTTTCTAAATCAGGAAACAGGAATATTTTGTTTCATCATATTTAAATATGAACTAGTCCTTAATTTTCAAAGTTCCATATTGCATAACATTTAACTATTTTTCTGTGCTTTTCAAAATCAATGTAAAAAATAACTCACGTTCTGCTACTAAGTGCATCAATTGGTCTCCCATCAAGAGTCACTGGGGAGCACAGCAAGAACACAGCCAGACTCCACTGATGAAGCATGACTATAGAGCACATCCTTAAGCAAAAGATCTGAAGAACACAGGAAATATTATATCAGTCACTTTACTTAATTAAGAAAAACTTTGTTTTATTAATTAATACTAAATTGTTTATCTGCTTTTAAATATTTTATCTGTCTAGCAGATAAATGACAGTTCCTGAGTAGGTAAGATCTCCCAGGTGGCATTACTTGAGCCAAAAAACAGTTTATTAAAGTTAAGAGGAAACTTTAAGACTTACATGATGTGAATTTGTACAATGAAAATCCACAAAAAGGTCAGTCTGCAAGCTCTTTAGAGATGATCTTGTTGCAAAAATTAATTTACCAACCAAAAAAAAATTTTTCTGCCATATACAATTTGGCCAGTTCAAAACGTGTGTCCAGATCCATTGGTGTGAAGGCAGCCTGGGGAAATCCCCCGTCAGTCTGCTCCATTCATTTGCCTCCCAACAGTGTGTGTTGAGCTATTTATTTCTCCCCAGCGTCCCAATTAAAAGAGAGATAAAGATAGAAAGAGCAGCAGCAGCCCATCAGCTGCAGAGCTGCCACTCCACTCGATCCTGTAGTAATCTCATGAAGAGTAACACCGAAGCATCTTCTCTGGTGGCCAGAGGCAAGAGCAGAGCTGAGAGGGTTTTTCAGTCCAGCACTGTGAGTGAGCCTGTGTGAGTCTGCCTGAGAGAGGCACAGAGAGAAAGTCAAACTCCTCTTTGGGTGAAGATGCAGGCACTACCTTAGCCTTTACCCATTAAGTCCAGTCCTAACACCCTCCCAAAAGTCTCAACCCTCGCCTCTCTCCCTCCCCCCAGCCCCTCACACACACCTGCTGTGACAAGAAGGTGGCGCCCATGCAGCATCCTAAGAAACATATAACAAAGCATACTTAACATAAGCTTGGAAAAATGTAATTTTTAATCAGTTTCACATTATTTTAGCAGCAGTTTCTAAATTAAGTCTATGAATAACTCCATCATAATGAGGTCAGAAATGACAGGTGTGCACCAATGGAGGTAATCATGGGTTACCAAGCGGAGAGTGTACAGTAAAAGGGGAGGGGCAGGGTTACTCCAAAGTAAACAGCCAGGCCTAACCACTTTCCCAGGGGAGAATGACCATAACCTCAGAGAAACCTAACCCACAGCCTCTCACTGCAGACCTTTCAATTCACCTCCACTCTGCCTCAGCAAACCAGCTCACCACCGAATGGTTACAGTGGGCTGTGAGGTATCTCTGATATTCAGCTAATAAGGAAAGCGGAGAGCTTTGCATTGAGGCAGCCATAGACAATCCCAGGCTCACTGTGTATGTTTAGGCACTGAACATATTCATTTGGCCACATTTGAAATTTTATTGAAAATGTAATAAATGCACTTACTAAAGGTCAGTAGTCTAATGTAAGAGGTAGCTCTGGGGCTAAAAGTGCATGTATTTTTAGTATCACAGTGACTGACAGAATGCTACATACTCAAGTGCACTAGCATGTGCATAGGGGATAGATGATTTTATTTATTTATATATATTGTTGTCATGTAATGCTTTACAGTTGAACATGCTTCATTTTTAAAAAAGTACTTTAATTATTTTATTTGCAGTTTTATACTACATTTCACTGTAATTTGCAGTTGATTGGTTTAGAAATAAAATACATTTTTGTTGTAATAATGTGTAGCTGCAGTTGGACATATGGAACTTGGTAACTAAGTCACCTAGTAATTTATTGTTACTAGGAAGTAAGTTGTAATGGCCCTTTCATATGATTGGTAATCAACTGATTGGGCACCTTTTTAAAATAATTTTAATAATAAAATAAAATAATTAAAATAATTAAAATAACTTGACCAAGACCAAGAACAAGAAGCTGTTCGTTGGCACAGCAGTGCTTTGAGCGCTAGCTAACATGCTCACAATGATAATGTTACCATGCTGATGCTGAAGTGTAATGACTACCATGTGCACCCTCTTTGTTAACATGTTCTAACATTTGTAATTAGCACTAAACACAAAGTACAGCTGAGGCTGATACCACAGTGCTGGACAAATTAGAATTTTGAATTGATGAAGGTTCTTGATGGAAAGTTTAGGGATCACCAGAGTCATTACAATTCATCATGAGGGACATGAATGTCTTTAACAAATTTCATGGCAATCAATTCAGTCAGTAGCTGTCAAAATGTTTCTCTCAAAACCACAAATTTCAAACTCATGCTGGTGCTATAGGAAAAGCCAGAGGATTTTCAGGATTCATCTGCTGGGGACTGTGAATGTTTGTACAGAAGTTGGCAATTCATCCAACAGCTGTTAAGATAGTTCAGTCTAGACGAAAGAGGACCAGCCAGTTGACAATGCTATCCCTAGAGCCACACTGCTAACATGTCTTCAAATTGATGTCTTATATAAGACTCTGTATGTTGTCCCACCTGTGAAATCCTGAGTCACACAGTTGGCTAAGTCTGTCTACAACATTCAAAGTGAGTTGAATGAGTTTGTTCAAGTGATCTCTGTGTGAAATGTAATTGGACTCGAATGAAAGATAACAATTAATATGGTAATGGATATTACTCTATGTGTGTTCAGTGAGTCTCTCACTTGTGGTTAGTCAGTTCAGGTTTGGCAGCAGACTGCTCTCAACCCAGTTAAATGTTCCTGTGATTTATTCTGGGTCATGACCCATCACTTGAAAAACAGTTGAACAGCCTGTGCTGATAAAGTCAGAGCATTTGTGAATAAATTCGGCCTCTGTACCAGTTACCAATTTCCTACTTATTATACTTAACACTTAATCTTCATGATCCATTATTAGCGTTGTGGCTCAATGTCTGCCTGTCACTTGGTCAATCAGTTGGTCCACCACTCAACATATACCGTAGCTCAACAACAACTGAATGGATTGCCATGAAATTTTGTACAAACATTCATGTTCCCCTCAGGATGAACTGTAATCACTGTGTTGATCCCCCTGACTTTACATCTGGCACCATCATCAGGTCAAAATTTTAATTTGTCCAACATAGTATGACCAAATACCTGCAAAGCTAGTGACATTCCCCTCAGCTGTTCTGTGTTTGGTGCTAATTAGTGAATGTTAACATTCTGATATACTACACTAAAATGATGAACATGCTAAACATCAGCACGTTAGCATTGTTATTGTCACCATGTTAAGAAATTTCTGTAGTTTTTTGTTTTTCCAAGCGTTTTGCTCAAAGCACCACTGTGCCTATCTACAGCCTCACAGAGATGCTAGCATGGCTGCAGTCCTCAATTTTGTCATTTAGATTTTTTGATCAGCTTTGGAAAACTCAGTATTACATGGTAGAACTCAGGGGCATACCTGCTATATCCCTGCAATTAGCCCACATTACATTATTATAAACATTATTAAACAGTTCTTGTCGTCTCTTTTCTGGTTGTCATACCGTCCTTATTACAATTTGGCAAAGTCTAACATTTTGCATAAATATTGTAACAGATAAATGTTTTAAAACAATAATTCTGCAATATTAACTCTCTTTCTGCTATAATGTAGTTACATTTTCCTGCATGGATCAATTTTTCTGATTCTGATTATGAAAACACAGTGCCTCTTTGCCTATTTTTAGAGACTCATTGTTAAAATTGTTAGTGTGATGATTAACATGAATGCAGCCCATTCAAAATCCTGAGTCATTTCTGTGGATACTGTACCTACTTGCCCTGTATTACTGGATGGAATAACTTGCATTTCTCCTCATGAATAAAACTCATAAATTATTTCTGTAAGCTGTGATGATTAGTAGAATCACTTTAGGCTAGACTGTAGAGCAGTTGGTGGTAAATTACTTAATAGAGGGCTCAGTATTTTATAAGCAGTCATGATTCAATTCAGCAAGGGGTCCAGAAGGGGTTTGGGGCTGGGACAAATATATGGCAGACCCCCTTGCTGTCTCCAAAACTCAGCTTTCTTCTGTTTCCAGTGAGTCTGCCTCAAACTTCCAACACTTTAACATTCGGTAGGGAAAAAATACCTCATTTGATTCCATTCTGCAAAGACTTTACCTGCGAAAAAATATATAAAAAAATCCCATTTCCTGGCAGACAGCAGCATATGGAACGGGAGCCAGGAAAGCTGCTTTTGATTCATGCTAAATTGCACTCTCAACACAGAACAGTATTCCTGTCCGTTTTTCATCCTTTTCACACTGCACTTACTTCACATTCACACGTACAGTACAGACCATATACACACCCACCCACCCACCCTGGTTTCAAAGAATTTGTACCCTCCTGTTCTCAGCAACCAGCTCATACACACTCTGCATCCAGAGAAACACCCTCATTTCATGTTTGAATTCAGAGTTCAGCATCTATTTTTGGATGTGTTGTACCAATTCCCTATATTGGCCCGCCCTATTATGTCATAAATCCTGGCTTTAGTTGCAGTAACAGTTCCTGCTTTTGTTGTGGAGTTACGTTCAGAGTCAATGTGTACTTGGCATGTGCCTTATGATTCTGTTTGTGCCAGTAAATCAGTTTTAATTCCCACACAAGTCACAGTCTGATGCTGTCAGTATCCTCTATTATTATTTTATTGCTATGTCAATACAGCACCACTCCCCTTTAACTCTGAACACTGCTCTAAGTGAATTTTGAACATTGAAGGAAAGTGAAAAGTTAAGACATGTAGACTAAAAAGTATAAATAATTCTGTGTAGTTTCTGTTGAACATGACAACTGACAAATGTCATCTGTAACCATATATTTAGCTGCAAAGAACAGAATCAGAGGTTTTACAGTGTATTTGATAATGGTCTTTTTATGATGCAGTCAGGGCTTTGATCGCTTGGCCATTTGTTCACATGAGAACTTCAGGTTTGTTATCCTGGAAAACCTCAGTTGAAAAATGAGTTTTGCAGAGTTACTTTCCCTCCTTAATGGTTTTTTAACGGCGAGTTACTGTACGGGCCGTTTCAGTTAGTTCATTTGAGGCATGCTTTATAATGTCGTATTGTGGGCAGTTGGAAGAGTGTACTGCTAATCATTCACACCTACCAATCATAACTGTCATCCCAGGAATGCTCTTTATTCGCCCTTACCTTCTTCTGGGTCAGCTATTTTCAACAGCTCAGCTGCTGAGGCAGCATTTTTATATAAAAGCTCAGGAGACGAAATTTAAAATTGATGCACTCTGCTTTCTTTTCAGTTGGTGGTTTACTGGTGCTTAAAATGTGTCACTTTTTCAAGAGCTGGATTTGCTGCATTAAACCTGGGCGCTCGGCAGTGACATGTAGAGGATAGAGAGCTCTTCATCACATTTGGGACACAGCAACATCATGCACTGAAATACAGTAAAAATAAACATTTTACTTTGAACTGCTGTTAAAATGCTTTGATCCCCAGCTGACGTTATTTATATAGTGATTTATTTGGTTAGATGGCAACCTCTGGAAATGGAAATCAGTTGTCTGAGCTTTCCATGAAATCACTGCAAGGCTTTTGTATGTGCTGAGGCTGCAAAGTGCTGTTTATCTGTGGGTTGAAACAGACCTGTGATCAAAACATATTTTCAGGTGTTTTAATATTTTTTTGATCACCTATCATGTTACTAAAGTTCAATACAACGACTGAAAAAACTCTATCTGCCGAGAAAGACTCATATGGGAAAAGCTTTTTGGCTACAACACATTTTTCATTAACTTTTAATTGAATAATGAATTAATGCAAGTATTTGAATGGTTAAATGAAGTCATGATTACATATTCTTTATTTGTGAAGTGTGTAGTTTTGTGCCAAAATATTTCCTGATTGCTTTGTGCTGTGGTTTGTTACTTAATTCAAATGTAGCATCCAGAATTATGTAAACATGTATGAAAGAGAATATTAGTCTCCTTATTCTGTTAAAGTGACAATAATCAATATTAATATCTCAGTGTATCAAATGTAATGTGAAAGTAGTCGCCCATAGTGATGAACTGTCAGAGAATTATCTCTTGAATCTGCAGCTCCCTCATTTCAGCTCATTGTGTAGCTGTCTGGTCTGTAACTGTACTGTGTTGGTTCACTCTCACTGCTCTCATCAGTTCTCATAACATCCCTGTGTCACCTGTGTGTTTGTTTGTTTTTTTGTTTGTCAGATGGATTATACAAAGTGCTCAACCAGTTTGCACCAAACATAGACTTATTCACATTTATACGTTTTCCTTTTTAAAAATAGCGTTTTCAAACAAATACAATCTCTGTCCAGACAAGCGTTTTAGCTCGGTATCAGAAATGATCGCTGTCCAGACTATCACACCTGAAAACGCACACATACCTGAGCAATCACATACACTGGGCATGCATAAGCTGGTGTAAACAGGAAGCAGATTGTCTACTCTGCAGTTGATAAGTTGCAAAAAATCCTCAAACGAGGAACAGCAAAGAAAGTTGCAGTGTTAAAATGCAGAATTTAACTCCTCAACAGCTGCTAGCAAAAACAACAAGGTCAGTAACACTTGTTGTTTATTATCCGTGTTGAATTCACCACTGGTATTGGAGGCTGATCAGAACCAATCAGGGAGTGCCCTTGGGTATCTGTGTCATCGTTTCCAATGATTTCCGTTTTTGTCTGTACAGAGTACAATGCAACCCTGGAGTTTTCAAACTAAAATGAGGCCAGCAGTGTTTCCAATTCTCAGTTTTCAGTGCTCAAAAACGGCGGAGTAGTGTGGTTGGGAGGTGAAAACATAGCAAAAGAAATGCATTTTAAAACAAAAACGTAGTAGTGTGGACATAGCCAGGGGTGCCACATGGCCAGGGAAGAACCCTTTAAATTTAGCTGCCGATAAGGGGCAGATCTAGGAATTTTTCATCACTTTCCCTAACATTGTGAGATAGGGCTTTTTTTTTTTTTTACATTTTTGTCAATTTCCCAGGAAATAATGTATGAGTCAAAAGTCATATACATCATATTAATGGTGTTGGAATCTATGACTTTATACAGTTTCGTTTGATCCAGATAATAATCTGGATTGTTTGGCCTTGGCGCAGGTATGTGCTCCACTGAGTGCCATTCAGCTATAAAACAGATATTACCTCAGGAGTTGGTAGAGACCAAAAACAGAGGTAAAAGAGTGAATATTGGACTTGCACTGATCAGGTGGACACAAACACGTTTCCAAATGAATGATAACTTTGATTCATAACTGGCAGATGTGTAAAAAAGCAACTGTTTGCTAACAAGTTTACTATATCAACTTAAAAGATGATGATACTGTATGTCAGTGCTGTGTTCACAACTTGTTTCTGCTGCTGCCTAGTGGCCAAATAAATCTTGCCGGAACCCGAGTGGGTGTCTTCAGATTTTTTTCTGTCTGACTGGCAATCTAAAACCCCATAATGTTCAGTTCACTATAATATATGACAAATAACAGCAGCAAATCATCGCATTTGAGCAGCTGGCTAGTTGTTCCAGGTGTATAATTTTCAAAGAATTCATAAGGAAGATTTTGAAATATTTAATGAGGGCACCAGTAAAAATGTTGCCTCTGTTGGTCACGGTTCATCAGTGCCCAACCTGGATCCACTGGTGGATGTAACTGTTATCTATTGAGGGAATGTATTTCTCACACTTAAAACAATAATGTTTAGAACAACATTTTCACTGACACAGCTATTGTATACATACATGTAAATTTACAGGTTTTAAGTTGATGTTTCCAACAGTAAATGCAGACTTTTAGGTTCTGAGCCACAATGCACAATGGGCAGTTTAGTCAGGATGTCAGAGAAGGGTCACCGTTCCACACTTTAAGAGGCGTACATCCTGAACATTACCTAATTCCTGCTCAGGGTTACCCAAACATGGCCTCCTTCGTCACGCATTTATTTGATCTGAAAGTAGCTGCAAGATTTGTCTGTTTCTGTTTCTGCTGCTTGATATATGATAATCCTCCTCAGGTAATGCTTTGGAGCTGATTTCTTATTTACAACTATATTTCTTCTAATGTTAACCATAAATGTCAAGCTCTTGGAGACAGTGAGTCGGGGGAGGTCCTACCAGGACAAAAGCATGTTGTCCAGACTCAGTCTAGAGCACAGGTACATTAAATCATTATTTTTCAGACAGGAAATATCTGCCACTGGACATTTTGCCTGTAAAATGTATTTCTAAGATGAAATGATTCCTGCCTGGCACAGCTCTACTCTCATCCGAAATGGAGTGTTTTTACACTCATCTATTCAATGTTAGAGCTTGTTTGTAGTGAAAACCTTAAATGTTGTTCGTCTTATGATTAAACCGTGTGTTTGATCATGCCCTAGATGTGATTCAAAAAGCAGAAAAACAAGTCCAAAGCGTGAGTCTTTGACCTGGCCTTATGAGGCGCCCACCACATTAGCATTTCTCTCCTGGCAGATGTTGTTGGTGGGGTGTCTGACTTTGGCCAGCCTCTCTGCAGTGGCCCTGTGCTCTAGGCTCCTTGCTCCTTACTCGCCCCCCAAACCCAAACCACAAGCTGCCCCATGTCTGATGCCCCCCTCTCACTCTCCTGACCTCAGAGGCAAGACCCCAGGCCAGCTGGACGAATCCTGAAACCCCACACAGTCACCACACAGCCACCACCAATAGCCGCCACCCTCCTGCCCCTGACCTATCACCCAAAACATTACCATAAACTTCTGCCTAGCTGCCAAGCAACACACACAGCAGAGCTTACAGTGAGACTCTGCACTGCTCGTCCATGTAAAGATAGCTTGTCTGGGGCAGAAAGTGGAGCTGGTGGAGAAGGGTAAGCGCTCTCGGTTATGATGTGCATTTTACACACGACATAAAACCTACTGTGGTGTTTTATGTTTTGTGGCTTGTGGTGATGCCGTGGCATTGCCTGTGGAACAGACTCCTGCCCGCTGCAACAACTACTGTGCAGTATTTGAGGCTGATGAAAAATGTGTCTGCCAGTGTGTTAACCGTTTTGAAACATGCCACAAGTCTGCGTGCTCCACGTCTCTAACTCACTTGACAAATCGTGCCATTTCGCATTGCCTCAGCCTCGGCGAAAATTGAAGAATCAATAGAGGTCTGATTGAGAAGACCACACACACATGGTGTTACGGTAATGACGGGCTGAGTCTGTTTGTTTGCTCAAGTGAAGAGCAGGCTCAAATCGTTAATGAGTGCTTTGCGTCCAGCGTGTAACCACAGCTAAGCCAGTGGGTCAACAAGGTTGGCCAGACTAACCACTGTGTGTGTGGTGTGGTGTGGTTTGGTGTGGTGTGTGTGTGTGTGTGTGTGTGTGTGTGTGTGTGTGTGTGTGTGTGTGTGTGTGTGTGTGTGTGAGAAAGAGAGAGAGAGAGAGAGAGAGAGACTCTGTGTACATGTTTCTTCATGTCTTTGAAAAGTTAAAAAAATTGTTCACATGAAACTGAAGTAATATTATCAGACTTCTTTGTTTTCCTTGCGAGTCTAAATTTGCTCTTACGTCATCTATAAGTACTCGCTGTAATGTTTCTATATTTAACATCATTCTATATTTACTTGCTCCAACACACTGATACTTGTTGATTATTGTTTTCCCAGTGAAAAAATATATCTACAAGACATTTCACTGAATATTTAAACACTGAAAAAAATGCTTCAGTTGAAATTTCCAAATCGTTATAATGCATGGTCTGAGCCAAGTGCACTTCACTGACTCAAAGCTGATCCATTTACTGTAAATGAGCTTGTCTCTGTTGGTTTCCTGACCAATTACTGTACAGTGAACTTAGGTCCTCTATTTATTTATCCATAGGTTATTTTAAATGGACTGCACTCAATGCAGAGGTCTTGTTGAGCGGTCTTGTTCTCCCAGCCTGCCCTGGGACATGCTAGCAGCGCTTGGCAGACAGACACGGATGCTGAAGGCAGCCTCTGGACAGCTTTATCCTGCGTCGAGCGAGGCCACCCGCTTCGTGTTCACCAGGGCACAGTGACTGGCACGGCGCTCCCGGCCTCAGTTTTCACCTCTCAATTTTCTGCTTCTCCAAGAAAACTGGAGAACACAGTAGACTTTTTAAAGCTCTGCAACCATGAAAGGATATCAAGGCCAACCAGAGAATAGGAAGGCTCAAACTTAGTAGAACACATAATAAGCAAGTGTAGCCTTAAAAAAAATAACACACTGAGGGAAAAAAATAAATAAATTATATACATGTAATTTGAGTGGTGGTCTTAAGTAGAACATGAGTATTTTAAATGATAGACAGAAAAGAAACAATTATATTTATTAATGATTTAATATGTTATGTGATGATTGGCAGTTTTTCTTTGTCTTATGTAATAGTAAACTGAGTTTTATGTTCACAGATTTCAATTTATAGACCAAATGGTACATTTATTAATCAACAAAATTAATATAGTTAATCGATAAAGAAAATAATTGTTAGACATAGCCCTATTGAAGATGCTTATAAGAAGTTTGTTGTGGTACCCTTTGGATAAATCATCATATGGGAGAATCTAATAGAAAAAATGAGAAATGAAAGTGGGTCATTGCAGTGGCAAATGGGATATACAAATGAAATTTTATGGCTGTAGCAAAGCAAATTTGAGAAGGAGACACTTCATTGTCAGAATCACTGGCGCTAAATAATGAAGGGATATGTCATGTTTGATAAGTGATTATTAATTGGTAGGGTTCAGTATGTGGTCTCGTTTAGCCAAACTCTCTTTATAAAAGGAACTGTTAAATCTGCAATATTCAAAGAGAGGATTTGTTATTTTATTGAAAATGCTTTCCAGTTGGTTTATAAAGCTAAAATTGTCAAATGTGGTGAACAGTGACATCATGTCCTTTTATTGAAGGCCACATCTTTCGTTACTGAAGATTTCCCCAAACACAGACAGACAGACATTTAAAATTACATGAGCTCGGTCATCTGAGTATTTTCTCTCTGAGACCCAATAAATGAACCATTATTTATGTCTCTGAAGACCTAAACTAGAGGTCAATGAACTTTCCTAGGAGCAAATAAAAACCATGTCCACTATTAGTGCATTATAATTTGTGCTGCAAATATCCTCTGTTTATTTTCAATAAACAAGAATTTCTTTTTGATGACACAAATAGCTAAATCTGAAAATAAATACAATAAGATGTTTCTTGAAAACAGATGCTAAAACAACAATATAGTTTCTGTGAATGAAAGAAAAACATAAACGTTAACCTGTGGCACTGTGCACAATGAGGTATTAAAGGGGGAGGGTCAAGGACATGCACAGCGTCACTTAAAGGCAACAAAGTTGTGTCCATTGAACTGAGAAAATGCAATAGCACTGTGATTAGTTTGGAATGATTGAAAACACAGGCCAAACAATTACAGATTGGTCCTTTAAAGTTGTTAGTAATGTTCCCTTTAAATCTTTATAAGGCATAGTTTTCAGATTGTTGTGGTCTTGTTGACCTTTGTAGTTGTTGAAACTTGTTCTGTAATTCTATATTTTTAAGAATGGTTCATACAAAGAAAAATATCCCCACCCTCTGAGCAAAACCTCCAAAATAACTTTTTCTTACATAAATTGAAAACACGTGCTCGGCCTTGATGATGTAAATGTTCAAAAGTGTTAATTCACTAATGAACAGTGAGACCATTAGACATTCGATTACATACTCTGGGCAGGAGATAAATCAACACAGTGTAATTCAAACATGGGCTCTGGCCAGGCGGCTTGTTTTCTGTCCGACTGTGGTTTTCCAACAGTCTAAATCCATGAAGCGGATTTGCTCACAACAGCCAACATATTTCTCCAATCTGCATCCCCTTGTAAAGCAAAGGAAGGAAGGCAGAGCTCACAACTGTTTGTTTTGTGCAGCCCACGGTCTCACAACCCTGTAACATAAGGCCAGGCTTTCATTGCCTCCCCACTGCATGAGCAAAAGGGAATTAGCTTTTAAAAGTTTGTTTTGTAAGAGTTGTAAATAAAGCAGCACTGATTCAGACCTAGATCCCCTTTCTCTCAGATGGGGTATGGCTTGTGTGGGTGGCTTTGGAAATACTGAGGCATGCTGAATATGTTTATATTACACTGTCCCCAAGGAGAGCTGAGCTTTGTGGTGCAGATGGATTACAGGGGGAAAAGAGCTGTTGTAGACCTTTAAAGTTCAGTGTTAATGGTGGGAGTGAAGTGGCTGTGTAAGTGTGATGTGTTCATTTCACAGGTCGCTGGCATTTCTGTCCATGTTGGGGAAAGGGGGATTCCCACACCAGCCCAAAAATAATGTTGTTTTTGCTAAGTTTAAGGATACAGTTTACAGCTACACTAATCAATATTTTATATTAAGTGGATCATATGACTACTTGTATGTAAAAGGAATGGCTCATAGTGAGGAACCCACAGTTATCACTTGACTCTACAATTCTCCTCAGCTCTGTGGAGCTTTTTGGGTTCTTTCAGCTCATTGTTTTGGTTTTAAGACCTGCAGTTTTACTGTTTTGGTTCAGTCTCGCCGCTGTCATCAGTGCCATTTCTAGCCACAGCGGGCAGCTGTTTTTAGCAAAGAGCTCTAAAAACTGCACACTGCATGACCAGCACCAAACAGCAGACAGACAAATTTAGCAACTAGCTGGTAAATGTAAATGTAAATAGAGGGTTTAGCAGCTGAAAAGTCAGATATTTCCCTTTAAAAACAACAGTTTGACAAATGTATTTCTTGCCAACAGTTAGATGAGAAAATTGATACAACTGTCATGTCTTTGTAAAAAATATGAAGTTACCGCCAGCAGACAGTGGGAAACGGCTAGCTTGACTCTGTCAGAAAGTAATAAAATCTGCCTGTGAACACGTCACACTAAAGCTCACTAATTAACACTTTATATCTTGTTTGTGTAAGCCAAAATAGTCTAGCACATAACCCTTGTGTAACCACAGTGTGTCTTTTTAGCTAGGCCACAGTAGGGCCAGCCCTATTTTTGCGAATGTTATAGAGTTGAGTGATCACCATCATCAATGGTCAGCCAAATGTCACATGACTGAGATGGAGTTTCCCCATTGGTTGTTGGCCTTTCAAAATGAATTGGCATAAACCGTTTCCATTAGGGGGGCCTTAAAGTCTTAAGTGTTGCCAACTTAGTGCATTTGTTGCTAAAAACACACATAATGACAAATCTGGTGACTTTTTGGACAGACTTTGGCTACAAACCATGCCCTGTTTTTGGACAAACCATGCGTCTGCTCTGTTCAGTGATTGGCAGAGTAGCAGAACAGCAGTTTCTTACCCAGACAGAGGTTGTGCGCGGTGAGAGACAAAATAAGAAAGATATTTTGTCACTTCTAACTTTCTCTCTGAGTGGTCATTTTACAAGTAAATATAGTCAAAATCACAGCACAATCTTTGTCTTTAACATATGTGAAGAGTGATTTTGTCAGACGACGTCATGGTTATAAAATTGTGATTTTAGCAGCAAAGCAGCAGCTTGGAAATGGCTTGGAATGGCTTTTCATTGTCTTCTTTTCGTCTTGTTTTTTGTACAGATTAACCAAGTTATAACGTTTTAATTAGTGAGCTCTAGAGGTGCTGGCAGAAAGCTGCTGTTGGATAGTATTTGGACAGAGCCAGGCTAGCTGTTTCATCTGTCTCCAATGTTTATGCTAAGATAACTAGCTAACTATAGTCTCATATTTAATGTACAGAGACAAGAGTGGGTCTCAATCTTATCATCTAACACTCAGCTAACAGAAATTAAATAAGATTGAATATTACAGTTACAAGGCCAGCAAAACAACTCTAAATTAATGTTAATGTTGCTCCATGTCTGCTTAATGTCAATCAATTATTTGCTAACAAGAAGCTAACATAAAGCTGTTGCATTTAAGCTTGTTCTGCTGCCCCCAAGTGGCCAAAAAATCATTTAACGCAGTAATGAATACTTTGATGAAACAAAAGCCAGATCAGAAAAAAATCACAGGGGGAGGTAAAAACAGTAAAAGATGTCGATAGATTTATTTTAACACCTCCACAGCTGTAGATATCTGTTCCCAATCAGGACTTTTCGTGTAAGGGCACACCAGCCATCCTCTACAATAATGAACCACAGCAAGAGCAGGCCTGTGCTGTGTGTGTGTGTGTGTGTGTGTGTGTGTGTGTGTGTGTGTGTGTGTGTGTGTGTGTGTGTGTGTGTGTGTGTGTGTGTGTGTGTGTGTGGGCGGGCATGCCTGAGGTTGCTGAGCCTCGGCCTTCTCCTCAACATTAATAAGGACTTCCTTCCTACCAGACAGAGTCAAACACCTGATCACTTACCAAGGAGGACATGCCCACGCATCCCTCAAGAGCTGGCAGCCTGCAGCCTCTAATAAGGATCGGCCTGTGTTCTTTAGCTGCCCATCAATCAAAATGTTCACATGTTGGACATCCATACACAAATCATGTTTTCTCTCCGTACTCCACCCGTAATGTGTGTGTTTGTGTGTAAGACTTAGATATCATGGTTGGGAACTATATCCAGAGAGACAGAACAAGAAATAATCCCTCTCATACACACACCACTTTAAAAATTACAACCTTTTCTCCAGTGGCAATAAAGTTTGGCTTCTTTTAAAAATGTCCAGCCAAGATACACCAGGTGAAATGTGCATTTTTATGATGTGCATAACCCGTTATTTTTCCTCCTTAAATATCAGGTTTTGAAATGGTTTTTCCATAATTGAATTAGAGTAGCTAGTCACAACTGACTCAAGAACACATCAACAGAGTTTTCAGCCAAGATGTTGTCAGAGAATTATTCAAAACAAAGCAATAGATAAGTCGCTGAACATAAAATTGTCCTATCTACAGAGCTCAGGGTTGTGACAGTAATCAGAAGTACTCCAGGGGTTACAACTGAAATATCATAATCAAATGATCACTTTTCACTTGATATTAAAGTGGTGTATGTTATCTCAGGTGTTGGGTCTGCATATGTTGTCATGAAAATTGAGATCAGAGTTTCATGGTTCATATTGTGTCAACATACCTCCCAGGAATGTAGTTCTTTAGCAATAGTCAGTTTGTGCTCAGCATATTGAACAGGGACCAAAATATCCTTCCTATTAAGTGGAAACCTAGTGTTGGTCGCTCCTTCAGCCTGGGAGCTTATTACAATGAAATTCAAATATGACTATGACAGACCAAACAACATCATCTGGTCTTTATGTTCTGTACCCAGCAGAATAAACAGATCTAGTACCCACAGTTAAAGTGATTATTTTGTTTTTGTGTTGCGAAACAGACCATGTGTGATGAGACACTGTGATACCAATGGGCATTTCAAGGACAAGCTTTTTTTGCTGTCCTTATGGTAACATGACTGTTGTTGCATTATAAAACGACAGTGGACTTTTACTGAGTAGTGTACATACATATTTGAGATAGTAATACTTTGAGTATTTCCATTTCCTGATTATTTTTTCAAATCTCTTTGTCTATAAGATATCAGAAAAGAGTAGAAAATGCCTGTTATAATTTACTTAAAATTCAAGGAGATATATTCAAATCACTTGTTTGATTTGAACTACAGTCCAAAAGACATTCAGCGTCCTGTTGTATTATGACAAAGAAGCAACAAACAACTTTTATCATTTGAGAAGCTGTAACCAGCTAATGTTATGGTATTTTCTGCTTAAAAAATGATTAAAATTATCAATTAGTTGCCAATTGATTTTCTGTTTATTGCCTTATCAATTCATTGTTACAGCTCTAGTATGATTCATTCTATCGATGGCAAACATCCTGATCTCCTGCTTGCTTCAAATCATTTATTTTAGCACAGGGAACAATCAAAGGTGTCATGATAATATTATGTATTGAAGAGCAGTTTGCAGTTAGTGCACCGCAGTCAAAACATTAACTTAACGTCAACTCTCTGTCCACTCTTTTTATACAAAGTCCTTTGTTTCTGTTGTTTATAACTTTTTTATTTAGCTCAGCAATCATTGTTGGGGGCAATAACTTGTTCTTAATAACTTGGGCTGGCCATTCAACCAAAAACCTTATCAAAACCAACACATTGACTAAATCTTTCTCATGTCAGTTAATATGGTTAATACTCAATGTGTGCGTTCATGAACTGTCCCCTTAAAAAAAATTCTACCTCGTTTTCAGTCACGTGCTTCCGCCCAGTCCAACTAACGTTAGTACGCGTTCACTCAAAGCAAAGCTGGCTATAAAGATGACATGATCGCAAACAATGAGCCTCAGCCTAAGTCCACACTAATTCGTTTTGGTTTTAAAACACATCACTTCGGCTACGATTCTGCCTGGCGTCCAAACTTCTCCAGAGTTTTCAAGCCCTTACAACTGAGACCTTTGGAAATGCTGCTGGTTCTGTTTTTGTTTGAAAACTCAAGGATTGCATTGTACTTACTTTTGGAAACAATGATGTAGACAACTGCTTTGCCTCCTGATTGGGTCTTATGAGTGACGACTACCAGATAGGAGTGAATGCAACATGTATCACTTGGAGCACAATCACTTTGCTGAAAATGGAAAAAAGAGAAGAGAATGCTAAGTGCCATTAATTGTTCATAATCAAAGTAAAAGTTCAGAATCATAATATTGATTTGAAGTCTTATCGCCCAACCCTATAATATTTGAGTTTTGTTGTTTCCGTTCCTCTTCTGTCTATTCAGACATGATGTTGCTGTTCCCCAAAACTACTGTAACCAGTTTATCTTGTATTTGTTCCAAATCATCCACTGTTATGTCCTCCAGTAGAACAAACATCACTTCTTCTGGGTGACTAGAACTGTAAAACCTTTTATGAGATATGTCAGAATCATGATTGTATGATATCAGTAAGGGGCAAAATGGCAAACTGGAGATTATCGCATGAAAAATTTAATAGAGTACAAATTTAAAGCCATAAAAGGCTTAATTTCTATGTCAAATTACGCACATTTTTATCAAGGGGAGGTCACCATTAGGGCAGTTGCAGCCCAGGTGGTGAAGCTCATTAATCGTACGGTTCGTGGTTTGATTGCTATCTCTCCTTCCCTCCATGTCAAAGTGTCAGTGAGCAAGACAGTGAAGCAACAAAAAAAAATTTAAGTCACTTTGGACAAAATTGTTTGGCAAATTATTGTAATGTAGACATCTTAAATCTGAAATGTGGGCTGCATTCAGTACCTTAAAACAACTTTTTTTTTCCACCAACAAGAATGAAGAAATCAAATGTTATAGCGAAATAGAAACTTTATTAACTTTCTCCAGTGACTGACCTCTTAGTCCAGAGAAACCTGGGCATTGTTTCACTTTGGAAAGTATTGTGGACAATAAATATGTCACATAATTTGGAGGAGTGAATTTCAAATCATTCCTATTGGCTGCCTAAAGTTGTACATTGCAGTTAGATACTCCTGTTTGCCCCAGATTAGGTATTTGCTCCTCTGCAGCATGCTCAAGCTGAAGCCGCAAAACTCAGTAGCACTATCAAAGACAAACAAAACAAATCTTTATCGAGCTCCATTTCCATAATGCCGTTTCTTTTTGAATATCCCTCTGTGTGGGTTTTCCACAGTACAAGTCTGAACAAATTCAAACCCAGCTATTCTGCAGTGCTAAGGTTCTCAGCTCTGTTTGATTAGGGCAACACACAGGAGGTCCACTGCCACGGTGTTTTCTTTACCTGGGCCCATAACTCTTAAAAACACACAAACACTTGGGTTGTAAATGACCTGTTCATCACACAGTGACAGGAGAGGTGATTCTGGACTCTTGGTGGGCCAGGTGTGCAGATCAGGACAGCTGTGTCGTGCCAAGACCTGTTGGCATGGCGACGCAGGACCATGGAAAGTTCTGGACTCTGTCGCTGCTGGCAGGGCTGAGCTTCTGAGCGGGACCGGTGTTGGCTTTGCCTCCAGCTGTTTCTTTACAGACATGCTGAACGCCAGCAACAGCCAGGGGCCAAGATCAGCCCAGCGAGTCTGGCCACACACAGCCCACTTACACACACGCACACAGTATACACCCACAGTTACACAAGCACAAACAAACAAACACCCAAGCATTTTCTGCAATCAGCCTGTCCCTGCCAGGGCAACAAAATGCAACAAGCCCATGTGTTTTCATACACATCTCTGTTTTCTTCATACTCCAAATATTGTTATCATTATTATTTAATGTATACACATAGAGCTGCTATGATTAGTTGATCGACAGAAAATTATTCTGCAACAGTTCTGCTCATAAGTTAACATATCCCTGATCCATTCCATCCCTTCAAGAAAAACACATTTCTTTTACTTTTTATGGGGTTCAAATTGAAATATAAGACATCACAGAAGAGCACAGTCATTAAACAACACAGCTATAAAGAATATAATGAGATGGTCCCTGTTCAAAAGTTTGAATTTGCTCTGCGTAGTTACCCTGACCCTTGTGTATCGCCCCCCTTAGCATCAATGATGGCTTGCAGTCCTTTGTGATAAATCAGTCATATTGACCAAAAAAAAATATGTATGTAAATTTTATGTATTTCAGTAATATTTTTTGGCAAAAATGTTAAATATGAAAATACTCTTTTATGTAAAGTATTTTAAATACTTGTTTACTGTTTCACTTCACTTTGTCTAACAGACCAATGTTGTGAATTATTCCCATCACAGAGCCTGCACAGACTTTGAATGGATGTAGTTTCTGGTTACGCCAGTGGTGTAAGTCAACTGGGGGAGGTCTATCTCCAGTGACATTTAAGCATTCTCTTTAATTTCTTAATTTATTACAAAAGTGGTTACCTGTGCATATGTCAGAGACTATATATGTTTTCTCCTCTATAGTCAAGCTAATTATGAGGCTAATAGTGTTCTTCTGGAGTTGTTTTTGCAGAGTAAACTGTGTATAACATGATGATTAGTACATTTTTATGCCGTCATTCTTGCTAAGGCTATCATTGTTTTAACAGTAACAGGTGACAATTGAAACTGGTATGTTACTATTGTCTGGCTGTTTGTTCGCTGGTTAGTATTATGTTTATCCATACATGTTGTTTGTTCAACTTTGTTTTAAAGGAGCTATTTTTAAGTTTTGCTTTTGGTACATAGCCAGCGTTAGCATTAACAGCTGTTTACTTACCAGTAAGGAAGGAATGTTTCGAGTTCAGCATCAAACTTTATTCCTTTACTCATCAAGAGCTGTCTCCAGAGGTGGAAAGCCAATGTTAACTCTTATCTCTATCATGTCTTTTCTATTAAAGTTAGCATGCTAACCAGATAGCCCCCGCCAATCCTGCCACTTTCTGATAGCGAGTCAATGTAGCCTCCAATCTTCCCTAGAGACATAGCGCTGCAACAATTACTATCACCCACTCCCAGCAAGTAACCACGTTCAGCAGCAGAAAAAACTCACAAATAGACCCTTTAATTAATATGTTAGAGCAATACTCGTGACATTTATCTATTTTCAGAAACTATCACTACTATATGTATCTATATAGATACTGTGGATCAAACAACCATCCTGAATCATGTTGATGCTTCCTTGGTTAACTGTGCTCTCTGATAGTAACTCTGTAGTGGTCAATACAAATTATCCAATAGTCTCATAGGGTAAAAAACACAACAGCAAAATCCAATTGCAAAGTGTTGTTAACCTCAGCTCTTAAATTATTGGCAGAAAGACGAAGATCCCTAACACAGCTTAATACTAAACAAGCCCTCAAATAGATGTATAACATTATCAATGATCCCACACCCTGTACTCTGAGTACTTTGTGCTAAAGCGACCAGGAATGAGTTTTAGATTGCATGCATGTACATAAATTAATTGTATTTTACACAAAGCATTTTTTAACCCAGCTTTCAAAAACTGCTATAAAAAATAATTTTTTTTGAATCGCTTTTTTGTTTACACATAATAAAAAATAGCAGACTATTGATGTAGAGATGTAGGTAGTATTTCAGAGGTATGGGAACATGTTAGGTGTTTGCTGCTGTAATAATTTAATTTTACATGATCACATGATGAACAACATGCTTAAAAAACAACATTAAACAATCTGTGTGAAATTATACAGTTAAACATCATGTCAATCAGCTTTGCAGCACTAAAACCTTTCTCAGACAAAGACTTTACAAATGTTACTTTTTTTCTATGACAAAATATATAAAAAATGCCTTTCATTTCTTAACTAATTATAATGTGACAATGTCTTTCACAGTACTGTAGTGTTCCAGCTGTAGCTAAGCACTATCAGTGGTGCTTGAAACCTTTGATTGAGGAACCTTTGAAGGTGGTGTCAGTGAATAATCGCTCTGTTGAAACAGCCCCACCACAGAAAAATAAACGTGCCATCTTTTGTTTTGCTTATGTGGTCGACGGTAATTCATTGAGTAAAGAGAAATGGGAGGGAATTCTTTTGAGGCTTTTGTTTGTTAATTCATTACGTTTTGAAGACTGGGAAAAGTGGCTGCGGAAATTAAAATTTATTGAAATCTATTTCAGTGGTAAAGTTGGCTGTGTTTCTTGGAGAGTCGAGGCCTTTTTTAAACTTTCACAGTGAGTTTTGGTCAGTGAGGGGTTGAACTGCTTTTGTGGCTGTGCTCAGAGGGAGGAAAGTGTAGGTTTGTGGCCGGTGGAAACCTGCAGCTACAGGAACTGGTAGTAATGATATGCAGGAAACAAGGCATATAGACTGATCAGCAGTCTTTCATGTTTAAAATGAAAACATTGTGATCCGTATTCTTGCAGATAAGTGGCCAAAAAGTGTCCAGCAGAGGATCAGAGACGTTACATCAACATCCAACAATGTTACAAAGAGAAATCCAATATAGAGGAAGAAGAGATACCATTTCTCCACAAGCTGCCACTTCTGTAGTCCATAATGCACCACAGCTACAATACAAAAATGCCTCCTGTCTTTCTTCTCCTGTCTCTCCGAATCAAACCAACAGCAGAATGCTTTGCAGTGGAAAGTATTCTGGGAAATGTAGGAAGTACAATTCAATAAAGGCAGTTTAAAGCAAACCTACGTAGCTTTTGCAGATACTGCGTTCAATTCCTACCAAATTTACCATAATTACTAGTTTCCGACTTGTACATCGCGTTCACATCAACATCCAATTTGTAATTATTACTAGGAAACTTGATAAATACGGAAGTGCCTGAAAATCAGACAAACATGGATGCCTCATTTTAGCCTAGGTCTGCTGTTCAAAGTAATTAAACCCAGCTTTGATAAATACAGTGCTATCAGTATTTTTAATCCTCACACGACCAACTCTGCAGTCATTCAACCAATGTCCAGTGACATAAATGCTGGCAAGATCGCCCCTAGGAAATGAATGCAACATGAGAAGTGGAAGAATTAGTCATATATGTATCTATACAGTATATAAGCAATTGATCATACCAAGTAAGGCTGTAGTGGCAAAACCATTGAGTTTAATGAAATGAGCAAGGGTGCGTTTAATTCCATATGAATTAAACTTTTCCTTTGTAAGAGAAAGATTGTGTTATTCTTCTTTTAAAAGTTATATAGGCTTTAAGGGTCTCTTATTACAACAGAAAAGTCCATTAAATCATAATACTTCAAAGCAACTCCTATATAATTTCAAGGTCATGGATGGATGGATGGATGGATGGATGGATGGATGGATATGCCTCTAGTGTTGTGTAAAGTGACTGTGTAGATTTTTTTTATGTGATTGTTGTATTTTGCTAATTATTGTCATTCTATTATTTGTGGTTGTAGAAAAATAAGACAGTCCTGGTGCTGTCTGCATGTTGCTCTCAGCCCATTTGTTCCCCTTTCCTTTTAAAACTACCATTGGCGGATGCCAATGTTTGTCACGTTCTAATTCCTCACGTTGCAGCTTCAATCCAGAAGAGACACTTTTAGTCTGATAATCAGCCTAAATTGCCATTTTCATGTCATCAATCAGTCTTACATTGTGTATTGCAGAAGCCAATCTTGACTCCCAGAAATTTATTTTGTATACAACACCTTTTGTAGGAAATGTAATTGTGACTGGATTATATTTTCTGTTTACATAATGAAGATATATTGTTAAATCACATATTTGGCAAGTCATTAATATGTTGATACGAATAAATCAAATGTTTTCCTCCAAAATATCCAATCTTGCAGTATAATATCCACTTGTATTGAAGACAGCATTATTAACCAGTTTTATGGTTATGTTTAGGCACTCATAGCAGTTGGTTAAGGTCAGGGAAAGATGGTGGTCTTGTTTAATGCAGAAAAGGTTCAGCTTGTATCACTGTGAACAACTTGTTTACTTAAATGTAACCAAAACCACATGCTTTGGATGAAAACCTTGGTCTCTGGTGTGATAGTCGAGACCCCGCCATCCACCGGAACCATGTCCTAGCGACTCCACTGCCGTTAATACAACACTGATCAACTCTGATCGTAATCCAGCCAGCGATTACATTTCCTAAAAAATGTATTTCAGTTGTATGAAAAAGTAATTTCTAAGAGACAGGGTTAAACAAACAAACAAAGTTGTTATCTTAATTATTTTTCATCAAAAAGTTATTTTTATAAGTTAACAGTCTGTTGTTTTTTGTCTTTTTTCAGTCACTTTCTTTTCTATATTTTTATTTTAACTTTTTGCTACTTTTCCCCATCGCATTGTGTCACCAGTCGGTCTCAGGTGTGCTAAGTTTCACTTAAAGCTCTGTCCATCGTGCAGCAGCTCGATAGTCCGCTGAGATGAAGTATGACCTGGCTGACTGAAAGACTTCCTCCTGTCTGTCCCCTCTCACTGGGAACAGAGTGGGTGGATATGGTTAGCAGCAGTCATAACAAGCATTTTTCAAAATGAGCTTCATCTGATGACAAGCTCGGACATATTGAATGCCCGACAGTGTTTTCCAGTCCAAGTCTCTGATGATGCTGTCCAACGAAGACTTTGCTCTCCAGCAGGATAGCGGGAGGATATAGAAAAAAAAGTGTTTTTGGAAATGGAACAGACATCATCCACAAAATCAATGTTTTTAGCATCTTACGCACAGCTGGACATGTACAGCTTCCTCAAGCTCCTACAAATATTTTCACTGAATTCACCCCAAATCATTATGTTGTCACTTCAATTTCAGTTTCACATATGGCATTATATGTCTTAATGCATGTGGTTACTGCACTTATTACTTTACCAGAGTGTGTCCATCAACTTGCAAAGCTTCACCAATAAACTAATCTCCATTTACTGTCTGCTGCTGATGTTGTAAGTACATCTTTGCTTTCCGTATCCGTGGTGCCTGCCAGCACTCATCCACCCTACCCATCTGGTCTCATTTTGACACCTGATGTTGCCATCCTGTAAGTCAGAAAAAGTAAGAGCTATAGAAAGGTGACAACAGTTTTCCCTCCTAGTTTACCTCCCTGCACCACACTGAGTCTGACAAGCTGCTGAAAAATAGGAGCGGGTCACATTTCAGCCTCAAAAGAATGTGCAGGGGCTGTGAGTAACCCTGTGGTCTGCTTTGGCATGTTTGGTCTGGCTCTTCATAATATCATGTAGTGTGCCATTGAAGACCGGGGGCATGAACACCAAAGAGAAGTGCCGAGGGCGTTTCTACTTTGGACCATAATCGACGCCAAAACCTAATAGTAGCACTGTAATCAGTCTTCCCCCTAATATTAGCACCATGGCTTTTTTCTCCAGGGTGGCGGTTGGTGTGTTTGGCTCAGAACATCCTCTTTGACCTTAAATTCAGTCTTGCGGCTTTGTAAAGCACCTCTTGGCATCATCAGCAGTCAGCACATTAATAAAATACTGCTTTAGCCTTGTATATGATGCTTTTACCTGAATGTTACACAGAAGATAATGATACCAGTGATTTCAAAAACAGCCTCAGTCTCAATACTAATCCTTCTTACCAGAACGGATTACTGAATTGATCCATTATGCTTCTCTGCATGTCAGATGTATTAACTTCTTGAGCTATTTTTGCCATATGGTTTTATCATTGAACTCCACTCAGGAAATCTCGTGGAGCTGGTCCCTCCTTTATCAAAACCAGAAGTGCTTGAGATGGCGGGCTAAAGCAGGCGCTGAGAAAAGGTCCAGTTACACAGAGAAATAAATTATGTGTCCCTGTAGAACTGGACATGAACTTAAAGATAACTTGGTCAGTGCACTTCAAATCATAGCTGATATTCAATATCACCCCCACTGGCAATTGTTGCACCTCTTATACCGCAGGGTCACTTTCTAGTGTTGCACCTGTGCTGAATTTGCAGGAAAACTCATATCGTCGCCCGAAAGAGAATAGCATGTCAATTAAACTAGAAGCTGATCTCTGGTCAATCAAGCCACCCAGTATGTGCTCTCACTGTGAATTAAAATTAAAATTGATATCCCCAGCAAGGCCAATATTTTTTGTTCTGCCACTAAATGTCGGCGATTTATCATTCAAACATCCGAGGGTTTTGTGTAGGTACTTTTGGACCTCAGGTTCAGTGGGTTTGATGCTCAGCCAGGGACAATATCGAATCCATGCCAAGAGTTCAAGCTGTGAACGCTTGTCTGAGAGTTACCGTAAATCCTTCTGCTCGCACCACTAAGAAGCTCAGAAAGCCACAACCCTGCTATTTGCCACCCCTGTGGTCCTTACAGGTAGCCACTGAGACTCCCCAAATTATGATCTGGGTGTATAGGGGAGCAATACAAGAACAGAGCTCAATGGATAAAGGCCTACCTGTTGCCCCTTATTTTCCTCAGTGGATAAGGAGTGGGGCTGTCAGTTTTCCTCTGTGTTGATTAATCTGGCACTTTATTGGATATGATCCTGATGATTAATGGCATATTAACCTGGCCCTCTGATAAAAAACATTCAGATTTCAGTTATTTCCTGGTTGAACCTGATATTTCTGGATGTTATTCCTTAACACGCTAAACTTTTGAACGTGATAAATACATAACTCCGTCTGCTTACTTAACCATTTACACTACCTCTGTTTGACTTTTCTAATGTCCCAGTTGCAGGACAAGAATTTGAATATACAGTACAGCCACCCTCCTGCAGCTCTCCCCTCACAGGCATATGCACATGTTTCATACACACACGCAACACAACTGCAGCCATAAGCCTTTGGCTACGCTTTGCAGAAGGCTAAACTATGAGCAACTTTCAACACAGCCACTCAACGGCTGCCTCCATGATAAATGCCCCTACACAACCAACCACTGCAACCTATTTAGATATTACAGGAAAATTAAATTAGCAGCCTGTCACCTGTCCAGGGAAAATAAAAGTTCTCTCCATTTCATCAATATTGACACGTATCTATCTGAAGGAACGTGCACACATGCATCTGCATTTGTAGACCAGCCAATAGGAACACGCTCTCTCTCCCTCTGAAAACACCTGTGATTGGCCAATATCTCCTGTCACTGGATACATTTTCTAAAGTCTGAAAAAAAGAACCAAGAGGAGGCGCAGATGTCTAGTTTGCTGTCAGACCACTTGAATTATAATATGCTGCAAGGTGATTATGGAATTATTGCCTATTGATGCCAAAAAATTACTGCCTTTATTGAAATTATATTATTTTCCCTTTTAACTTAATATTCATTTAGTGACGTTTTACCAAGCAAAAAAATCCATAAGACATACATATAAACTTTTATTTCTACATTTTATTTTCTGATTTCTCCTTGATGATTGAAATGTAAACTTTTTACATCTTTAACAGTTCATTGATGGTCAAATGTTTTCCATTACAGCTCATGGTTCACTAATGTTAGAGATGGTCCGTTCTAATAGATTCCACTTATGTTTTTAGTGTAAAAAAAAAAAAAAAGACTTAGCATAATGTCAGTAAACATTATAATGTCCTTAATTTAGATTTTTTTTTTCCAGATGGAAAACGGTCAGTCAGTGGGGTCCTGGAGGTGAAGTCCAACAGTGCCCCCACCAGGAGTACCCTTCAGGCTTCTGGGATCACACATCAAGGTCTGTCGCTAGCCCACGACCCCTGCCCAGGCCTCTGTGACGGGGAGGGGCCAAGATTGAGTGGGCCAGAGGAGACAACACACCATAGCTGTGTGCAACTGCACAGTGAGTCCTTTTGCTCGTTGCCATGCTGTAGCTGACCGCAGGATTGCAGTGTTTACTTAAGAGCCGGTGCATAAGAGAAAGGCGGACCACCGGCAGTCACCACCCGCCGGGCTCTGGGCAGGACCTGGGGCTCATCTTTGTTGAAAATGGCTCTGGAACCTGCCACCTCCCACCGGGCTGGCCTATATTTAGCAACAAACTGAAAAACCTCTTCATTCTTAAAAATCTGTTTAGGTTTCCATTGAAAAGGGGGTTCAGGGGAGGACGGGTGGTGATGCTGCACTCATGTGGTCTGAGAGGTCCTTCTCTTTGCCCTGGACTCACCTGGACAAGATATTTATGTTACAGCTTAGCTAAGATGGAAGTAGTCTACGTCCAAAGAATGGGGTAAAAATAAGAAGATACTGTAGGTCCTGGGAAATTCAGAGGGAGGCATTGTTATGTCACACAGCTACACAGCAGTGTAGGAAGAAGGTGATGAGAACAGTTTGTGAAAAATACCTCAAACATGTGGACACCTGAGCATAAATTGAAATTGATGGTTTCTTCTGATCCTTTGACGTACTCATCATTAACACTGAAAGTGAGCACTGTGTCTGTAAGGGGAGTGTAAAGACAGTCATAATTACATGTCGAACAGCTCTCAATCCAGACCACTTTAAATAAGGTGTGTGACACAATTAGTCATTCGCAGTGAAAGAAAAATGTCCATACTGCATTTGCATGCTCCCCTTAAAACCAGGGAATTCAGAAATTAAAGTACTAAGTAATGAGATAAAGGATAATTTTTCATCAACAGTTACACTTGAATATTTGATTTGTGTCCTTTCTCAAAAGTATTCTTTTAAGCATCTGAATGTTTAATACTTGACTATTTTTGCTTTATTTGCTTAAGAAATCTTGCATGTTTCCTTCTCATGAAGATGATTATTTGCTGAGTCTGTCTTTTTTCTGTTTGCATGCTGTTCTACTCTTCCCACTTCTCAACGTCTCATTGAACTCGAGAGGAGGGCAAATCCAAGACAGGACATGCGTATTACATGTTTTCATTTGCCCTTATATATGCCTCAATAGTGAAACAATCCCTCTTTTCATGCCCATGGTTTCATTCAGTGGGTGGCGAGAGCACCACTATGATTGGGGATGAGGGAACTGGGTGATTTTTTCCAAGGTGAGCACCTCATGGGAGATGACTGTTCGCTGCCATTAGTTTAAGTGCAGGAGTGTCAGTTAACCCGACACTGGCACCAGGAATACTTAATGCCAGATGGAGGGAGCTGTCCTTGATGTCTTAACAAGCAGGCGCAGAGAAACAAGCCTTTATTCAGTGTGAGAGAACATTGAAAAAATTGATAACTTAGCAAGGTTACCACAAAGTGTACGTTAAATCCCACATAGGAAAGGGAGGGATAAAGGAGATTGAAGGGGGTGGGGAGGGGCAAAAGTCCAAAGTGGATAAAAACACAGTTTAGATGTTGCTGACTGTAATTTTTTATTGCGTTCAAAATACGCAGGAATATAAAACAAAGCAGTGGTTGTCACGCTAAAGGGTCCAGCTGCTTAAGAGGTGTCAAATTATTGTACCTCAGCTGGATACATCGGTGCTGGAAGCCAGGGGGTGAGAAAAGAGCCAAACCCAGCAGACTTTGGCACATTTGTCCTTTACCGCTGGCACGGATGAGCCACGCTGTGAGGCTTCAGAGCATCGATAGGCCCCCGGTGTTTTACTACCCAAAACTATGAGCTGCTACAAGAGCCGAACCCTCAAGACTGCCTCCTGGAAGGACAGTAAACATGACGACAAGTGCTTTTTCCACATGGTGCACCTCCTAGTCCCCTGACCAAATAGTTCTGATGTAGGTCCAGCTAAAGAGCAGTCCATTCAGGCAGCGAGACAGTGTGAGGCCTAGAAGTTTCAGTTTTCAAGTTTGAATAAATAAGATCATATCAGCTGAAGTACCAGGTTTTTTGGGAATGTGTTCTGGCTGCAGTAGCTGGAGCTGAGAGCTATTACTTAAAATAACTTGACACCAGAAAATACCCCTAAATCGACCAGTAAGGAAATTACAAACACAGTCATGTCATTCTATGGAAGCACCTCATACAAAGGTCCTCAAAGAGGTCTCTTGTTGTCAGCTTTGATAAAACCCACTCCCTTTTCTTTTTTGGTACTTAATTGAAAATTGAGCTTGAGTCCTGCCAACGATTGCAATAATATGCTGAATGCACTGAGTTGTTGGCATGTTCCCTGATCTGGCACTTACAATTATGAGTGCTGCTGAGTCTCTGTTGATTGTCTACTCCTCATTCATTAGGTACAGTTAATGCTGACGCTCCTGAATGGTGATTCCTTGCTTGAGTGAGGGGCCTGTGAGCTCAGGGCCCAGGCATCCAGCAAAGAGAGGAAACAGTTGAGGGGCATAGCGGTGTCACAACCGACACATCACAGGAGGCTTTTGAGAAGTCTTTGGCTCTTCCTATACTGGTCCAGTACCAGTGTTCAGCCTTGTGGACAGAAAAACTAAGCAGAGGCAGGTCTGTTGAGAGCTTCGGCCAAGTTAAGCACGGAAATATTTCTTTCCTGTTAACTCAAGAGTCTGGCAGTCATCTGTGTGAGGTTGCCCTCTCTTTTTAGTCGCGAGCCACTGGCCGTTCGGTTCCGCCGTGTCAGGCATGTAAGAAAAGGCCTGCCTGGTGATGACCCATGAGTTGAGTCAAATATGTGGTTTCTGAAATCTTAAAAATTGGATGAGTTTTTTGACACTATATTGCACTGCACTGTCATTGTCTCTTAACTAAGAAAATTTTCACTTTGCTGCTTGTGTTGGCGGAAAGAAATTTCCTCACTTGTTGAAGTACCTGAGTTCCTGAATCACCAGGTCTGTGCTTGGAGACAGTGGATAAATTTCTGTTTGGATAAGGTTGGCTATTGCGTTCGGCGCACAGTAGCTCATTAGCACAGGCTCTACTAAAACCCACAATAACTGTTTTGTTTTGTTTTATTTTTGTTTTTTGGGCCACTTGGGGGCAGCAAAAACAAGCTATAAACACAACATTGACATCACCTTATAAAGTTGATTTGGGGAAATTGTTAGCATGTTGCCCTGTGATAGCCTGGCGGCCTGTCTAGAGTGTACCCCACCTTTCACCCAGTGTCAGTTTGGATTGGCAGAAAAACGACTCAAAACTTTGTAGAGCTCAGGGGAACTGCAGGCTCACGTGATAATTCTCTGTGTCGTCACTATTAACATAAAATCTAAATATTGATTATAGCAGCTTTAACAATGCTCATATTGTCTTTGATCTAGTGAATTGTGAAGTGGATAAAAGATGTACAGCGGTGAAACTCCTTTGGATCTTAGTGCATCTGCAGTGGTCACAACAGCTGCTGCAGAAGCGCCACTTTCGGTGGCTCTAACAGATCAAATTTGTGTTGATCCTTTAATGTCAATGCATTACATTTTGAGGAGATGGATGGCCTACATTAAGTTTTCCCCCAAATGATCCAACATGACGTCCAATGGGTGAAATTCTTCATTCACTACATGAAAGTTCACACACAGTAATGTTTGCCTGAAGTTCAGCGAGGACATGAGCAAGTGTGTCTCTGTACTCAATAGCCAAATAAAACAGGAAAAGCTCAAATCATAATGCAGTAGTACCTATGATAGAAATAGGCAGGTGGCCAAATGGGCATCAACAAGGGCCAGAGAGGCAGTCTCATTTTTCCTTCTGACAGAAATGTCTACAACTAAGTGTGTGTCCTTTAAGTAGAGTTTGGATTGTCAACAGATGAAAATATACTGTGTGAGCACTACTAGATGGCTGTTCCTAGGCCAGGACACACAAATCTCAACTTCTGTGAAATACACTGTTCCTGCTGCCCGCATCCTACCCTCCTTTTTGTACAGGAAACTGCCCAGGACTTGATCTTAATTAGTTTGGCAGTGAGTAATAACATCCTCTGAGGATTAGGGATTGTTGTGCTAGATTAGTGCAGGAAAACAGACCTTGTTTATGCTCTGGTAATGGAGAAATCTTAATGTGTGAATTTTNCCAGGACACACAAATCTCAACTTCTGTGAAATACACTGTTCCTGCTGCCCGCATCCTACCCTCCTTTTTGTACAGGAAACTGCCCAGGACTTGATCTTAATTAGTTTGGCAGTGAGTAATAACATCCTCTGAGGATTAGGGATTGTTGTGCTAGATTAGTGCAGGAAAACAGACCTTGTTTATGCTCTGGTAATGGAGAAATCTTAATGTGTGAATTTTGTAAAAAAAAAAAAAAAAAAAGATAAAATAAAATAAACATACAGCTGGCTGTCTGGACCAAGCAACACATGTGCGCCCATGAGATGACAGGGCTATGATCATACAGTGTGCTGAAATTTCATAACGTTGATTAATTTCACAAGTATGTGTTTTGTTGTGTCAGTAGAATTGAATCAGACATTCTCTGGGTGGTAAAGGTTGACTTTTCCTAAGCTACTTCTGTGGTTGGCTCAATTGGGATTTAGAAATACTTAAAATCCAAGATAAACTCGACCAAGGAGTTTGTGTTCAACATTTTTCTAAGTGATCAGAAATCCACTTTTAGAACACAGATGTTTGAGTTTGTGTTCGTTTGAAACGTGTCTTCTTTTCCAAACACCATATAACATTTAACAATTCAATTGTTAACACAACTGTCTTGATATAACTCCACACTGGCCTTTATATTCTCATAAACTGTTTTCTGTCTTCCTGCCAGTTGTTACATTTGTTCTCTAGATTTGTTTTACAATAATCTGTCAAGAAAATGTGAATGTTGACGATTAAAGAGCAGCCTTTGATCATTTTTCAGAGGCCATGACTGTTATGCTTAAAGAGGCACTCTCTATGATTCTTGGCCTGAGCCTTATTTTCTGTATAAATTACATACAAAGAAAGCTTAAGAGGTGTTTCTCAAGGGCTCAACATTTTTTACGCTTACACTCCTTTGGCAAATCCACTACGGAAAAGCTGAACTATTCTTCCAGTGCTGTATTTTAGTGTGGTTTGGAGCTGAGGTGGGGATCAATTGCTTGGTTTCTGCAGCAGCATCCCAGAAAGCCCCACAGAAGCAGGTCTGAAGGACAGGTGGGGAGCCACACAGTGCCACCTCAAACCACTGTCCCCACGGCAGGAAGGGGGGACACCACAGAGTTAGAGACCAGCATGCCCAGAGATCCAAGAAAGTGAAGACGTGGTCACACACTGCCATGTGTGGAGAGCTGTTTCTAGAGATTATATTCATTATTGATTAAATGATTGATTGTTTAGCCTGTAAGATGTCAGTAAATACTGAAAAATTAGCCTGCTTCCAGACCTCCAAATTGCTGCCCACATCTCATATTTATTCAGCAATTCAATAATGGCAGTTCACTCTGATTATCAGGCTACAGGCCTCAGTTTCCCACAGCCCGAGCTGATGTCTTGTTTTGTCCAACCAACGGTCCAAAGTGTAAAGATATTCAATATGCAGTAACGTAAAACGGAGAAAAGCATGTTTTCCTATTAGAGAAGCTAGAACCTATTTCGTCTATGACTTCGTCCGATGATTGCGTCACTTTTTGTCCTTTTTTGTTATTCTTTCTTTTTGTGTCCTATTGATACACTACTGTATAAAAGTTAAAAAACCTAAATCAATATTTGGAGTGACCACCTTTTTTCTTTAAAACCAGTTCTTCTTGTTGCACTTGTGTGCACTTTTTCAAGGTACTTGATAGGTTGTTGTTCCAAGTATTTTGGAGAACTTGTCACAGTTGTTCTGTGGGTTTAGTCTGTCTCAGTGTCTTGTGTTTCTTTATGTGATCGCAGACTGACTCCATGATGTTGACTCTGTGGGGGGCAGAACATATGCTACAGGACTCCTTGTTTTTCTTGTCTCTGAAGACAGTTCTTTATGACTCTGGCTGTATGTTTGGAGTTGTTGTTGTCATGCTGCAGAATGAATTTAGGAACGATCAGATGCCTCCCTTATGGTATTGCATCATGGTTAATAATCAAAACATCTAAAATGCCTAAAACCTTTACTCAGTATTACATAACAGTGTGTCTGGCCTGTGATCCCTCAGATTTTCTGTGCTGAGACTTCTGCCACATTTGACTAATAGTGATTGTACTGATGCTGTCATTGCTCTTCAACTCTTGAACAGTCTCAGGGAAGCCAAATTAGTGCTAATTTCAAAAAACCATCTTAAAACTCATTTGTATTCATTATGTTACTTCTTCTTCTGCCTCTTTTATACTCCTCTTTCCCATTTTCTTCTTTCTGTGAAGAACGATGTTGTAACTTCTGTGTTTTATAACCTTATATCAAGTTTGTTTTCTTGCTGACTTGATATTGAGCAACATGAAACCTCAAATAAGACAACCCCATGTTTCTTTTGAATTATTAGGGTTTTTGAAATGTAAGACTTAAATACCACATAGAAAGCAATTTGATTTAATTTAATATAATGTCTCCTGACAGCCTGCAAATACATACAGAAACCATGGCAAGATAAACATCCAGCAACATTATGTTGTTGGGCCCCTGTTGACTAAAACAGTGAGACCAGAGCCACAAGTTGGAGGATGGAGAACCTGTCATTGTTGATATTGTACTTACACTGGTGCAAATTTCTAAGAAATCTGTGATTAATCTAATTATGCAAACCCAAATGATATTGAGTAAACCTGGAGATTTGTGGGGCCTCAGGGCAGTTCTCCACTTTTCCCAGTTGGTAATCCAGCCTTCACAAAAACATTTTAGAACTTATATTAATGCCTTAAGCAGGGAAGAGAAAATATTTGAGAGTTTTGTAAATTAAATTTAAGACATTTTAATACCCTTGAAGGCCTTTTTTGTGAGGAAACTAAAATCAGTGCTTTATAAGACTCCTCAAGTCACCCTATAATGTGGCTCTTGCTGCCCTCTTCTGTTACATGAACAGATTTCATCTTAATGGTCTTAAAGTTTCCATACATATTATGTAATATGAAAACGAAGAGTCTAGTAGTGAGGGGAATGGTGGAACTAGGTACCCAAGGCCCCAACATAGGGAAGGCCCTAAAACCCTGGAATCAATAGTTGTTGTTTTTTTTTTTATCTGCAATTTTAAAATGTTACATTATTAGTATTATAAAAAATCTACAATGTCAAATATCAAGTTATAACTTGTGAAGTCTGATACTACAATTACAAGATAGATACCCATAAAAGGTTACTCAGGCCATGACTGAAGTTATTTTTATGAAGTGCGAACTGTTATTAACCATTTAGGATTAGACCAAATTCATGCCATGAACATGCTTCACAAACTGAAAGTGATCTGTATAAACGCAGGGACCAGTCAGTGCCATTAAACCGCCATTAACATTGGTCTCTTATCACTTGATGCAACTCGAATGACATGTTTAAACCCGCTTTTGTCTACTTATTAAACATAAAAATGCATAAAACGTCGCTAAACTGAGACAATAGTGTAAATGTGTGGCGGATTTGTGTAAAGCCGTTATCTAAAACACACAGCCTGCGGTTTCTTTGTGGCGGCGGCCTGCGACTGTTCCATTCATAGCCGGCCAACCAGAGTGCGGCGTACTGCGGGGTTCCATCCAATAGCGGCGCAGCTTGTTGTGTGGCCTTGTTGCGACCGCGGACAGACAGAGGCAAGTGGACCGGTTTGAAGCTAAGCTAATTCAGTTACATTACATCCGGTGAGTTTTGACTTTTGCATCAACTCCATTTGCAGCACACGCGTGTATCTGCTTTCGAAAAATCAAAGCTACCTGTCAATATTTTAAATATTAGGCTAAGAGGCAGAACTGGACGTTTATTTTAATAAACCACTTCTCTCCCGCTAGCTGAATTGGCAGCGGGTAGGCGCCAGTCGTGTTTGACAACAGCGCCGTTCGGTCACGTTCCCGCTGTTGTTGATGTTGTTTCTAGCTGCCGACTGAAGCGGCAAAAAAGAAAAAGAGACCTCACATCGGTTGAAGAGAAAACTGAAGCATGGCAGAATTCCTCGAAGATCCGTCGATTCTCACGAAAGATAAGCTGAAGAATGAGCTCACTGCCAACAATGTGCCACTTCCCAGCGGAGAGCATAAAAAAGAAGTGTATGTGCAGCTGTATCTGAAAAACTTAACCGTATTGAACAACAAGAAGAGCCCACCTGCAGACACCTTCTCCAGCGACGAGGAGTTACCTGCTCCCGTGGTGTCCAACAAAAGTCGATCCGGAAGAGTAAGTTTTAGTTTGTCATAATAGATTGTAGTTGGATTTGATTTGTGGATAACTCTGATGTGAAACTGTGGTCGTCTGTATAGATTGGTGTGAGCTATGGCTTGTATGATATATAAAACTTATTTTTTTCTGCAGAAAGCTACTAAAAAGACAGACAAGCCTCGCATAGAGGAAATGGAAGTAACAGACCTGACTGATGAAGATTTAAAACAACAGCTGGCAAAGCATGGTGTGGACTCGGGACCCATTGTTGGTGAGTTGGCATGTCTTAGATTTTAGTTATTCAAAGACACAAAAAACTTGAAATATTTATTAATTTAATTGATTAATTTAGCGCGTATGAAAACATAGTAACAAAGCAATTTTCGTGAACATGAACTAAAACACGTATTTTGTCTTTGTTTCAACTAGTTCATCAAACTTAATTGTTTTCTAAAAAAAAAAAAATAAGACAAAGAAGGTATAAAAAAAGTGTAAAATTGAATTCACATAAGTGTTAAATGTTTTATTTCTTTACGTGTAAAATGTTTGTGATTTTAGCAAAAACTGGCAGGGAAATCCCCAGCACTATTGTTCCAGACCTGGCTTTGACTTTATATTAACATCATATGAGGAGGAGTTAATTAAGTATGTTTTAATGGGTTAATCCATCCATCCATTCTTCTGTCTATTTGCTAATAACTAGTAAATAGGCCTTTATCATCCCTACTGGTCTTCACTTCACTTTTCATACTTTGGACATTATGATTATGAAACTGGGCTCACATTTGAACATTGAAATAAGGTTTTACACAAAAATATAATACACATATCACGGCATGCATCAGTAAGGTTATTTATTTCAACAAAAAATCTATGCATCCGGCTGAAGTGAAAGAACAATGTGTTACATTTTATTTACCCCTTTTCATTCCTTTGTCCCATCCATTCAGCCACAACCCGTAAGTTGTATGAGAAGAAGCTGCAGAAGCTTTTGGACCAGCCTCCAGCTGAACCTGAAGTTCCTACAGATGTCACAGCTCTCCCCAAGGTGGACAGTAACCAGAATGGCAACACAAATTCTGACCAGTACAGTGACAAGGAAGATGGTGAGTTCTGACAGCACACTGCTCATGATTTTGTAAAATTCATTCTACTTGCCCAGACGAATAACATAAATAACCGGCCTCTTGCTGGTTTATCAAGATTTACCAGGTTCGATGTTGAAAAAAACACTGATTTCTGTACTAATATGACCATGTTACACTGTTGTGTTTACATTGCCTGTGTTTTTTCAGAAGAGATCACTGCCCCTGAACCAGAGCCAGTTCCTGTGGTAGAGAAGCCTGTGAGGAGCAGAGGGAAGGCTCCAGTTACCGCCAGGACCAGCAGTAGACGACAAACCAAGGTGAGGTACAATTTGTTATTCCAGAGCTTGGCGATAAGAGTGTTATTTCTATTTTTATGAACATGTTTTTATATTACACTGACAGGTGGTGGTGGAGGAAATTATTATTGAAGAGACCCCAAAGAAAGCCAGTGAGAGTGTTGTTGAAGATATCCTTGCCAATGAAATAAGCACACCAACAGGCATCAGGTAACAATTGATTTTGATTTTTTTGGACTTGCACATAAATCACATACTACCAAATATCAATGTATTGTAAAAAAAAAAAAAAAAAAAAAAATAGATAACCAAAATGTTAACCTAAAAGTTGACCTTGGAACAATAGTTTGATCCTAAGTCAAGGTTCACTTACTAGCTTTTTCCACAGTTCCCAACCTTATTTCATTCTTCTTCACTTGTTGGAGCTTGTTCAGTTGTCATGAAGACAGCTGTCACATCTGAAGCCAAAGACTAACCCCAAACAGAGATGGGGGCCACAACTTTACCCCATACACTTTGGGGTGGTCAGATGGGACAGCTGTCTCAATACCACCTGAGCAAACGTCACCTGCTGAGGAAGATTGTGAGATGTGGTTGGAAGCTTGGGAAGAAGCTAGTACATTGGACCTTTTAGTTAAGTGTTTTTGGTAGTTAATTAGCACTAAACATTGATTTTATTGTTTCTCTGATCAGTGCAACCTGCAGGCGCCCAATCCGAGGGGCTGCTGGTCGACCTGTAAAACCAAGTGAGTACTGGCTGGATGAGTCCCGCGTGCAGCACAGCGTCCACACTGAGAGCCGCTCTTACTCAGAGTCTTTCTCTCGACCGGGCAGCACCATCTCTTCGAGCAAACCCGCAGCCCGACAAGGCTTCCTGTCCATGTTGCTCAAACTCCTGCTTCTTGTTGTGGTGGGTGGCTCTCTCTACTATGCCTACCAGAACCTGGATGAGGATCAGATCAACACCCTGAAAGGCCTCCTGGACAGGGTCATCGTCCCACTCCAGGGCGCTGTGGACAACGCAGCCACTTACCTGGGCATCAGCAGCAGCGGTGCTGCAGAGAGCGGTGGGAAGTAAAGACCCTCAGCAGTCCCTCGCCATGCCCACACCACCTCCCTGCCGCCTGCCACAGCACACCATAACTCAAGCAGAAAACTTGGCTCACCTCTTACCTTTTCCTACATGGTTGGACAAAGGACATAGATTTAATTGGAATGATAAACTTTTTCCTCTCTGGATTCCAGCTTTCCTCCCACCACAAGAGGGAGGTATAACTCAAACAGTAGCTTCTGGATAACCCTTTTTTGTGGCAGTCAGAAGAGACTAATTTTAATGTTGATTTTAATCTGTGAATTGTTTGTGTCTTTGTGTGTATTTAACCCTTGTCTGTAGAAACAAGTGCAGAATGGAGAGGCGAGTTTATTCATGCATGGTTATAGTTTTTGAAGGTCATACTGTAGTTTCTAATGCTGTGCCAGGTGTTTTTCTGATGGTGAAGTGCCTGGACACTGTTAGCACTTAGTGCCCTCCCATTTTTCAAGCACAAAGCAGCGCTACTACTAATACCAGAATGTCTACATGTGTTTCTATATAAATTTCAAAATTTTCTCTGTAGCTATAGAATTAGGTAGAGTGATTCATTATTTCTATGGTGCTCAGGTCAATTCAGCTCAACCTTTTTATTGTGGTCTGTGCTGGGAGGAGACACGTGGTGTAATCAGGTCACATCACTGCATGAGGAAAATCAGCCCACGTTCATGTTGAAGTAAAAACAAACTTTTTTTTCCCTCCAGTGGCTGATCACTGCTTGAGTCATCATATATGGGGCTCTATGTTTATGACTAAACTGATAATTCTGGTCAGTCTGTATTGTAATCATGATTTTTACTGTCATTGAATTGTAAGACAGAAGGAAATGTATTGTACATTTGGCTCTTGTATCATCCTCATCGATTTTCAAACAGAAAATCTTAAATGAAACAGCTTTTAACATCTGATAATCTACCATTTATCTGACCAGTACTCCTTGAGGAAACTGAAATTGCAGTGTTTGATCATAGATTATTGATTTTCCAGCCCTGCCGGTGTGCCCATATGAGTTTACATGCTTTGGGTTTTAGTGCTCTGTTGTGCTTTCTTTTATTTTGTTGTTTTTGTTGGATTTCTGATCCTTCAGTCTTAAATGCAGGACTGGCTGTTGCAGTGCACCCACATAGCCCACCTCACTGACTGCATGTATCCAGACATTGCAGATCTGGAGAAAGTAAATCTTTTTTGGGACAGTTAATCAGTATATTCTCTTCAGAACTCTTGATTACCTCTGCCTGTGCAAATTACCATAATTAACACGCTGTAGTTAATGAGGTGCAAGGATTTATTCATTGGAAGGTGATGTTGGGAAGATTTCTGGGGGATCTTTGTTTCTATTTTGATATTTTTCTAAAGCGGTGTGTTCAACTTTTTTATAGCACATTTTAAGGTAACATTTGAAAGCAATATGTAATACATGCAAGTGATACTGTATCTTAATCTGAACCTTGCTGATTTAACACAACGGATTCATCATCAGGCAGCTCTCCCACAATGGACAGAAATGACAGGGGTTATGTGGGTAAGGATTTTTAATCTGTTTATTTATGATAATGTAGGCGGTGTATCATAAAATAAACTTGGTTGTTACCAGACATTTTTTTCTTTTGTCTTCTTTAGGTCTGCCTGGACATCAGTCAAAGACAAAACCAGTAATTTTGCATTTTTTTATTAATTTATTGCAACTTTAACATTGCTATTATTTTCCCAAGCAACCCATACCTTTTTATCATTTTTGTAAAAGTGATAACACCCTAAGAAACTGAAAGGAAAACAATGGCAGGTGGGCACATCCTCAAAAATAGTAAACTACCAAGAAGAGGGTCACAGCATATGCATAATTTGAAAAAAATTGCAGCAGGAGTCTTAAAGGAAACAGTTTAAAGTCCTTCTATTTAGCATTTATAAGCAGCATATAAACGTATTTAACAACTATAGCTCATGCAGACACCGAGAAGTTGAGGCTGCTGTACAAACAGATCATGAAATACATTACAGTAACAAAATTTGACTTCATGCCATAAATTATAATTGCTTTCAAATACTGTATGTTAAAACCTAAATATGTCCGTATAGCTGCTTACAACATTATAGTGTGTTACAAACCATTCAAGAGATGTTAATATCCTGCTTATAAATACTAAATAGGGTCAGTCTTAAATTGTTAACCGTCTTTCACGTTACTCACAGACCAGCTGAGGTGTGCACTAAATCCGGCGACCGCGACGGTCCCGGCGGGCGGGGCCCTCAATCTGGACGGATTACCGTTCAAAAAGAACAAAACCAGCGGGAAGGGCGTAAAAAATCGAACATCTCCTTTTCTTGGGATAAAAAAACGGTTAAACCAACGTTGCTTCTTTACTTCGGTAAGAACGGTGGAAATAATGTTAGTTCATTGAATACAACTTAATGTTCCTTGATTAATTGAGCTCAATGGAGAGTTTGGTACAACAATACTTTCACTTTAAACGCGGCAACCGTTTGTGTATTAAACTGACACTGGAGGGAAGGGGTTAACGTATTTTAGCTTTACCCAACTATATACATTAAATGTTACAACTGCTAGCTAACGTTAAGATAGCCATGAGTGGAGTCATTGAAGATGCTTTGCCAAACAAGTAACGTTTTCTTACCGTGTTCATTTTCCTTCTGTTTTCGTGGCCTCTATACACCTGACATGTAGCTACCATTATCCCTTGAAATGTTACAGCTTGACCTGCTGTGTCCCATCAGGATCTTGATGTCCTCCCTGTGGAAGCAGCCCTCATTAGCAGCTGCTGGGTGTGTATATTAATACCTCTCTGTTTCTTCTGTTTATAGTGAATTTAAAGTTGACAACACTGCTAACTTTTTTTACCATCCTAAAGTGCCTTGCAGACTTCCTACAGATTTAATTTAGCCTGTAAATAACCTTTAAATATGAGAATATTTTTATTAATCAACACAAGTGCCAGTTGTTACATCTATCTCATACTTTGCTGTGTTTCAGTGTAGTGCACAGGTTTCCTTTGCAGACTTGCTTTCTCTCTGTCTAGTGAGTCCCCCCAGATGCTGAGCAAAGAAGAGTGGCCTTATTGCTCTGTGAAGGCCATTTAGATGTTGTGTACACAGAATAGAGCACATAGTAGATTTACATTATAGATGAACAGGAACACAGAATTATTTAGAGATTGTAAACATATATAAAGAACATGATCCAGGACGTCGAGCAACTTCTAGGTGCCATTAGGACATGAGCCACATGACCTCCTCTCCACCATGGACAGGTATATTTGTAGGTACTAAAAAGTGCCCACACCTGGGATTTTGAAGATTTTTTTAATGAAAGATGCAAATGTAGTCTTTGCATTTTAACACAATAAAATGATAGTTTTCTGTATTTTACTTTGACCATTGAACACTAAATTGAGACACATCATAATTATATTATTTCTAGAGGGTTAGCAGCTCTTGAGTGTAGCCCATTTTACTGGAGTTTCTAGAGAAACAAAAACAAATTTCAAATAAGTGTAAATGAAAAAAATGTTAGTAAGGAACTTTTCCATAACTGAGGTGGACAACATCACTGGCTGATTGTTAGTAAATACTAATAACCTGTTTGTATTTAATATAAGACTAACAGCAATCTTGAGTGTAGCTGCTCTTCACAGCTAATCAGTTACCTGTCTTGTATAGTCATGTTTGTGTCTTTATCTGCATTAGTCGTGCTCTAAGATCGTTTCAAGTGCAGGTGTAATTTTAATGTGAAACAACCTTCTCAGCCAAAACACTGCAGTGGCCCTTCACTGGACCTTAACTAGTTTTTAGCATAATAATATGATAATAAACAGTAATCATAATTGTGATTTATGTTATTGATATGTTATTAACAACCTTTTTAAATGTGGTATGTGGACCAGTTTTCTAACCGTCTCTGTTTTTCTTTACTATCTGTCTTCTGAATCTTGTACCAGCTGACTGAGGTGACCATTGTGGTGCCAAACTGAGACTTTGAAGGGGATGGAGAGGCTTAGTCAATTAAATCCAGTAGGCTGCAGCCTGACAGCACAGCAGGAAGAGGAGCAGGCGCACAGCACAACACTCCAAGAGTGAGTCCTATTGTAGCATTGGAGAAACGACAAGAATTTGTATATAAAGTAGCCGGACCCTCAAGACAACAGGTGAACAGCCATGTTTTTATATTGTGTAGATTTGAAAAATCTGATGGAAGCAGACGGATCTAGACTGAGTTTGAATTTGTTTCTTTGAGGGGGATTATATTTATCTACATTTATGCTGAACTTGTCTTTTTGTGGAGAAAGTTTTGTAATTTTGTAACAACTGAACATGCTCAGCTCAGATCAGCCCATATAGAACTGCAAGTAGCATTTATTTTTGCAATCTGTTTATCAACAGTATATACATGGGTCTGTTGACAGTTGTTTTTACAGATGTTTGTTTATCTCCAGATGCACTGACAGAATCATCATCTGCATTACTGAAAGGATACTGTCTTTCTATACTATAAAGAACAACAAATTGAAAATTAAAACATTAATACCATAGCCATTCAGGTATAGCATGTGTAGGTTTCTTTTGAAAGAGGGGGGCAGGTTGTTTCTTTGAGATGTACTTTTCTCTGGAACTTTGTGGCTCATCAAATAATTACCTATAAAACCTAAAAGAATTAGATTACATTTTCAAAAAATAAGCCAAAGTTACAATTTTTAGACAATTTTTTGTATTGTCCCTATAGTATAAATCTTTTTAAAATGTAACATAGGAATTTAGAATTATTAAATGTTTATAGATTACACTACAGGTTAATGTGCAGCTTTATCAGTAAGTATACCAGCTTGCCTCAGTTATATAATTATCTTTGCACCGTATTCAAACAGTTGAACTCCAACTGTCTGTGTTCAAGTTCAAGTGCGACATAACCTTCTCTGTCACATACGAACATTCGACAGGTCCCTACACAGCTGTCTTTTCTACAACATTTGCATAAAAAGCCAATGATCTGATGATACTCCTGTTGTTTGATCATTCAGGTACCAACCATACATAATAAATAATGATAAGTCAGGAAAACCATTGTCCCCCTGTGACCTTGCAGGCTAAGCCACCTCATTAACCGCTCATGTTTACATGCATGGAGTGCACAGTGCTTTCTCTTGGTAATCCAGTTTCATGGGGCTAATGAATGGACAGTTTTCCCCGAAGCACTTTCAATGGGTCTTTATACACTGAGTCTTTTACCTCATTTATAGATGGGTTAATTATCCAGATGTCTTAGTATCAGTACCATATGCTTTTCACTTACGATGTGCAGCATCCTGTATCAAACTATTCCCAAATGTATGATACAGCAAAATATTCATTGGCCACTAAATCATATATAATTCAGATTCTGTTTCTGGATATCACTATGTAACGATGGTATCATTATAGTTGTAATAATAGCTTATGCATTACACTGTGCTTATCTCAGAGGGAGAATTGGGGAATCATAAATTATTAAATATATCAATAATAATAGAAAATAGAAATCAATTGGTATTGTTCTTTAGAGACATCCTATTAGATACAAGGTTAATGTTCATCTGTTGTGCAGGTGCAGCAGATGGAGGCAGCGTTAAGGGATTACACTAACTCCTTTAACAGTCTGCAGTCAGTCAGTCAAGTTTGGCATCCGATTATAGTGCTCCATCCTCCATTTGGGGAGGAGGGTGGAGGGAGAGGACAGGGGAGGAGTGGAGCTCTGTGCAGCTCTCAGCTCACAGCTCCCCGGTCTGGCCCTGAGTCACATGTGCTCTGTGCTACTGCTGCAGCTGACCGGATACCTGCCTCGACTGTCTGGATTGTACAAACAGTGACTGTGGGAGGTGTTGTGGATGCAGGGGGTACGCAGCTCTGTGGAAACACACCTTAGGTATTCATTCAGTTTGCCATGCTGATTACATGGTGGTATTTATACCTTGCAGCTCGGAGCATCGCCCAACAATGCAAGTATTGCTGCTGTTTTTGTGTCTGGCTACGTGTCTTTTGAAGGTGAACTCTGCAGAAGGATAATGTGGAGGACAGAGCTCAGTCAGTGTGTTTTCTTTTTTCTTGTGAGGGATCTAGATGTCAGAGAAGTGATGCTTCCATTGGTGCTACTGAGATAAAAGTCAGGCTTAATTTGTAATCCCTCAACACTCTTGACTATAACATGCTACATCCTGAATGCAGTATTTATGAAGTTTGAGCACGAAGCCGGCTTTCTGGTTGCAGGACTGTTTGCCTCGGGTGTGTCTGTCTGAAATGTTTATCACTTATAAACAACTAACATACACTGTATATCTGACCAGGAATACTCTTCTCTTGTTTTCTTCTATTTCTTCTTTCATTTACACTCCTCAGCATTTAAAATGGCCTCAATCCTGCAGAAACTGATCACCCCGCTGTTCAGTGGTCCCCCTGAGCCCCCCAAGAATAAAGTGACAGTAGTTGGCGTGGGCCAGGTTGGCATGGCCTGTGCTATCAGCATACTGCTCAGGGTAAGAGCCCTGCCCCTGTTCTGCTTCTGCTCAGATTACCTTGCTTCCTGCTGGTGTGACAGGATGGGGTAATACCCAGGATCCTCCGAGACTGACACCAGATTACTGATCTCTTGGTGTCTGATCTGGGTGTTATCCCCGCACTGTCCTTGTGAAGGTGTGGTGACAATAGCAGAGAAACATATGTGTCATCAAAAGGCAAAACATACAGTTATTTCCTACAAAAGCAGTTCAGCCTGGCTGTTCTTGAGCTGAAATTGGGCAGCATCTTCTTCTGTACAACAGTGATTACCTAGTTTAGTGTATTACATTTTAGCCACTAGCTAATTTCCACATTTCAATATAACTAATGCAATCAATACAAAAACAAGTTCAAAAATGGTGAACCCTAATTTAAATCACAGATCATAGATTCAATACTCAGTGATAAATCCCTTTACCTACATTTCAACACTCATTACATGTATATCTATGTAAAGCAGGTCACTACTTGCACAGTAGCTAGGTACAAGGTTAGGTAAGCAAGTAACTATGTAGTTGTGATCTGATGTTGCTGAATGAGTTTATTGTGAGGTGAAGCATGCTGTGTCCCGGATGTGTGCAGGAGCTGGCTGATGAGCTGGCCCTGGTGGACGTGATGGAGGACAAGCTGAAAGGAGAGATGATGGATCTGCAGCACGGCAGCCTCTTCCTCAAAACCCCAAAAATCGTGGCAGACAAAGGCAAGCTCATAGACATGCCATGAAAGGAAATCTTAGCAATCTTAGTCTGATAAAACACAGTTCAGGTGTTTGCAGAGTGCAGCTGGCCGGCAAGCACTGACCACTTTTGTGTACCTGTAAAAATGAAACAACGGTCTGGTTTTTATCCATCAAACATGATTCACTGATCATCTATAGGTACAAACCCCTGTACCTTTAGATGATCAGTGAATCATGTTTGATTTGATGGATTGGAATCTGAAAGTGAAGACAGAGCTTTTACCTTCTTTACCTTTACAACAAATTACCTCCTTCCTTTTTTTCTTTCAGATTACTCTGTGACAGCAAACTCGCGCATTGTAGTGGTGACAGCTGGAGTGCGTCAGCAGGAGGGGGAGAGCAGACTGAACCTCGTCCAGAGAAACGTCAACATCTTTAAGCACATCGTCCCTCAGATCGTCAAATACAGCCCAAACTGCATCATCATTGTGGTTTCCAACCCAGGTGCTGCCTTACACATTTCTTCACTCTGTCTTTTGTCTCTCACACAAAGACAACAGTGCTAACAAGTCTCTTCAACAGTGGATGTGCTGACTTATGTGACCTGGAAACTGAGCGGCCTTCCCAAGCACCGCGTCATCGGCAGCGGCACCAACCTGGACTCAGCCCGCTTCCGCTTCCTGATGGCCGACAAACTGGGAATCCACCCCAGCAGCTTCAACGGATGGATCCTGGGAGAACATGGAGACACCAGCGGTGAGGATTTGTGGTATTTGTGTTTTTTCAGCCTTCTGAACTTACAGCCTGGGAGCAAGCACAAAGAAAGTAGCACTATCATGTTTGAAGTTTATAAAAGGAGGGTGATGGTTTCAACGTGTGTTTTAGTGCCTGTGTGGAGTGGAACAAACGTAGCTGGAGTCAACCTGCAGACATTAAACCCGGACATTGGCACTGACTGTGATGAAGAGAACTGGAGGGAGACCCACAAAATGGTGGTGGACAGGTAGACCATAATTCACTTGAGTTGTTCACATTTCCTTGATGAACAATGTAATCATATTTTGTCCAAATACTCATATCTAGATATTTTGGTTAACTGTTTTAGTGTCTAAATGAATGATAATATCACAATGAACTCAAAATTTAATCAAAACTTAGACCTTAAATAATCATAATTGTAAATCTGTATAGTTTTTAGCATTTTTTTTTAAAATACCTTACTCTAGTAAAATTGTAAAAATAATTTGTCTCAGTGGAATTACACATTAATTAAACTTTATATGATCTGATTCTTTGAATAATAATAGTCACATCAAAACAGAGTGAAAATGAAAATGTAACAATGTAATTGGATCCATATTTCCCTCCTCGGTCATGTGTATGAACTAGCATTATATTGGTATGAAAATAAGACTTTTTTTCTGGAAACTAGATTTGAAATGTGAGATCATCTGATATTCAAGGTTCAGACATAAATTACATATTCATCTCTCCTCTCTGTCTCTTTCATCTGTGTAGAGGACAACACAAGGCAAAATCTGCTTCTTAGAGTGTTGAGTTTATTTTTAACACCTCAAATCATTTCTTTATTACTGTTCAAATCAACTAACAGTAGGAAGTCACAACATTAAACAGACCTAAGTCCAAACATAGTTCTTGGTGTTTTACGTTGTGTCCGTGTGTCTCTCAGTGCTTATGACGTGATCAAACTGAAAGGTTACACCAACTGGGCCATTGGTCTGAGTGTAGCTGACCTGACAGAGAGCCTCATGAGGAACATGAACAGGATTCATCCTGTTTCCACCATGGTGAAGGTAAAAGATGTTCACACACACACATTCATCCTTCTAAAACTTGTTTTGGATTTGCACACACATGGCTGTTTTAACATAAGACAGGCTATAGCTTTTCCTTAAGCTTTCATGAACTTACAACAAATAATGTTTGTAATTGTAATTTTAATGTAAAAAGACTAGTAACAGCAAAGATTGTTCTTTAATGCATACATTTAAAATGTTTGTGCTCATAAACAAAACAAAATCCTATTATTATACATTTATTATGATGGCTTGAATATGAAAACTGACTTTTTTTTCTCTGAGTTCAGGTTTAGTTTTCATAAAACAAGTTCTTAGTAGCAAACCTCTGGGCACAATCATTTTATTTCTACAAGTATCACATTTAAAATTTATGTTAAGTAATAATCACACTTAATTCATGCCTTAAATAACAAATTGTCTTTCCTTTTTTCACTCATTTTGAATATGGGCATAATAATTTTTTGCAGTTCTGATCACATCTCTGGTTTTATAGATGTTTATATTCTCATACAGACAGTGTTTTGTGTCCATCAACAGGGCATGTACGGAATTAGCGATGAGGTGTATCTGAGTCTGCCCTGCGTGCTGAACAACGGGGGTGTGGCTAGTGTGGTCAACATGACCCTGACAGATGAGGAGGTGGCCCAACTGCAGGCCAGTGCCAACACGCTTTGGGACATCCAGAAGGACCTGCAGGACGTCTAACTGACCAGCAGGGTGCGACATAGCTGCACCTTCATGACTGCTTATTGCCTACTATAACTCTGCAGTCACTAAAACCAGACAGCTCCACCTTCCACACCTTCAACCCACTGTCCTCTGTAGAGTCACAGGCGTACGTACAGAGATTTAGTCCTGTCAGATTTAGCTGTAGATGTCAGAGTTTGTTCACTTCTGCTCGCTGGAGACCAAATGTGAGATCAGCTGAGTTAAATGTTGCTCTGACTCATTTGTCCTCGACTGTGCTGCAGTGTGGGACCACGTGTCACTTGTGTTGCTTTGATGTGTAATAAAACAAGTTTGTTGATGCTTGAATTAGAAGTGCATGTGTTCAGTTATTTAGTGGTGAAGTCAAAATCCACTGTAAAATAGAATTTATACATAGACTCAGTTCTTTGTGACATGGAATCTTTGAGATTCTGGTCCATGTTGGTCCGTGTTGATATGATTGCATCGGACCAGGCTACATTTTTCCAGCTGTAGAGTGTTTGGGTGAGTCTGCGCCCACTGCAGCCTCAGATTTCTGTTCTTGACTCACAGGAGTGGGACCTGATGTGGTCTTCTGGTGTTGTAGCTCATCCACCTCAAGGCTCAAGGTGTTGTTCATTCTGATGCTTTTCTTCTCATCACAGTTTGTAAAGAGTGGTTATCTGAGTTACTGTAGCCTTCCTGTCAGCTCCAACCAGTCTGGCCATTCTCCTCTGACCTCTCTCATCAACTGAGTTGCCGCTCACTGGATGTTTTTTGTTTTTCACACCATTCTGAGTGAAAACTCTAGAAACTGTTGTGTGAAAATCCCAGTTGAAGTCACTGAGATTTAGGGGGATCCTTGTGTTTTCATTAGTTTAGAATAAGCTCTTCATATGACATAGAAAGGGGCTGTAGGGAACGCCTTTCTTGTGTTTACGATACATACAGCCACCGTAGTTTCTTTTACACACTTCAGGGTGAGGGGAGGGATATTCACTTGGTTACGATCTGCAACCTCACCACCACTAAATAATGTCCAGTCAGTAATTATCATATGACGAACATCTTTCAAAATTAAATACTTGCTTCTACAGAAAACTGTTAATTTAGTGGGTCTTACATAAACACATGTACTATATTCAGCTTCATGTCGATCTAAAAAGCAAGATTAAACCCTCGACTCCTCTACATGTCAGCTGCTGACCTGTGTTTGATCCAGTCACGGCTGGGTCAAGCTGCCATTCCCAATAAAACTCACTGGGCCACCTCTTTCAGTGACCCCAGTGTGGACAGTGTGATGACATCTGACTGGTTGGTGTTTAGCCTGGTGTTAATCACTGTGTGGTGAGAATGACTTATTGTTGCTTCAAGCTGAAAGACTTTTTTTCCGACAATTGCTTAACAAGTTGTACCAATATAAAAGGAAATCCCCTCCATGCTGAGCACATGCTGTGAGCTGCAAGCTGCTCATTAAGGAGGAGAAAATGTAAACACTTTCGTCCAGGAATACATTAAACATATGGTTCAGCATTTAACAGTAACAGCTCACAGGCAAGGCAAGTTTACTTCTATAGCACATTTAATTACAAGTAAACACAAACAGCAACTAGTAACGTATAGAAAGTCATAATGAATACAAGAAAATGCAACAATATAAGAAAAAAGAGGAAGTTGTAGAAGTTTTCTTGGACAACACTTCACAAATAGTTCAAATTCAGCTCTTGTTCATCAGGGTAATTTCGCAAAGTGCCTCCACCTGAGGTAGAAAATACATAAAGAAAGATCTGGAAAATAAAATCTTATATCACAGATGAGGGTCAGGCACAGTGTCGGTGATGACTTTCAGGGGTTTTACCTTTTACCACAGCTCGCTGCAGAAGCTCCAGAAGGACGGATGAAGCCAAAGACAACCCCAGTCCACCACTGCTCTGGTCTGGAGTCACTGCGGAGACGCAGAACAAAGACATTTGAAAAAGAAACATGAAATTGTCCCGGAAACCCAGATGTTGTCCTCAATAAACTGATCTAAAAAGGATTGGTAAATCATTAAGTAAGCATTAATAAAGTCATTACTTATAACTTATAAACCCTTTATAAGGTGTCACTTATTAGAAAGTCATAGAGGCTTTTAAGAGTCAAATTTAATCCTGCTTGCCTGATGGTGAAACTGAAATTTAACATATATTTTTTCAATATTTTAAGTCATATTATAGCTGAAGCACATATTAGACCGACCTAAATGTACAGTGTCATCTTCCTCTCTGCTGGTGCGCTCCAACACTGAGCGATGTCCCTCTGGAAAAGATCGACATACAACACTGTTTCCTCTGAATGTGACAAGACAAGCCAGTTCATCACTGCTCTGAATGTGTTCTTACGTGCTCCTTTCAGGTATAACATCGCCTGAGGAGTCCAGTTTCTCCGCTGAAAAATGATACAAACGATACAGGTTTATGTCACACTGATGTTTCTACACATTCATGATTAAATCCAAAGAAAAATGAGTTTTCACTCACCTGTGGCGCTGTCCAGCACTGGGTAACCAATGTCATCACAAACAACGTGACTATAAGAGACATCGTTGAACTCTGCAATGACATTCAGTTTCATTAAAAGTGGTGGGTGGACATTTCCTTACAAAATTATATTGCGATATTTTATGTATTTACTCAAAGGATCATTTGATATTATTACAGTTGTGTTTATGTCTTTTCACCCCAGCCTCCACTTAAGGGGACCCATGGGAGTTACAGTCAAACAAATACATTAAAAAATGATTTCTGCCTTCAACATCATAGTGTGTTATAAACCATTTTAAAAAATGTTTTTATATAAATACTAAATGATGAAAAACACACACCTCACCACATTTTTAAAAATCTTAATCAACTTCACAAAACACACAAAAACACAGCAGGTGTTGCACTACACACAGTTACACCCACCCACCTTTCAGGAAAGCACATTATTAATAATAATACTTCCTGCTATATATAACAATATTCCAATTACCTTTTCATTATGATTATTTTTGGCACTGTCAGCTTCAACTGACATAAGAACATCTAATTATTAATTAAACATTTACATACTGCTTGTAAATGCTGAATAGTTGGAGTTAAATTATTACCATTTAAACTCTCCTCTGTTAATTAAATGTAATTTAAAAATTGGCATATATTCATGCAAGTTTTCCAAAGGAAAAAGACATTTTATAGAATTAGAGAAGATTTTTTTTCCCAAAATCTTAAAGTGAAGTAAAGTTAATCTCTGACTGCTGAATGTAATGGAGAATAGTACAAACACTAATAAAAACAACAACTACTACTAATAACAATGATAATAACAATAATAATAATAATGATAATAATGAAAATGTAATTATGAGATTTAGTAATAGCTTACCGTTAATTGTATTTTCCCCTGCAGGCTGCAGTTTGTGTTTAAATTCTTGATTTGTGATTCGTCCTTGTCACTGCTCTTACATTATAAACAAAAAAGCAAGCCACCTCATTATCAGCGTCAGTGATGAGGCTGATCGGTAGCTTAATGACATCACACATAATATTTCAATTGACGAGAGTGACAGGTGCTGTTAAAACTGTCACTGCTCATTAATCACAGACACAGGAGAGAGATCTAAACTTTTCAGACTCATGATCAGCAGCAGGAGTCTCCTAACCAGGTCACCACATGATGACGACACTGGTGAGATTTTATGAATGAAGCTGATGTGATGACAGCTTGTATGTGGGTGTAGACACATGCAGGAGGCCTGAGGCTGGTGAACTTGTTGATGATTTCTAAAAAAAAGCTGCACCTGTCATTACGTGTCATAAAGTAACCACTGTACACTTTAAGATACAGCCCACACTTATCATAAGACAATGGGCCTGTTAACGCCTCCTACTTACAGCAAGAGCAAGACACCTGGATAAAAAGATCTCAGACTTAACCATCAATGAGTAATGCAGTTCCAGCACTGAAGGGTTTAGACTGGCTGTTCAGTGGGAAACTAACACTAGTGGTGTTTTGCAGAAATACTGTAGGTGTGTTGGATCAGCAGTTGAATAGAAAAGCTGCTGAGGCAGAAAAACCATCAAAACTGTGTTTGAAAAGAGACGTTATGAAAAAACTACATCACTAAAATGAAAATGCCAGACGCTGATCTGTTTGACATCACAACATCAGAGCAAAGAAATGACTTGATTGAAAAGAAGAGAATGGAGTTCTCCAGTTTTCCTGGCAGGCAAGTTTTAAACAAATCCCTGATTTAACCCAAATATCTGAACCAGTCATTAGGATTTTAGAGAGGTGACATGAATTGTAAAAATGTGTGTGCACACATTTGCTGTGCTGCAAGTTCAGCAAGTCAAAATGAAATGACCATGAAGAGAAGTAAAACAACTGCTTTGATTGTGTTTCGTTATTGTTTGTTTTGTGTCTCTTTGTGGTTGTTTAGTCTATTTGTAATAATGTTTTGTGTCTCTTTGTAGCTGGTATGTCTCTTTCAGTGACATTTTCCAGGTGAGTTGGCCCCTTAATTCACTTATTGTTGTAAATGTACAGTGAAACAGAACAAGACCATGAAGAACAATGGAGTAACAAATGGATATTTCATTGGAAATATGAAACAAATGAAACTCTCAAGTATTGTTTTTAAACACTGGGCACACCGCTGGGCAACAGAAAGTTTGTGAAATAAATACATACCTTTGTTCAAACTGTTTAATTAAAGGGTAAAAAGGGGAAAACAGTCGCACATTAATTACAGCCCACTGGAATTAATTATCCTTGGTGACATATTCAAAACTTCAATCCCTGCAGCAAAAATATACAACAAATGTATAAAAGACACACTTTATTTCAAGTATGCACGTACAAAAGTTACAGTAAAACATCTCCATGACAAGCTTCTTAAACCTTTTCCACAACACAACAGTTCAGGTTTCTTTGCCTAAGTAACATTTAGCTCAACCTTCTTTATTTTGATGTACAAAATTCCAGTAACACTTCATAGAGGAACTCAAAAATGCTCTCAGTGACTGTTGAGGCACACAATCTGAAGGAGTGGAGGCTATAAAAGGTCCCTACCACCCCGAGGAGTTGATCCAGTGGTCCCAAATTATTAGTCCATAAATATCAGACTGGAATGATACAAAAGAGGGAGACCTGCTTCCAGCCTTTAAAATAAAAAATCTCTTGGTAACTTTGTCCAGTGGCACTTACATACAAAACAATTTCCTTCCGACAGAGGAAACTTCATGTCAGTCAAATGTCCACAAATAAACTTGTGTCTTATGTGCAGTTGTTTGGGTTCACAGTTCTGGAGTGGCAATGACCAAAATGTACAGTAACTATAAGAAGCTATGATAAATACTGAAACTCTCCTCCAATACAAAAACAGCCCACTCTTATACCATAGTGTTGCTCTCGCCAATTTTGTCCACCAGCTGAAAATGAGAAAGAAAAGAATCAAGGGTTATTTATGAGCTGAAAGTTTTACAACTTATACAGAGCCAGATAAAAAATATTCAATGCAAAGTTTAAAGCTCAGAGGAAAATATCGGTGAGGAGTGAAGGTCTAGGTTTACATTCAAAAGTGGGAGAGACACAATGAAGTTAAACAAAAATGTTTTTAAGTGCAGCATATCATATATATATATATATATATATATATATATATAGTTATTAAGAAAATAGAAATGTTATGCAGACCTCCGTATGCATTAATTTTCTGATAGATATTGTATCTGTGTCTTCACTACAAACACTTCTGACTACGACTATTCAAGCATCTTTTTAGGAGAAAATTAACTATAAATTTCACAGCACCATATTTGTAAAATGTTTAGTGTGCTGAATACAGTACAGTAAATACAGTGCACCGTATACACCAGAGAACTGATCCCGAATACTGACTGTCTTTATGAACCTATGAAGGCCTCACAGACAACATCCCATGAGGCTGAGTTCAGTACAACAGAGACACTGTTCTTACGTGACACAAGAGGGAGACTGTCAGAGCTCACATTTCAGTAAAAGCCTTTGCATCATATTGTACACCCAGTTTTTCTGAAGTGCTTTAACTGCATTCACACACTTTAGAAGTGGCTAAATATTATTTGTGATGAATTATCCATCTCAAACATGTTTTACGTATAATAATTTAAATGCATGTTCAGTTTGCACGGTTTAATGGTCGACATGATACTTACAGTGCTGATCCCTGGTAAACTGAGCAAAGACCCGAGCACAGGTACTCGTCTGATGAAGCCTACTGCCACTGGGAAGAATCCCCTGTTAAAGAGAATGAGGTGAGACCAAAATCAATTCACATTTTTTTCAAGGATCTGATGACAAAGAGCTTGAGTTCCTTCTGTTTTAGCTAACCTGAATAAGAGGAAGAAACCGTAGATCTCCAGAACGACTCCAATGATCGGCCAGCCAATCAAAACCACAAAAACTCCCCCCAGGAAGAAACTGGTGGCTTTTACTTTGTGTTTCTGGAAGAAAAATCTGAACGTACGCTCCAGGCCGATGACAAAGGACAGACCGGAGACAAACAGAATCTGTATGACAAGCACAGACACAAAACATCACAAGTCTGACATCTTTCAGAGGATAAAAGGGACATTTTTCAAAGTGCGGTGACATCACTGATCAACTCACATTTCCAATGGCGAGGAGTGCTTTATCGAAAAACAGCATCATTCCAAAAAAGAGGAAAAACACGCCGAACCCTGTCAGCCCCATCCCAATTTCTGTATATTTTAAGAGACAAAGGAGATGTTAGTATGTGCACAGGTTACATCACACATCGTCATACACTATTATTGGAATAATGTTTTAACATCCATGGAGAAACTGACTCTAATGAGGTAAAACAAACAGCACAGAAAAAACTATAAGGACATAAGGATGTCTTCAAATTTCTTATTTTGTTCAACAAACAGTCCGAAATAAAAAATAAAAAAAAGACATTCATTTTACAATAAAATAAAATAAAAAACAAGCAGAAAATCTTCACATTTGAAAAGCTGAAACCAAAAGATGAAGTTGATTAAATGAACTGATTAAAAACTACTGGCCTACACAACAAATAATAAAGAAAAATGTAACATAAAATATAAAAATATTACCACTTTATTTTAAATACTTTGCAATGACGTAATGATGCGTGACGTAACGTTGCTCTCAGCCAATAGTGTTTGAGCTTTCAGCTTCACACGTTCAGCTGAACCGGCCTCTACACAGAAATGGTAATGTTAAAAAGACAAAGAACAGCGAAGAAACACAAGCTGGACTTACTTTGTGAATCCGTGAGTGAGATCATTTTGGCGGGAGCAGGAGAGTTTATCAAATCACACGATGCTCGTAACGAATCAGACCCGCTGCTTTTGATGTTGGCGCTAACCAAACTGTTGATACTACAGCAGCGGTGAAGGCAAAGCTAGCGGTTTGTTACGCCAAGTCCTCCCGAGCCACGTAAACACGTATTTCACCAAAGATCGTCTATGGAACCGAGTTTGGTCTACAATTTACGCCTAATCAAACACAAAACTGTCTTTCTACTGGCCTGACACTCCTATTGTTTTCTACGTTTATCATACAGCTTTAGATACATGTTGTTTTGATGGTTAAAATTTCATAGGCAGGGCGTTGAGCCTGTCACACCACCATATGCATCACCATGTGTTATTAAAATTCCATAGTAAACTACTTCGTGAGACCTCTGGTCATGCTTATGTCCGTGTTATTCGGGATCTAAGTATGATTGAATGGAGCGTTTCTTTTTGACAGAAAACTGTTGTGATTTAATTTATTGGTGTGGTGCAAAAACAGCAGTGAGTGCTTTGGAGGTGCTGCCCAGAATGAGCAGTGTAGAGCCATTTAACTGCTCTATCTGCCTCTGTGAGGTATCCGGTAAATCGGGCAGAGTGAGCGCTCTTCACCTTTTTAAGACTTTAAGATTTACGCATGCACTTTCGAACGTCTGTGCGTCACAATTGCGCAGTGATTACGTTGGAAACTCGTTAATTTAGGCAATTTGTTCGTTTTTTTCTTAGATATTACACTAACATTTAGTAATAGTAATATACGTAATTTATTCGTAATGTTGTTTTAGATACGGAGAACGTTAAGGACACTGCGTACCCTTGCGAACTACAACTCCCATCAGCGCCGGGAGTAAGGAAGAGCGCAATCTAAGATTCAGACGTGTTACACTGAAACAGGAGTTTGTGTCGAAGAAAAGAGACCTTCTCTAAACCCAAACCACTGCTCTTTTGCAAATATGTATCGATCAGAAACATAAAGTGACATATTTTCTGCAGAGTTTTTTTTAGCTGTAAATCATCATGGGGACAGTTTTTGCCATTTTTCTTGTTTTTGTCGGATGTTGTAGCAATGTGGTGTCTCTGGAGCTGCTTGTAAGGTCAGTGACAAACTTCAGAATGCTAATGTACTCAGGTCCACGTTACTGCATAAAAGTTCTCACAGCTGTTACGTAGTTTTGTTTTGACGTCCCTCTGCAGCAGCATTTGTTACTGTATCTTAGTACTAAGTGTAGTTACTGTGGTTTGATGCATTAGCATGTTTTCACATGTGGAAAGGGATAGTTTTAGAGCTAATGTAGCTCTTATTAAGTAGCTTTGTAGCTCACATATTTGTTTTGTTTTTGTTTTTTGTTTTTGTGATGTTCATGAAGTGTTCTCCTAAAGTGACTGTGTAAAGGCAAAAGTTACAGACAAGCCTACAGTTATCACACAACACAAACAAGGAGGAGGCATTAGAGTGTGCTTAAAAGCCATTTTCCTCCTAATGCTTTGTGTTGAGGTTTCCCTGATGAAACAAAATAGAGCAGAGGATAAGTTATCCTAAAGGTCATTCTTGTTCCCAAAGTGCTCAATATACATAGAAAAATAATAAGTTGGCATATAAAGTATGTGTATACATGTAGAGCTGTAATGATTACTCAATCAACAGTAAATTACCCTGCCGCTGTTCTGATAATTGATCTTTTTTTTTTTAAAGCAAAAATGCCAAAAATTATCTGGTTCCTTCTTCTACTGTGTGAGAATTTGCTAATTTTCTCAGTGTTATGTCAGTGTTAATTGAACGTATTTTTGTTTTGGACACACACAAGTAATCTGATGATGTCATTAAGACAATGTACTGGTCATTTTTCACTGTTTTCTTACATTTTATAGACCAATTGAGTAATCAAATAATTGAGAAAATAATCTGTAGATTGATCAATAATGAAAATGATACATAAATACTGAAATAGAATAAAACAAAATAGAAGTAAAAAGTAAGATAAAAGTAGAAATAAAATGACTCAAACTTGAGCCTAAATCATTAGTTGAACAATTGATTAGTCGATTGACTGTTACATTATGTTAATATCAAAAACACCAGTCATAACTCTTTCCTAAGATATCTATCTCGCCACCTCTGCATATCTAATATCTAGGTCTGGGCAATAGGAAAAACAATCGGATAATCTTAAAACCTTCTTCTATTGAAAATACAATGTTTGTTCTAATATGGAAAATGACATAGATTTTAACAGGTAGCAGTAGAAAGTATAAACATGCTAGATTACAGCAACCAAAAATTTAAATGGGTCTTTCACTCAACCTGTCGGTTATTTTAAAAAGAAAAAAACCTATATATTTTCATAAATTATTGAGAGAGAAATCTCAGATCGTAATTTTTTTAATATAGAAAACAACATTAGGGGTCGTGATTTACAATATTTAAAAATACCACAGACAAGAGAATAAATAAACATGAACATATTGCCAGTACTCATCTGTTTTTATTTTCTTGCCTCTCTTTAGAGAGTTTCCAGGATGCGGCAACATCGTCACCTTCGCTCAGTTTGTATTCATCGCATTAGAGGGATTCATCTTTGAAACAAACTTTGGGAGGAAGAAACCAGCAATCCCTATCAGGTAATGAAAACACTCAACTCACTGATGGAGCCTAAATTTCCTGATGCAGAATAGAACAGACACTAAAACAAACCCCCTGTGCCTCTTTTTTCCAGTAACTATGTGATCATGGTGACGATGTTCTTCACAGTCAGTGTGATCAACAATTACGCTCTCAACTTCAACATCGCCATGCCGCTGCACATGATCTTCAGATCGGTACGACTTCCTACTTTTCACCTTCTCTTTCAAATGTTTCCTGTTGTCAAACAACCTCCACCCATCCCCTCCATCTCCATGGTGTAACCTGCTGCTTGTGTCTTTGCAGGGATCACTAATCGCTAACATGATCCTGGGAATAATCATCCTGAAGAAAAGGTATCTCTGCCTCCTCTGACAGCTCAAAACATCTCCGTCTAACAAACATTTCATCCCTTTTCTAGTCTGCACCATCACAGTGCATCCACGTGCAGATTTAATACAGTTATTTGTATCCCACCTTCTCTCTCGGCAGGTACTCGGCCAGTAAATATCTGTCTATAGCTTTAGTGTCAGCTGGTATCTTCATCTGCACCATCATGTCTGCCAAACAAGTGGTGAGTCTTCAGCAGAACAAGTCACATTTTCCACACATTGTTGCTGGTTGTTATGCAAAAATATAATCCTTCAATTCAAGACAATTTTCTCTCTGAATATACACAGTCTTGACCTTGATATATAATATTTTTTATGCTTTTTGTGATTTGTCGTTTTGTCTCTGCAGAATGTGGCCAATGATGGATCAGAAGAACAAGGATTTTATACATTCATGCATTGGCTTGTAGGTGAGTTTCCAGTCCCACACTCTTTGTTCTAGGGCTGCAACTAGTGATTATTTTCATTATCTATTGAAGAGTCAATGTGTTTTGTTGTTTTTGATAACCCAGTTAATCGCTCAGTCAGTAAATTTCCAGAAAATGTTGAAAATGTCCATCATAACTTACCAGAGGGTCGGTAAGATGACTTCTTCAAACAACAAAGATTTTGGATTTAATATGTCATAAAAGAGAGAAAATTCAATGAATGTGCACAATATAGATGCTGGTACCAGTGAATGTTTGGTATTTGTCTTGATAAATCATAAATCAGAATTATTGCCAATTTATTTTGGTTGTCGATTGACACGTCAAACCAATTGTTCCAGCTCACAGTCACACCTGGCCGAGGTACAACAGTTGAAAGTTAGTCTTTTGGCAACGCAGTTACATTTACATAAATGAAAATGAAATTTGAATAAATACCGTAGATCTCTGTGATAGATGGATAAAGCGGATTTAATACTAAGAATCAGCAACATAAACAGCACGTTGTAAAATTAAAGCTTTTTTATTTTCCTTGTTCATTTTTGTTTTGTAGGTATCGCCATGTTGACCTTTGCTCTGCTGATGTCTGCGAGGATGGGCATTTTCCAGGAGATGCTGTACAAGAGTTATGGAAAACACTCCAAAGAGGCTCTCTTCTATAATGTGAGTTTTCTTCTGAACAAAACATTTAAACTACCGCAGAGAAATTCAAGCTTCATTTGAGCTTCTGTCTTGGGAATAACTGTTCAGTCACATGTTTTACATTCCTCTAATTTAAGCTGATGAATGTAGATAATGTTTTTCATCTCTCGTGTCTTTCTCAGCACTGCCTGCCTCTGCCGGGCTTCCTGCTTCTCTCCACAGACATCTACAAACACTGTGTCCTCTTCAGTCAGAGCAGTGAGTTCCATCGACTCACTCAGGGAACTTTGTGGGTTTATGTTTGCGACCTTGTGTCTTTGCTCACTGATGTGAATAAATATCTTCTCTTTTCAGCTCCTGTAGTCGTTCCTGTGGTTGGAGTCACCATGCCGATAATGTGGCTTTACCTGCTGATCAATGTCATCACACAGTATCCTGCCAAAAAAAGTCTGATATTACCTGCTCATATTTATTTGTCTACAGTAACACTTATTAGTCTATTGCAGTGGTTCTTAATGTCCACAAAGGGTCACAAGATGATTTGTTTTCTCTTTATAAATGGTTTCATACACTACAAACACACACACACACACAAACCATCACAATAATACATGAAGAAATCAACATACTTGTAAATATGCCACTAACAAAGTAATAATGAGTGTTAGACTTTAACCAGTTTCTTCAGGTACGTGTGCATCCGCGGTGTTTTCATTCTGACCACAGAGTGCGCCTCGCTGACCGTCACTCTGGTGGTGACGCTGAGAAAGTTCCTCAGCCTCATCTTCTCCATCCTTTACTTCCAAAACCCCTTCACTACCTGGCACTGGGTGGGCACGGCTGTGGTCTTCCTGGGCACTCTGCTGTACACGGAGGTGTGGAGCAGCGTTCAGACGGCTCTGCGCGGACCCGTCGTCAAGGACAAGAAGGCAGAGTGAAGAAGAGGGGACTGTACAAACAGCCACTTTGTTGGACTTAGAGATTGTTTTTGGTCGACCACCCTGCAGCAGCGACTTTTATAAAGCTATATCATTTTGATTTTATCCTTGATGACACATCATTGGTTATAGTGAACCCCTCACACACAAACACAACAGGTTAAAGGATGGTGCTGGCGATGTTCTGTATTTTTGTTATTGTCAACAATGTGATTACATGAAAAGCTGTGGCACCTCAGCATATGAGAGATGACCCATGGCGGCCCTTCGGAAGGGAGCGCCGGCGCCCCCCCCGTGGCACCTCAGCATATGAGAGATGACCCATGGCGGCCCTTCGGAAGGGAGCGACTCAGAAGGCTGGGGCTGACATGTGTTACTCAGCGTGACGAGCCGAGTCCGTAGACACCCAATTTGTGGACTTTCGAGAAAATTTTTTGGAAATTATTAAAACACAGAATTTAACCG